>NW_028227275.1:615000-1002500 GCF_978045245.1 Mus caroli
AGTTTTTTTGGTGCGTTTTTTTTCCTATGGAGTCCCGGCAAATGGAGCTCAACTATGCAATGTAAGGCTGGCCAATACATGCATGTCGTTAGCAAAGAATACTTTATCCCATGTCCTTTCAAGTGCTTGCTTTAGTAGAACGCCCTTTCACCTGTGTCTGCTTCAGGGAAACATTCCTTCGTGTGTTTGCCCCAGCAAAAAACGCCATCCAACACAACTGACTTTCCTAAGAACCCTTAAGTTTTCACTTCGAGAGGTTTGACAGACAGATGACTGGGTGAAACAGAAAAGGAAGGTGAGACCCTTAGTGTTGATCAGGGTAATAGACTACGTTTTTGAGGCAAAAAGGAGAATTAGTAGGTTGAGAGACTGTTAAGAACTGAGTAGAAATGGCTAGGATATTTTGAAGAATATGGGAAAGCCTAGAGGTTGAGGGGAATACATGGAGTTGGGCTGGCCACATGGTGGTAGCTGGGTCCTTCTTTCTATTTGGTATTTCCCATCCCATGTCTGGAGCCCAAAGAGGGTGTCCTCCAAGCAGCCAACCCCACCGACCAAGTCTGCTTGTTTTCCAGGAGGTCCCTCCCTCTTCTTGGATCGACAGGAAGAGAGAGCAATTGGAAAGACTGGCAATCTGCATGAGCTGGACAAAACAGAAATATACATCAACTGGCCATTGTTAACAGTTTGTGCATGAAATGTTCTCATGGCTCATGTGTTTCAACACCTGGTCTCCAGCTGGTGGCGCTATTTTGAGAGCTTGTGAGTGTGCAGCTGACTCACTGAAGATAGGCCCTTGAGGGTTCTAGTTTGGCTTTTCTTCCAGTCCTGTTACTTTCCCATCCAGCCTCCACATGAGGAGCTCACACTTCCACCAAGAGCACTGATTAAGTAGCTCCTGCTGCTGTGCCTTTTCTGCATGAGCTGAAACTCCCCTGAAGCCATAACCCAACATAAACCTCTTCTCTCTTAAGCCACTTCTGTCAAATACCCTCACAGTGAGGAAAAAGAATAGATCTAAATCTATATCTTTGTGCCTATATTTATCTTTTGGCCCTATCTTTGGTCCATTCTGTGAATCTCAAGCATCATCAAGACATATTGCAAGTGTTGTGCCAGGGAAAAGTTAGTGATCCCCCAAAACATACATAGGAGCCAATCTGATGCAGGGTCTTTATTCTAGTCAAGCCAGCTCTAGGCACCCCCTCCCTCCAACACACCACTGTCATGCAGGATGGTTTTGGTGGTGGAGCCCCGAATGTCTATCCGGGCAAGACTTTACAGTAAGCAGCAGCAAGGGAATATATGTGTGCAAGCATCTAATTGGAACACTCCTGTGGCCTTTAACATAATTGGCTGGTGCTGAGAGTCATATTATAAACTTAACTTCTGCTCCCCTCTGCATTGGTGGTCGTTAGGCAGGGGGTGGGCTTGTAACCTGGGGGTGCAGGTTTGTTGGGGGAACGACCTGGAGATGCTGGTCTTGTTGGTGATTAGCCTAAAGACTGGAGCTAGGCTCAGGTTTTGTTGGAGGCAACTTGGAAACTAATGCTAGGTACCAGCCTATTAGTCTATCTGAGTTCAAACTTAGGCCAGGTTCTCTAAAATGGAGTCTGAATTTAAAAGCTTGGCATCTCACAAGCATGTGATGTACAGGATAGAGACATAGTGGTCTTGCCTGTCCTTAGTTGGAACTGGTGGGAAGCAGGGGAGAGAGCAAAAGCCTCACCCCTCCCCCTTATGTTGAAAACCAGCAAGTTCTGGAAGCCCAAGGTTTGTTAAGGACTTAGGTACTTAACTTAGACTTGCCCTCAGAAGTCTGCTGTGGAGCTAGTCAACACCTTTCAACTCATGATTCTGATGTTCTCCAAAAATTGAAAACAACCGTTTAGCAATATTTGTTCAGGAAAAGAGGGGGGCTGTGTTTCGTGGCCCCTGAATTTTACTTAGGAATCATGTAGCTGGATACACTAGGTTTAAAGGACCTTATGCAGAAGGCAGCATTAGGTCTCTTCCCACAGAAAGCTGACAGGTTGAGTGCTAGGAAACCTTCCCAGTTCGTTCAGAACATTTTTACCTTTCTGTGAGTCAAAATAAGCCACCTGTGTTTCTATAAATCTCATTAGTCTGTACACATATGAGAATTAACATAAATAAATAAACCTGGTACTTCCATGACTGTGCATACAGGACCTCTAAGTCCTTTGCAAAATCACCCAGGATGGGCCCAGAAACATCAAGTCTTTCCTCACTAGGTGGAGTCATGGGCTATCCACCATTCTGCTATGTTTTTACTATTTTTGACCAGGACTCCCCTGGCACCTTCATGTCTGCAGGCACATGGTCCCTCATTGAAACCAGAGCTCACTGAAGCCTTCCTGGGGTTAGCATTTAGGGTTTGGCTGCAGAATCAAGAGTCTGAGGAGGCACAAAGCATCACACCTCTGACGACTTCCAGGATTTCACAAAATACTCCTAGTTATGTGTTCCAACTGCTAATGGCTTTAGGGATTTACTATCTGCGGTCCACTGCTCTGGGTGCTGATGTATGGCATCTTAGTCACCCCCTCTTCTGCCTTATTTTAATAGAAAATTAAATATATGTAAAATATAAAATAACAAAGTGAATCTGACGTTTTTGTTATCAACTCCTAACCCCCATACTGTTTATTTCTAAACAATATTTTATATAATTTTATTTTTAATTTTATGTACTTTTGTTTTAATTGATAATTCTGTAGTTCTACAAGACATACTAAGATATTTGATATATTTATACCATGTAGAATGATGAAGTCAGGTTAGTTGAGAAACCCATCACTTTGCATATGTTTCTAAATATTAAAAAAATTTCGTGTGAGTGTTTTGCCTGCATGCATGTATGTGAATTGCATGCATACCTGGTGCCCACAGGGTCAGAAGAGGACATCAGATCCCCTAGAACAGGAGTTACAGATGGTTGTAAGCCTCCATGTGGGTACTAGGAACCTAACCCAGGTCCTCTGTAGAGTAACAAATGCTTTGAACCATAGAGCCATCTCTTCAGCCCCCATGTGTCACCTTTGTGTGTGTGTGTGTGTGTATGTGTGTGTGTGTGTGTGTGTGTGTGTGTGTGAGAGAGAGAGAGAGAGAGAGAGAGAGAGAGAGAGAGAGAGAGAGAGAACACAGAACAATGTAGCAATTTGGAAATATACAATGCATTACTATTTATTTGTTCTTTCTGCCTGCATTTACATCCATTTGTCAGGATTTCTTTTTCTTTACATCTTCAGCCCCTGGTAATCACCATTCTACCCTTTACCTCTATGAATTCAATTTTTTTAGATTCAACATCTAAGTGACCTGATGCTGTGTTTGTCTTTCTGTCCCTGTCACTTAGCACAGTGTCCTCCATGTTTATCTATGGTGTTGGAAGTGGCAGTCTGTCCCTTTTGAAGGTGATATATATATATATATATATATATCCATTTTCTTTATCCATTTATACATTGATGAGCATCAAGGTTCCATCTCTGTTCAGTTATTATGAATAATATTCCAATGAATAAGAAGTGCAGCTGTCCATTTAGTTTCTTTGGCCATATACCCAGAAGTAGAATTAATGGACCACTTGGGAATTGTATCCTTGGTTTTTGGAGGACCTCTAGATCATTTTCTGTAAGGGCTGTATAAATATACAATCTCATAAAAGTTTACAAGGGCTCCATTTTCTGCACATCTTCACCAGCACCTCCTTCTTGTCCTTGTGATAATAATCCATCTAAAAGTGTGAGGTGATGTCACATCATGGCTATAATTTGCATTTCCCTGATGAGCAGTGGTCATGAACAGTTTTCATACATCTGTTGGCCATTTGCAAGTCTTCTTTTAAGAAATGTACAGTCTGGAAAGATGGCTCTGTGGTTAAGAACACTCTCAGCTCTTCCAAAGGTCCCAAGTTCAATTCCCAGCGTTCATAAGATTTCTCACAACTGCCTGATGCTGTCCTCTGGTGTGCACATGTACATGTACACAAAGTGTAATTGTACATGAAATACATAAATGAATCTTTAAAAAAGAGAAATGTTTAGTTAGGGAGATGGAGAGGTGGACCAACAGTTAAAATTGCTCGCTGTTCTCCAAAGGACCTGAGTTCAGTTCCTAGCACCCATGTTGGGCAGCTTGCAACTGATCCTCATTTACTCTCAGCGGTTCCAGAAGCTCTTCTGTTCTCCTTGGGCACCCACAAATACTCAGCCTAAACACACACACTAACACACCAAATAATAGAAAAAAATCTGAAAATGTAGTTAGGTCTTTGACACTTTTTTTTTTTTGAAGTAAATCCCCAACATGCTATTTTTGACATTCATTTGAGATAAGTACATATAAGGGTGCTACAAGAAATATATCCATAATAGTGTTGTCATTTGCAAATGTAGTTAAAGTGATTTTTGGATTTCTAGTACTGTCACATGTGTCATACATTTATAATTGTATATATATATATATATATATATATATATATATATATATATATATACATGCATGTGCATCATATTTATGCAGTGTTCACAGAGGCCAAAAGAGGGTGCTAGATACCCTGGAAGTAGATTTGAGGTTGTCAGTCACCATGTGGGTGCCATACCTTTTGCAAATGCTCTTTTTTTTTTTTTAAGATATTTTCTTTATTTACATTTCAAATGCTATCCCGAAAGTTCCCTATACCCTCCCCCTGCCCTGCTCCCCTACCCACCCACTCCCACTTCTTGGCCCTGGCATTCCCCTGTCCTGGGGCATATAAAGTTTGCAAATGCTCTTAACCCCTGAGCTTCTCTCCAGTTCTTGAAATGGTTTTTAAAAATGAACCAGGATTTTTCTTAAAGCTGGAAATGTTATATGTTGCTGTGTCTCTTGAATTAAAAAATAAAAAAAAAAGTCAAAACAATGTTACTTCATTCAACCACACAGTCCTTACTATATCCTTTCATGTATAAATTCCTTCATAGACTTTTTCCTCATGGAAGGAACTAAGATTAATAGCATTAGAAAATCATGGAATCATTCACTTAAAAAAAAAAGTCTTATAATTCACACTGGTGGATATGTACATAAAGTCATTCTAAAGAGCAACAAGGTGAGACCTGGGCTTGTTGTTGACCCCACTGCCAATGAGTAGACACTAAACCACTTTTCTCTTACTAGCCTCTGTTCCACATAAAATCCCACAGTGAGTCCACAGTTGCCAGCCCAGGAAGCAACTAATGTAAATAACAGATTTTGCACTACACTCTCTCTCTATCAACCTGCTTCCTGGGCCAATAGCTTGCACCTGGGCTACCTGTTCCTTGGTCTGGGTCCTCTCCAGAGGTAGCATGACCTTCAGGAAAGAACAGACTTAGCAAAAAGCACTATGAAGCTACCAGACATGCATGTTTGCTCTGTTTGCTAGATTTGAGAGACTCTAGTCTTTTGTCTTTTTTCTCTCCTTTCCTCATTTTCTCTCCAAGTTTCTTGTTCAAGGCCAGGTTCATCTATTTCTCCATCCTTGGTGAATGGTGGACTTATTTATTGATTAATTTTAATATATTTCTGCTAGGGAAGTTTATGCTCTGTGTGTGTGTGTGTGTGTCTGTGTGTGTATACATATATATGAGGTTGTACTTGAAGTCCAGAAGTAAGTGTCAGATCCCAAGGGACTGGAGTTACAGGTGGTTGTGAACCTGCTGACAAGAGTGCTGGGGACTGAACTCAAGTCTTCCAGAAGTCAGATATAGGTGCCTATCTGCATATCCCTCTCTCTAATCCTAAATAGTTTTTTGGTATTTCTTTTCTTTATAGCCTGTTTTTGTGTATGTGTATCTGGTCTTGCAAATATGTGTTCATGAAGAAGAGGACAACTTGTGGGGATTGATTCTCTCCTTCTTCTCCTTCTACCATGTGGGCTCCAGGGATTGAACCCAAGTTATCTGGTTACCCACTAAGCCACCTTGCTGTCTGTCCTCACCCTGCACTTTTAGATTGAGCTCAAAGTTTGAATTTGGTTTAGGGGATGAATCACAAGAATATTTCAGGATGTTGAGGGTCCATCCTACTGTTGTGGTGAAATGAAAGAATCAAGTCAGCTGACTCAATGTAGCCCTAGCTTTGGCCCAGGAGCCCTCCAAACTTCAGTTTTGTCAATTGTAAAATGGGGTTCTTGCTTGTGGAAGGTGGAAAAGTGCCACTTGAATCTTCTGCAGGGAAAGAGATGTAACTTGAACCCCTTGAGCAGGATTTTGGGTGGCTGCAGAGGACTCTGAATCCCAGATATAACTTTCTGCCAGTGGCAAGTCAAACTCAGAACATCTGCCTCCCAAAGGCTGTCAGGGAATTTCATTTCATTTATTTATTTATTTAGCCTCTAAATGCCTGGGTAACCCAGTGCTGGTCCCCCCTGCTCTGTGGGTGTGCTGAGATAATTGTTGAAGTATTTTGTTAAAAGAAAAAAAAAAAAAACAAACCTCTCCATGTTTCCATTAACTCCCTGCATGGGGCAGTTGCAGCCCACTGCTCCAGGTACCATTTACAGTTCAATTTCACAGTGATGATAGACACATTCACAAACAGCGGGCACTCATCACGGGTTCTTTCTTCCTAATTATCCTGTTTGGGTCTCCTCTTCAGCTGAGAGTACGGCAACTTTGAATTTTAAATGTCCCAATGTGCTTTCATCCACAGTGGAGACCCATGAGTTAATCTCTTCGGAAATCAACAGAGCCGCGGGTCTTAAGATTCCCTACCCCCAGTGCGGACATCACAAAGAATAGCACAGTAGTACATAAATCTACGACTTGCATAAGTTTACTTAATCACATTGGAATTCTCTTTGAACTTGACCCCAGGGGATAGAGATTATAGAACTGGCTGGCAGCTAAAAACTAATCCACTGGAAAAGAGTCTGTCATGAGAGCATCAGGATAAAATGCAAAGAGGGCAGTTTGTGAAGAACAGCCCATCAGTGTGACTCGGGATGATTTAGCAGTCTTACCTGTGGTTAGGCATACTTCTGAATTTAGGCCAGGGGCTGCAAGCTGATGGAAAGGCTAGATTTTTTTTTCCTCTCTTCTTTCTCCTCTTCCTCTTCCTTGTCCTTTGAAATGGGGTCTCGTGTAGCCCAAGGTGGCCCTGAGCTTATTGTAGAGCTGGGGAGAATTTTTGAACTGGTGGTCCTCCTTCTTCTTTCTGTCTCCCAGGTGCTGGAATTGAAGGTGTGTACTCCTATGCCCACACCTCATAGTATGTGGTACAAGGGATGGAACTGGGGCTTTATGAGTGTTCAGTGACTACTCTATGCACTGAGCTGTTTGCCTAGCCCCAAGAATCCTTTGATAAATCAATACTTGCTTTTGAATTCCCATGTGGGTTGTCAAAAAGGTGTCTGATCTCTGGGAAGGGGTCATTTGGTCCGCCAGGGAGAGGCTTGTTAAGGCAGGTGAGGGAGTACATAGTGCTGACTCTACCTTGGGTCCTAGGAACTAGTGTCAATCTGGCGATCAAAGAGGTCAGGGCTGGGCAAGTACAAAGACAAGCAATGAGGAGGAAGGGCAGAGTGATTCCAAGGGTCCAGATCCGGAATCTTGGCTTTTTGTGGATGAATTAAAATGGGGTTCAATATGTTGTGGCTTGTGGGCCAAATTTAGCCTGAGCTGAAATGTTTGTAAGGTGGCTATGGTGGTATATGCGCATAATCTCAGCACCTGGGAGGCTGAATCAAGAGAATTGTGAGTTTGAGGCCAACCCGGGTCACATAGTATTAACTTTTCTCTAAATAAACAAACAAATGGAAATGAAGAAAAAGTAAAAGAATATTGTGTAACATGAATATCTGAATGTCAGTTTTCACTGTCTACAAGGTTTTATCATCTTAGTGTGCTTGCTTATTTGAATAGTGTGGAAGGCTGTTTTGTGCTACAGTGGTGTAGCTAAGCAGCTACAGAGGCTGTGTCAATTCCAAAGGTAAACTGTAGTGAGACTTCTGGAATGTTGGTTTCTTTTAAAAACACAGAAGTATTTAAGAGTGTACTTTCTTTTTAATCTCAGGTGTATGGATGTGGGGCTGCTTCAGGCTGTCCACAGCAACTGACCATGATTTGTCTTGTGCTCCAGCAGAGTCATGGTTTAGCCAGGTACAGACTGTGTGATGTTTGGAATTCTGGGAACTTTTCAGAGGGTACATAAATGCAAGAGCAGAGATGCAACTCTGAGAGCAGAGTTGGTGGTTGGTGGTTGATGGCTGTTTGTGGAGGTTGGTTACAGCTTGTTAGTAGCAGAAGTAAAAGAAGAAATAAAAGGAAAGAAATTACATTCAGAGATTTCCCAATTTCTTCTCTCTATTCTATTCTTGTTTCTCTCCTATCTAGTGTTAGGGGATAAAACTGGGAGGATAAAGGGTGGTAAAAAGAAGAACCCACAAAGTAGCAAAGGCCAGGTACAGGTAAGCTGTTTCCTGACTGATCTTTGATTATAGATAGTTTATACTATCTGTATAGCCAATGGTATAAATAACAGATAGTTTATATCATTACCAAATCAAGTGGCCATGGCTAGGAATTCAGGTTTCCTCAATTCCATGCTCTGTGCAGTAACAGTTTTATGAAAATTTTAGTTACAAAACAAAAAATCTTAAATCAAGGGACTTTTCAAATATATTGGTAGAAGAAACATTGCAAAGCAAGAAAATCTCCACAGACTTTAGAATCTGATGACATCCTTTGAGTTGGTAAACTCAAGGTATCTGTTTGCATATTCCAAAAACATTTACCTGATAGCAAGATGATGCTAGGTCAATTTTATAGAACACTGTTCTCTGGGCATAGCAGCCATTGCCATCGTCATCAGATTAGCTGTGACTACTTGCATAAGACTTTTAAGATTGGCCTGGTGACTCTAACTAAGGAAGTGAAAGATCTGTATAATAAAAACTTCAAGTCTCTGAAGAAAGAAATTATAGAAGATCTCAGAAGATGGAAAGATCTCCCATGCTCATGGATTGGCAGGATCAACATTGTAAAAATGGCTATCTTGCCAAAAGCAATCTACAGATTTAATGCAATCCCCATCAAAATTCCAAATCAATTCTTCAACGAATTAGAAAGTGCAATCTGCAAATTCATCTGGAATAACAAAAAACCTAGGATAGCAAAAACTCTTCTCAAGGATAAAAGAACCTCTGGTGGAATCACCATGCCGGACCTAAAGCTCTACTACAGAGCAATTGTGATAAAAACTGCATGGTACTGGTATAGTGACAGACAAATAGACCAATGGAATAGAATTGAAGACCCAGAAATGAACCCACACACCTATGGTCACTTGATCTTCGACAAGGGAGCTAAAAACATCCAGTGGAAGAAAGACAGCATTTTCAACAAATGGTGCTGGCACAACTGGTTGTTAACATGTAGAAGAATGCAAATCGATCCATTCCTATCTCCTTGTACTAAGGTCAAGTCTAAGTGGATCAAGGAACTTCACATAAAACCAGAGACACTGAAACTTATAGAGGAGAAAGTGGGGAAAAGCCTTGAAGATATGGGCACAGGGGAAAAATTCCTGAATAGAACAGTAATGGCTTGTGCTGTAAGATCGAGAATTGACAAGTGGGACCTCATGAAACTACAAAGCTTCTGCAAGGCTAAAGACACCATCAATAAGACAAAAAAACCACCAACAGATTGGGAAAGGATCTTCACCTATCCTAAATCAGATAAGGGACTAATATCCAATATATATAAAGAACTCAAGAAGGTGGACTCCAGAAAGTCAAATAACCCCATTAAAAATGGGGCTCAGAAATGAACAAAGAATTCTCACCTGAGGAATACCGAATGGCAGAGAAACACCTGAAAAAATGTTCAACATCCTTAATCATCAGGGAAATGCAAATCAAAACAACCCTGAGATTCCACCTCACACCAGTCAGAATGGCTAAGATCAAAAATTCAGGTGACAGCAGATGCTGGCGAGGATGTGGAGAAAGAGGAACACTCCTCCATTGTTGGTGGGATTGCAAGCTTGTACAACCACTCTGGAAATCAGTCTGGCGGTTCCTCAGAAAATTGGACATAGTACTACCGGAGGATCCAGCAATACCCCTCCTGGGCATATATCCAGAAGATGTCCCAACCGGTAAAAAGGACACATGCTCCACTATGTTCATAGCAGCCCTATTTATAATAGCCAGAAGCTGGAAAGAACCCAGATGTCCCTCAACAGAGGAATGGATACAGAAATTATGGTACATTTACACAATGGAGTACTACTCAGCTATTAAAAAGAATGAATTTATGAAATTCCTAGCCAAATGGATGGACCTGGAGGGCATCATCTTGAGTGAAGTAACACAATCACAAAAGAACTCACACAATATGTATTCACTGATAAGTGGATATTAGCCCAAAACTTAGGATACCCAAGATATGAGATACAATTTGATAAACGCATGAAACTCAAGAAGAATGAAGACCAAAGTGTGGACACTGTGCACCTTCTTAGAATTGGGAACAAAACACCCAGGGAAGGAGTTACAGAGACAAAGTTCGTAGCTGTGATGAAAGGATGGACCATTTAGAGACTGCCGTATCCAGGGATCCATCCCATAATCAGCTTCTAAACGCTGACACCATTGCATACACTAGCAAGATTTTGCTGAAAGGACCCAAATATAGCTGTCTCTTGTGAGACGATGCCGGGGCCTAGCAAACACAGGAGTGGATGTTCACAGTCAGCTATTGGATGTATCACAGGGCTCCCAATGGAGAAGCTAGAGAAAGTACCCAAGGAGCTAAAGGGATCTGCAACCCTATTGTTGGAACAACATGATGTACTAACCAGAACCCCGGAGCTCTTGTCTCTAGCTGCATATGTATCGAAAGATGGCCTAGTCGGCCATCAATGGAAAGAGAGGCCCATTGGACTTGCAAACTTTATATGCCCCAATATAGGGGAATGCCAGGGCCAAAAGAATGGGAATGGGTGGGTAGGGAAGTGGGGGGCGCTATGGGGGACTTTTGGGATAGCATTGGAAATGTAATTGAGGAAAATATGTAATAAAAATCAAAAAAATAAAAATAAAAGGCAGATATAACAACCAAAAAAAAAAAAAAAAAAGATTGGCCTGGAGTTCTCTCATAAAAGGAAGGTGTGTCAAGGGTCATAGACCATCACCCAGTGTCCTGAGCTTGTGCCTCGCCAGCAAGAACACACTCAGACAACCGGATTCTTCTGCAGCAAAGCTTTATTGCTTCATCAGGAGGAAGACCCTGAACCCCAGAAAATGGTGCTGCTTATATACACCTTGGAGTGGCGTGTCAGCACCTGATTTGTTGCTTGCCCATTGCCTCATTGCTACGCCCCGGGATGAGCAGTGACTTGGCACGAATTCACTCTTGCACCTGAGCACATTGCTTGTTTACCAGTTAGGCACAGTGGAAGCCGGCACCATCTTGTAATGGCGATTGCTCATGGCTGTCCACAACCCAAGAGTCCAGCCACTCTTCTCTACACCTCCTTTCCAGTTGTGTGGAAAGCTCATGGTCTTGGAATGTGACAGAGTATATAGAATGTTAACTAAAATATATAGAAGGTTATTCAAAGAGGGGCCTTCTGTATGTAGCTATGAGGAGGCTGTCATACATGAGGGGTTAAGACTTTTCACGGGTGTAGTTGCTTTGAGGTTGTCTATGTTCCTATAAATAATTTTTACTATATTCTGCAAGTGAGCTCAATAAACTCATGATTTGTCATGATGCATTTTGGTATAGTCACTATTTGGTCCTTGTTTACTGTCCTGTTTGGGATGAATAGGGTTCATATCACCCTACGAAAGGTTCACATAGCAGTCACATGAAGAGGTAGGTGATGAATGATTATTTATAGAGGGTAAATGAAAGGGCAAGAGATTTTGGCTCTTAGCCTGCAACATTCCAGCTCTCCATAATCATGAAAGTTCTAATTAATTAACCAGGCTTTCAGACTGTTTAACACAGAGGTGGCCATTTTATAATCTTTGTGTGCTTATGTGCCTATGCACTCATGTTTGTATGTGGGAATGTGAGTGTGTCTGTGCCATGTGGAGGTCAGAGGACAGCTGCAGGTGTCTTCATATGCCTATACACATTTGTTGGGCTTCAAGCTTCTGGAGAATTCTTCTGTCTTCACTCCCATTTCTTTGTAGGAGTGCTGATATTTCAGACATATACTATAGTGTACAATTTTGGGTGGGTTCTGGGATTTGCGCTAAGGTTCTTATGCTTACATGATAAGCATTTTATCCACTGAGCTGTCTCCTTAGACCAAGTTTTTTTTTTTTTTAAACTGGAAATTTATTTTATAACTTTCACATAAAAGTTTGCTTACCTATAGATCAGAGTCATTTAGAAATTTTGAGTTTGAGAAAATCCAAGCTCTGGATAGAATTTGAGCTAAGTAAAATAAGCCATGAGCTATCTGATCATTGTTAGGGACAATTCCCTAACACGAATCATAGACATTAGACAAACCCATTATTTATTTCTTTTTATTTGTTTTCCTTCATTCTTTAAAGTTTTATTTTCCCTTTCTATTGTAAATAGATTCCTTTCTCCTACAATATATCCTGATTACAGTTTTCTCTCCCTCTGCTCCTCCCAGTTCCTCCCCACCTACCCTCTCATCTAGCTCCACTCCCTTTCTGCCTTTCATCAAAAGAGATCACACTTCTAAGAGATAACAAAAAATAAAATATAATAAGTTAAAACAAAGACCATCATATCAAAGTTGGACAAGGCAAACCAACAGAAGATAAAGATATCCAAGAGAAGGCACAAGAATCAGAAATCCACTCATTTACACAATCAGGAGCCCCATAAAAACACTGATCTGAAAGCTATTATGTATACTCAGAGGACCTAGTAAAGACCTGTGTAGGCCCTGTGCTTGCTGCTTCAGTCTCTGTGAGGTCATATGATCCTTGCTAAATTGATTCAGAGGACCTTGGTCTCCTGCTGTCCTCCAACTCCTCTGGCTTATACTCTTTCTGCTTCTTCTTCTGTGGGGTTCCCTGAACTCCAAGGGGAGAGATTTGATGGAGACCTCCCATCTAGATCTGTGCATTCCAAGGTTCCTCCCTCCCTCCCTCCCTCCCTCCCTCCCTCCCTCCCTCCCTCCCTCCCTCCCTCCCTCCCTCCCTCTCTCCCTCCCTCCCTTCATCCTTTCCTCTCTTCCTTTCCCCCTCTTCCTCCCTCCATCTTGTGGAATGAGCTTTATGTAAAATCAGATATCGGTTGGTTACTCCCATAATATTTGTGCTACCATTGCCCTAGCATATTTTGCAGGCAAGATAGCATTGTAGATCAAAGGTTTGTGGCTGAGTTGGTGTTCATGTTTCTCTTTTGATAGCCTGCAGAGTACCATCCCTTACCAAAGGCTCTAAATGTAGGAGTAAAGGTTTTATGTAGACACTTGACCTCTTGTTGTTTGCATGTTGTCTTCAGCTATGGAGACTGGCTATCAGTTTGTAGAGAGAAACCTATTGTCTTGGCAACAACTTGGGTTGTTTGGGGGATTTCTAGGGGACCCCTTTGGCCAATGACTCAATTAGGTGTAACTCAGTCCTAGTAATGGAAGCTTTGTGTGATGATAAGTGACTGACGGTCATTTGGGATTCTGTCTCACTCATTGTTTGGAGGCTCCATTAGGATTTCCTTGATATATTTTAGGAAGTTTCTACTGCACTAGGTTTTCATACCACTCCTCAAATGCCCCTCCTAAAAAGGTCCATTTTATAAGGTGTTTATCACCACCACCACCACCATCATCATCATCACCCGGGTTTTTATGAGACAGGGTCTTACTTTGTAGCTCTGGCTATCCTGGAACTCACTGTGTGGACCAGGCTGGCCAAGAACTCAGTGATCTAAATGCTTCTGCTTCCTGAGTGCTGAGATTAAAACCATGTACCACTTCTCCCCAGCCTAAGGTCCTCCTTCTTCAGGCATTACCAACTGAAGGTCCATAATCATGGCCAGAAACTGACACAGCTCAGAGGAGCAGCCAAAATTGCCTGGAAAGTATTTTCAGGCATTGGTTATCATTAGAACCACTTATTGGGCTTTTAAATATAATGAGCCCTGGATACTATTCCTTAGACAGACTGATTTTGTGGTCTGGGATAGTGCCAGGAGTCTGTGTCATTGTGAGCTGCTGGTAAACTCAGACTTCAGCCTAATAGTCAAGCTGCAATCTGGCTATGGGCCTTATGACACAGATGAAGAGACATAAGGGTCAATTGCTTGATCATTCAGGCTCTGTCTTTAGTGACTTCTCTGCTAGTGACCTTCTTGAGATCACATGACTCACACGTCATTCTTGTGCCCGTACTAAGCCCAGGTCATCCTGTGGCAGTATGGTTTCTGAATATTGTTCTCTGCAATTCCAGGCTGGAAGCTTTCTAAGACAAAATCTGAGGGTGCACTTTGGTCTTTCCTGCAAAGCCCAAGGCTAAGCCCATGCTTAGTTCCACATTAACTTGGAGTACAGAACTGTCATGGTGATAGAACAGATAGAGAGTTGGGGGCCTGGATTAAGTTACCACATGGTTCCATTGGTATATGTTATGGTTTAAATGTGAAATGTCCCCTAAAATTTCGTGTAGTCCCCATCTGGTGTCTCTATTTGAGAAGTTGTGGGAAATTCAGGAAGTGGAGACTTGCTGAAAGAAAGGTGTCCCTGAGGTGGGCCTTAAGGTTTTATATTATGGTTATACTTTCTGTTTATTCTCTTCTTACCATGTAATTAACCAGATGGCTCACTGTTCCTGCCACAATGCATTCCCTGCCTCGGTGGAATGCATCTCCTAGAATTGTAAGCCAGAATAAATTCTTCCATCCTTATACTGCTTCATGCTTTTGTCACAGCAGCAAGAAAAGTAGCTAAGCCTATCTATGTCAGTGAAAGAATACAGCAGCTAATCTCTCTATTGAAAGCATTATTTTAGTGGGAGGAGTTTTAAAATTATTATTTCAATGTCATTAGCATTTCATCCGTCAAAGCTGTTTATGGCATCTTGGTTATATTTTAGTTGGTTATATGTGCCTAGAAATTTATGAACTTCTAGGTTTTCCAAATCATCAGATTATAAATTTTCAAGATATTTCCTAACAACCATCCAGATTTCAATGTTATTCTTTTTCTAAACTTATGGATTCCTTTTGGTCACTGTGCTTTGTCATGCTCCTATGTTACAATTTGTTCATCACTTGGGATTGGGGTCTCTTGCAGCTTTACGTGGAGTCTTCTTAAGTGGCTTTGTCTTGAAGGCTTTCCAGCATCTCTTAGAGGGGAAATAACCAGTTCATGTAACAGTATAACTGCAAGTCAGAAATAATGACTCTGAGACTTCTTTTTTATGAATAAATGCCTAGGCCAATAACCTTGGCTCTGCTCCCTAACTAGCTCATATCTCAGGAATCCAGTTAATTCTAGTCTAAGTGTAACATGTCTGGTTGCCTTTTTCTCATTTTCATGCATCTGTCTACTCAGAGTTCAGGAAAATCTCTGGCACCTGACTCTTTCCTAGGATTCCTCTTTCTCCCGGAACTCCCACCTCCTATTCCCTGCCCCCATTCATTGGCCATAGGTATTTTACCAACAGGTAAACGCTTTTATACAGTGCAAAAGAGATTCTTTCTATACAGTAGTAACTCCAAAACTTACAAGACATACACATACAACAAAAATCAATTAAAGACAATTAGCACATCACCAATAACCATAGAAAAGATATATATATCTTAATGATAAACTCCATGGTTTATTATATATACCATGGAGTTTATCATTAAGATTTTAATTTTAATTTTTTTTCACACTCCAGTCATTATTACCCTTATCCTTTGACTGTTCTTCATCCCATACCTCCACCTCCATCTCCAAGAGGATGACCCCACCCCTTCCATCCCACCAGACCTCCCCACTTCTTGGGGTCTCAAGTCTCTTGAGGGTTTGGTGCATCTTTTCTCACTGGGGCCAGACCAGGCAGTACTCTGCTGTATATGTGTTGGGGATCTCAGATCAGCTTGTGTATGATGTCTGGCTAGTGGCTCAGTGTCTTCGAGATCTTGGGTGTCCAGGTTAGTTGAGACTGCTGGTCTTCCTATGGGGTCACCCTTCTCCTCAGTTTTTTCCAGCTTCTCCTTAACTCTGCCATAGAGGTCCCTGGCTTCTGTTTATTGGTTGGGTATAAGTATCTACATCTGACTCTTTCAACTGCTTGTTGGGCCTCTCAGAGAGCAGCCATGCTAGGCTCCTGTCTTTAAGCACATCATAGCATCAGTAATAGAGTCAGGCCTTGGAGCCTCCCCTTGAGCTAGATCCCAATTTGAGCCTGTCACCAGACCTCCTTTCCCTCAGTCTCTTCTCCATTTTTGTCTCTGCTGTTCTTTTAGACAGGAACAATCCTGGGTCAGAGTTTTTGACTGTGGGATGGCAACCCCATCCCTCTACTTGATGCCCTGTCTTTCTACTGGAGGTGGACTCTACAAGTTCCCTCTCCCCACTGTAGGGCATTTAATCTAAGGTCCCTCCCTTTGGGTCCTGAGAATCTCTCACCTCTCAGGTCTCTGGTAATTTCTATAGGGCTCCTCAACTCCTACCTCCCCTCCGAGGTTGCCTATTTCTATTCTAATCTGTTGTGGTAGTAAGCCAGACCGTGGCCTACATGAACTGGGTGTTTCTGGAAGGCAGGCTGGGGGTGAAAGAGACTAGACTGCGAGAAGAGAATGATGAAGCCAAGACAAATTTTTCTCTGATCAAGGCCCGAGAGTTTACTAAGAGACTGTGCTTTAAGGGGGAAAGCCCCCCCCCCCCCCCCCGCCAGTCCATTCTTGGTGCCTGGAGCCAGCCTGTGGGCGACGTGCAGGATAGGATGTGTCTCAGGAATGTCTCAAGAGCAGCGGTAGTTGACATAACAATATAGCCATCTAAGTCGGAAGGCTACACCCCAGGTGATCTCATATTCAGTGTCTGAATCAGCCTGCTTCAAGGCTGGGGGAGGCTACACATAAGTAATTATATAAAGACTGAAAAGTAGCCAGGCAGTGTAGTGGCACATGCCTTTAATCTCAGCACTTGGGAGGCAGAGGCAGGCCAGCCTGGTCTACAGAGTGAGTTGCAGGACAGCTAGAGCTACAGAGAAACCCTGTCTCAAAAAACCAAAAAGACTGAAAAGTGATGAGTTTAAAACTGTCAAACTTCAGATATTAATTAAAACATGGGGACGAGGGAGAGGACTAGTTGCTCTTCCAAAATACCCCAGTTCAATTCTCAGCACTAACATTGTGGCTCACGGCTGACTGTTAATTCCAGTCACAGGGAATCCAATGTCCTCCTGCTCTAGCCTCAGTGGGCATTGTATGTACTTAGTACACAGGCATACAATGCAGCAAAATACCAATATACATAAAATAAAAAATAAACTGTTAAACTCATTAGCTAACAGAATTATACCAGCTATCAGGTACTTTTCTGTAGTGCTCAAGATATTAAGGATCAACTGGATTTATCTCATATTAGCCCAAAGATCAAAACACAAAATGTTGATTCTTTCAAATTCTTTAAATGATGAAGGGCCAAAGCCAAGTTAAGAAATTTTTAGCAAGCTGAATTCAATGTCAAGTGTTTGCCCTCAGGGCTTCAGTCTTGCTGCCTCCCTCTACCCCCAACACCTGATCATGTTTCCCTTTTCCCCTCCCTGTCCCCTCTCCCACCCAGACCCCTCCCTCCCTCTGCCCCACCCCCCATGACTACTTTCTTCTTCCTCCCAAGTGGGATTGAAGCATCCTTACTTGGACCCTTCGGCTTGCTAACTTCTTGAATTCTTAGGATTGTATCCTGGGTTTTTTGTGTTTTTTTGTGTTTTTTTTTTTCCCCAATATTCACTTAATGAGTACATACCATGCATGTCCTTTTGGGTCTGAGTTACCTTACTCAGGATGATATTTTCTAGTTCCACCCATTTGCCTGCAAAACTCATGATGTCCTTGTTCTTAATAGCTGAGTAGTATTTCATTGTGTAAATGAACTACATTTTCTGTATCCATTCTTCCGTTTTAGAACATCTGGATTGTTTCCAGCTTCTGGATGTCACAAATAAGGTGACTATGAACATAGTGGAACATGTGCCCCTGTGGCATGGTGGGGCATCTTTTGGATATATGCTTAAGAGTGGTGTAGCTGGGTCTTCCAGTAGATCTATTTCCAATTTTCTGAGGAACGTCCAGGTTGATTTCCAGAGTAGCTGTACCAGTTTGCAATCTCACCAGCAATGGAGGAGTGTTCCTCTTTCTCCTCATCCTCACCAACATGTACTGTGACCAGCGTTTTTGATCTTACCATTCTGATTGGTGTAAGGTGGAATCCCAGGGTAGTTTTAAGAGATTAAGAGTGCTTGCTTATTTTTCAACAAATGGTGCTGGCACAACAGGCAGTTATCATGTAGAAGAATGTGAATTGATCCATTCCTATCTCCTTGTACAAAGCTCAAGTCTAAGTGGATCAAAGACCTCCACGCAAAACCAGAGACATTGAGATTTATAGGGGAGAAAGTGGGGAAAAGCCTTGAAGATATGGGCACAGGGGAAAAATTCCTAAACAGAACAGCAATGGCTTGTGCTGTAAGATCAAGAATTGACAAATGGGACCTCCTAAAATTGCAAAGCTTCTGTAAGGCAAAAGACACTGTCAATAAGACAAAAAGGCCATCAACAGTTGATGGGAAAGGATTTTTACCAATCCTAAATTTGATAGGGAACTAATATCCAATATATACAAAGAGCTCAAGAAGCTGGACTCCAGAAATTCAAATTGTCCCATGCGTCCTATCAGATCACCATGGACTAAGGCTGATCTTCAATAACAACATAAATAATAGAAAGCCAACATTCAAGTGGAAACTGAACAATACTCTACTCAATGATACCTTGGTCAAGGAAGGAATAATGAAAGAAATTAAAGACTTTTAAAAGTTTAGTGAAAATGAAGCCACAACCTACTTATGGGACACAATGAAAGCATTTCTAAGAGGAAAACTCATAGCTCTGAGTGCCTCCAAAAAGAAACTAGAGAGAGCACACACTAGCAGCTTGACAACAAACCTAAATGCTCTAGAACAAAAGGAAGCAAATTCACCCAAGAGGAGTAGACAGCAGGAAATAATCAAACTCAGGGGTGAAATCAACCAAGTGGAAACAAGAACTATTTAAAGAATCAACCAAACAAGGAGCTGCTTCTTTGAGAAAATCAACAATATAGATAAACCCTTAGCCAGACTCATTAGAGGGCACAGGGACAGCATCCTAATTAACAAAAATCAGAAATGAAGAGGGAGACATAACAACAGATCCTGAAGAAATCCAAAATGTCATCAGATCCTTCTACAAAAGGCTATCCTCAACAAAACTGGAAAACCTGGATGAAATGGACAAATTTCTAGACAGATACCAGGTACCAAAGTTAAATCAGGATCAGATTAATGATCTAAACAGTCCTATATCTCCTAAAGAAATAGAAGCAGTCATTAATAGTCTCCCAAACAAAAAAAAAGCCCAGGACCAGATGGATTTAGTGCAGAGTTTTATCAGACCTTCAAAGAAGATCTAATTCCAGTTCTTCACAAACTATTCCACAAAATAGAAGCAGAAGGTACTCTACCCATTCATTTTATGAAGCCACAATTACTCTGATACCTAAACCACAGAAAGACCCAACAAAGATAGAGAACTTCAGACCAATTTCCCTTATGAATATCGATGCAAAAATACTCAATAAAATTCTCGCTAACCGAATCCAAGAACACATCAAAACAATCATCCATTCTGACCAAGTAGGTTTCATTCCAGGGATGCAGGGATGGTTTAATATATGGAAATCCAACAATGTAATCCACTACATAAACAAACTCAAAGACAAAACCACATGATCATCTTGTTAGATGTGGAGAAAGCATTTGACAAAATCTAACACCCATTCATGATAAAAGTCTTGGAAAGATCAGGAATTCGAGGCCCCTACCTAAACATGATAAAGCAATATACAGCAAACCAGTAGCCAACGTCAAAGTAAATGGTGAGAAGCTGGAAGCAATCCCACTAAAATCAGGGACTAGACAAGGCTTCCCACTTTCTCCCTACCTATTCAACATAGTACTTGAAGTCCTAACCAGAGCAATTCGACAACAAAAGGAGAGATCAAGGGGATACAAATTGGGAAGGAAGAAGTCAAATTGTCACTTTTTGCAGATGATATGATAGTATATATAAGTGACCCTAAAAATTCCACCAGAGAACTCCTAAACCTATTAAACCGCTTCAGTGAAGTAGCTGGATATAAAGTTAACTCAAACAAGTCAATTGCCTTTCTCTACACAAAGGATAAACAGGCTGAGAAAGAAATTAGGGAAACAACACCCTTCACAATAGTCACAAATAATATAAAATACCTTGGTGTGACTCTAACTAAGGAAGTAAACGATCTGTATGATTAAAAACTTCACGTCTCTGGAGAAAGAAAAAGAAGATCTCAGAAGATGGAAAGACCTCCCATGCTCATGGATTGGCAGGATCAACATTGTAAAAATGGCTATCTTGCCAAAAGCAATCTACAGATTCAATGCAATCCCCATCAAAATTCCAACTCAACTTTTCAAGGAATTAGAAAGGGCAATTTGCAAATTCATCTGGAATAACAAAAAACCTAGGATAGCAAAAACTCTTCTCAATGATAAAAGAACCTCTGGTGGAATCACATGCCTGACCTAAAGTTGTACTACAGAGCAATTGTGATAAAAACTGCATGGTACTGGTATAGTGACAGACAAGTAGACCAATGGAATAGAATTGAAGACCCAGAAATGAACCCACACATGTATGGTCACTTGATATCTGACAAGGGAGCTAAACCCATCCAGTGGAAAAAAGACAGCATTTCCAACAAATGGTGGGGCACAACTGGCGGTTATCATGTAGAAGAATGCGAATTGATCCATTCCTATCTCCTTGTATTATGGTCAAATCTAAGTGGATCAAGGAACTCCAGATAAAGCCAGAGACAGTGAAACTTATACAGGAGAAAGTGGGGGAAAGCCTTGAAGATATGGGTACAGGGCAAAAATTCCTCAATAGAACAGCAATGGCTTGTGCTGTAAAATCGAGAATCGACAAATAAGACCTCATGAAATTACAAAGCTTCTGTAAGGCAAAAGACACCGTCAATAAGACAAAAAGGCTACCAACAGATTGGGAAAGGATCTTTACCTATCCTAAATCAGATAGGGGACTAATATCCAATATATATATAAAGAACTCAAGAAGGTGGACTCCAGAAAATTCAAATAACCCCATTAAATATGGGGCTCAAAGCTAAACAAAGAATCCTCAACTGAGGAATACCGAATGGCTGAGAAGCACCTGAAAAAATGTTCAGCATCCTTAATCATCAGGGAAATGCAAATCAAAACAACCCTGAAATTCCACCTCACACCAGTCAGAATGGCTAAGATCAAAAATTCAGGTGACAGCAGATGCTGGCGAGGATGTGGAGAAAGAGGAACACTCCTCCATTGTTGGTGGGATTGCAAGCTTGTACAACCACTCTGGAAATCAGTCTGGTGGTTCCTCAGAAAATTGGACATAGTACTACTGGAGGATCCCACAATACCTCTCCTGGGCCTATATCCAGAAGATGTTCCAACTGGTAAAAAGGACACATGCTCCACTATGTTCATAGCAGCCTTATTTATAATAGCCAGAAGTTGGAAAGAACCCAGATGTCCCTCAACAGAGGAATGGATACAGAAAATGTGGTACATTTACACAATGGAGTACTACTCAGCTATTAAAAAGAATGAATTTATGAAATTCTTGGGCAAATAGATGTATCTGGAGGATACCATCCTTAGTGAAGTAACCCAATCACAAAAGAACTCACTAGATATGCACTCACTGATAAGTGGATATTAGCCCAGAAAGTTAGAATACCCAAAATACAATTTGCAAAACACAAGAAAATCAAGAAGAACGAAGACCATAGTGTGGATACTTCATTCCTCCTTAGAATAGGGAACAAAATACCCATGGAAGGAGTTACAGAGACAAAATTTGGAGGCAAACCAAAAGGATGAACCATCCAGAGGATCCATCCCATAATCACCCACCATACCCAGACACTATTGCATAAGCCAGCAAGATTTTGCTGAAGTAACCCTGATATAGCTGTCTTGGGTAGGCTATGTCAGTGCCTGGCAAATACAGAAGTGGATGCTCACAGTCATCTATAGGATGGAACACAGGGCCCCCAATGGAGGAGCTAGAGAAAGTACCCAAGGAGCTGAAGGGGTCTGCAACCCTATAGGTGGAACAACAATATGAACTAACCAGTACCCCCAGAGCTTGTGTCTCTAGGTGCATATGTATCAGAAGATGGCCTAGTCGGCCATCATTGGGAAGAGAGGCCCTTGGTCTTGTAAACTTTATATGCCCTGTTACAGGGGAATGCCTGGGCCAAGAAGGGGAGCAGGGTGGGGGGAGGGTATAGGGAACTTTCGGTGTAGCATTTGAAATGTAAATAAAGAAAATATCTAATAAAAAATAGAAATTAAAAAAAAAGTGTGCTTGCTTCTTCTGCAGAGGATAAGAATTTAGTTCCTAGTACCCATGATGGTCCGCTTACTACCACTTATAAGTCCAGTTCCAGGGGGTTTAGCACCTTCTTCTATCCTTCCAGGAACCTGCATGAATGTGGTGGAGATACATATACATTCAGAAACACACATATAAACTTAAAAATATAAACTTTAAATGTTCAAGGCACCTTCTGAGGGTCTCCTGACTCTCCCTTGGCCAACTTTCCCTTCTCTGTCCTTTAACCTCTAGCTCCATAAGTCTCCTTCAACTCTTAGCTCTGTGTTTTTGACCCAGGGAGTTCAGTAGACTCCTCTACGGTGTCTCCTTCCTTAGGAGAAGACACTATGTCTTCTTGGGATCTCCTTGAAAATAGGAAGCTGAGCAACGATCCTTTTTATTTCCTGTGTCTCCAACATCACTGTCCCTTACCATATAAGTGCCCTGGTACTGAAAACCATTGTCACACACAGTTTACTCATTTGATAGTTGGCTGATGTGGGAGAGTCAATGCAGCTTTAGCCACTCCCTCTATGTGGGTGCATGTAAAGGTTAGAAGACTCTGTAAGTCAGTTCTCTCCTTCTACCTTATGAGTCAAACTCAAATAGTCAGATGGGGCAAGTGCCTTTATTTGCTGAACCATTTTGCTGGTCTTGCAAATATTCTGTTTGGGAAAAAAGTAGTAACTTTTTGTTATAAATTTTAGTGTGTTTGATTCTTCATACACTCCAGTGAAGTATTTATTTTCTCTTTGTAGCCAAGAAAAGAAAAACTCAGCTAGGTCCTTTCCCCAAGTTTCTAATTCATCATAACCCTGAGTTTACAGTGCTCTCCTTATGCCTCATCCAGCCCTGCTGGGATCTGCCCCCTTACACCAGAGCAAGAATGAGAGGGCTATGGGTTGAATCCACTCTTCCTTAACACTAGGATGAGGTCAAGGGCCAGGCTCATCTCTCCCTACAGCTGATTAGAGATGCAGTCTTAATTCTTCCAGACCTTCTGAACTACAACCTCACAGGTCAGGAGGGAGATAATTTGTGATTGCTGCAGTTTGGTGTACATTCAGTTAAGAGAACAGTTCCTGGCCCTTGATCTCATGGGCCCAGTTTTAGCTCCCTGGAAGTATATACCAGAGCTGAATTGAGATGAGGCACAGTCAGAAACAAGAACCCATGTAGGGTAACCCCTTGTCCACACCTCTTCCAACGGCAACTCATGTGCCTTCCAAGACTTCAGGAGAAGCTAATGAGACCAACATTTGTTCTCTGTGACTTTGTCTGGACCAGGCTTCTCCAGGAAGCTGTGACTCACCTGCCTTCATCCAATTTATGAATGCTGGACTGGCTGCTTCTTCAGGAAGCTGTGACTCACCTGCCTTCATCCAATTTAGGAGTGCTTGTCTGGCTGTAGTTCAGTGGACTAAGTCTCTAAGGATAGAGTAGCAGACTGGTCAAGGGTCCTTATAGAACTGACTCAGGCTGTCTGGGGACACTGCAGCATTGATCATCCCATTCTTGGCTCTCCTTGATCACAATCAGAGGTAAGTCACATCAAAGTTGGGCAAGCAGTCTCTACACTTACCTTTTGAGACTTTTTAATCCACATTTTTCCCTTAGGCAGGTTCTTCTCTGGTGGCTTGAATATGCTTGGGCACTGTTTAAAGGTGTGGCCTTGTTGCAGGAAGTGTGTCACTGTGGGTGTGAGTTTTAAGACCCTTGTTTTAGCTGCCTGAGGGTGCCAATCTTCTCCTAGCAGCCTTCAGATGAAGATGTTGAACTCTCAGTTTCTCCTTCATCATGCCTGCCGGGACGTTGCCATGCTCCTGTCTTAATGATAATGAACTTAACCTCTGAACCTGTAAGCCATCCCCAATTAAACATTTTCCTTTATAAGAGTTGCCTTGGTCATGGTGTCTGTTCACAACAGTAAAACCTAACTAAGACATATTCCCCTAAGTTATAAAGAGCTGGGGGATGCTCAACAGAGTCTGGACCAGCATTTACTCCTAATCAACCACTTTCTTCTTATAAAAAAGAGCACACACAGTTGAAAGCTTTATTCTTACCAGGAAACTTGCACATCCTCTCTAAGCATAAGGTTCCATACTCCTCTAATTAGTGCTCATATGTGAACAGTATTTATGGCACATACCACAGCCAGGACCTAAGGCAAAATGGGACAATACTGAGGTGAGATCAGAGAGACCTGGATCCAGATGTGGAGCTGCACATCTGTATGGTTCTTGGTAGGATATGTAGCTTTGGTCCTCAAGTTATTCATCTGTACAGTGGGACGATAACAAAATTGACTTGGAAGAATGTCAATAAAGTGTGTTAGTATATGAACTAGTCATATAGCAAGTGTCCAATGAATGACAGCATTTATTATCTTAGGACTGACCTTTATACTGTCACCTGGAGGGCTTGTTACACCTTCTTGCCTTGCTCTTGTCCCAGGTTTCTGATTGAGGAGACCTGTGATGGACTGAGAATTTGGATTATTATTGAAACCCTAGGCAATGCTGGGGATAATTATCTACTCTGATAATTACTAGTTTAGGTCTTGTTAGAGAATACCTTGAGGTTTCATGTTAGAACCCCTTCCCAACCCTGGGTGCTTTAAACTCTGTCCCACCTCAACTTATGCCATTTAGGAGGGTAGGAGCTTTGCAGAGTGTTATACAGGTAGCTCCAGAAGCTCCCTGGATGATCGAAGGGACAACAGGATCAACTGGAATGCATGAGTCAAAATTCCTCCTTCTAAGACTTCTAACTCTGGCTCTAGTGCTCAGCAATGTAGGTTGCCATTCCTGTACATGGCTTCATTTGACAGTCTGTGTGTATGTGTGTGTGTACACTTGTGCACATGTATACTTGGCATGTTTGCATCTGTATGTGTCTGTGTGCGTGGAGTCCAGAGGTTGATGTCAGATGCCTTCCTCAGTTGCTTTCCCCTTTATTTTGATGCAAGGCCTCTCATTGGCTTGAAATTCACCAACTAGGCTAGACTGGTTGGTTGACCACTAAGCCCCAGAGATTCTCCTATCTCTTCTCCCCCATCTATGGGATTGTTGGCAAACAACACCATGACTTTTTTTTTTTTTAAACATGGTACTAGGAAATAAACTTGGGTCTTTGACTTCATGTTTGCTTAACAAACATGTTGTTCACTGAGCCATCTCCAAGTTCTTTCTCTGAAATATTATTTAAAAACAAACAAACCAACCAGAAATATGTACTAAAGCTCGCTTCATAGATTCCATGTCCCATAGCCCTACCTTGCTCTTCCTCTCTAAATATGTTTTTCCTATGTGTACATTCAATGTTGAGTCCCCTTCTATCAGATATTATTTCATCCCATTTTTTATGACCTACTTGTTTATATATTTGTCTCTCTACCTTCCACAACAGACTGTGAGCCCCCAAGACAGGAACTGGGTCTTAATGCAACATCATGATTTTCCCCCAAAGAACCAGCCCCAGTGTTGACTCAGGATGTCTTATTTTAGTTTTCATTGAAAGGAAATAAAGTCTAATTTCTGGCCCTGTATTTAATGCATCTTTATCACAATAAAAGGGAGGATTGTGAACAAAGAGCAAAATAATCCAAGCTACAATCTCTCCTAATGGAAATATAACATGGGTCTACTTGACCTGGACTTTGTTTCCAGTTTCTTCTTCATTGCCTAGCTTGTGCCTTACAGTTACCCAGGAAGCATGAATCCTACATGTCATGGTGATAATCAAAGTCACTTAGAAATAACTCCACTGTTATTTAGCAAATTATTTTTAATCTTATGAGTAAACTTGCATCAGTGTGCAGCTGCTCATATCAAAGCCAAGGGAATAGAGAAGGGGTGTTCTGGGAGCCTACTGGGCTTGCTTCATAAAAGAAGGCTTGTTATTTTGTAATCCGTCTACAATCATGATATTTCTAGGGGGGTAAATTGTTACTGTTTTGTCATTGGTGGCAATATATTAATAAAACATGAAGAGTTAAGAACTATCACAGACTCCTCAAGGGGACAGTTTCCAGAGGAAAGAGAGTTCTGGTACCGATCTCTTCTCCCAGCCTAGATAGGCAGACTTTCTGTACACTCCTTTTGTTATGCTTCTTTCTTCTGGGTAACTTTCTTCTAGGAGTATCAGTTACTCTAATTCCTGGCCAGTTTTGTTCACCTGCCCATAGAGCTTCCATCTGCAGTAGGACTCCCTGGACCAAGGAACATCACAATTGTTCCCTTATTTGGAGACAGGTTTCCCACAACCTTGTCTTCTTTACCAATCAGGCATTAGCTCAAATGTCACTTTCTTAGAGAAAACTTGGCTTGACTATAATTTTCTTGGCAGGAATGATGATAATTCAAAAGAGACACTTGTTTCCCTTTGGCTATTTCAAAAGAGATACTTGTTCCCTTTGGCTATTAGACTATTGAAACAATGGTTCCCAAGGAATTGTAATTTTATCCAGAATTTCACATGAGTAGAAAGAAAGACATGGTGCCAACCAGAGTAGAAACTTATCTCCTGGAAGGAGATTTTACATTTCTGAGAACTTAGCAGACTACATTGCAGGAGAGACTAGAGCCAAGACAATGATGGTGGGTAAACCACACTTTGACTAAACTGTTTAGTTGTGTGTATCTCTTGCCTTCTATTTAAACTTAGACCCCATGTCAGAACTCCAAAGATGGACTTGGGTGAGGAGTCACTTGGGGAGAGGCAGTGACCCCCTCTTCGCTCCTTTCCCCAACATGTCCACATTGAATATGTTCCCCCTTTCTGTTTTTCACGATCACTTGTTTTCTTTTTTTCTTTTTCTTCTTTCTTAAAAAAAATCATTGAAGACAGGTGGACCAACTTAGCTTGTTCAGTGAAGCCTTCAAATGACTGTAGCTCTAGGTGGTATCTGACTTCAAGGACCAGGATGACTGCAGGTGAGAGCTGCCCAGTTCAGCACCTCAAAGCCAGGAAAGGTATCCTCAGCTATTGTTGCCAGCCCCTGAATATTGGCTGATGTGATCAACAGAGAAGTCCCAGCAGGCTGAACTTTTCAGAGAGTAGGGACTGGAGACCCAGAGAGGCTATTTAGACCCAACTACAGTGCCACGTGGTGTTAAGATTCCTGTTACTGATGATAAATTAAAGTTCCAAGTGATTAGGAAAATCTGCCTTTGGTTGAGTTCCTGGCTGAGGAGAGGTGGGAGAGGTGGAGATGTGGGAGAGGTGGGAGGGTGGCAGGAATCTTAGAATGGGCTCTTGGTCTCTGTTATTACTGTGACTTCTGCCTGCCCTGCTTAGCCAGTGAAGCTCTTTCTGCCCTGTATTTCGCATTTCTCACTGAACCAGTGATTTCTGGTCTTTTCTGGAGAACTCTTCTTTCGTAATTTCCAGTCCCCTTGAGGAGCTCCTTTCTCTCAAGCTAAGCATCAGGGTTGGTGTCACATTTTTGTAAGCAAAGACTTATGCTGGGCAGATATGCATTTTAGCTAGAACGCAGCACTAAACAAACAAGAACTAGACTAGAATAATCTTTGTAGAAAATATAGGCAGGTATTTTTGTCATCTTGTGGGAGTGTAAGCCTTTTTCAGCAAGTCAAAAAAAAAATCCAGATGCTATAAACAGCAGGCTGGCATACTAGACTGTTTAAAAACAACTTAGATTGACACAAAGCACCACACAGAGAGAAAGAGGCACAGGCATCAGACTTTATCTCTAACAAAGACCTAACATACTTAATAGACTCAGTGAGAACAAAGTCAAATAGACTCCAGTTTTTAAAACAGGCAAAGGATGCGTACAGTTATTTAAAGCCTATACTTCTTTTTCAGAGGACCCAGTTTGGTTCTCAACACCCACATCTGGTCCTGCATTAATATGCACATACCCACACCCCCACACATACATACATAACATACAATTAAAAGTAAAATAAATATTTTAAACCAAGTAAAGGATACAACTAAGATAATTGAAAGAGCAAAAGTTTTATTTAATAACCTATTAAAACAATGCTCCTCAACCTGTGAGGTTATCTGTTTTCTTTGTGGGGGTTGCACATCAGATATCCTTCTTAGCAGCTATTTATATCACTATTCATAACAGTAGCAAAATTACAGTTATGAAGTAACAATGAAAATAATTTTATAGTTGGGGATCACTGTAATGTGAGGAACTATATTTATGGGGCACAGCAATTGGAAGGATGAAAACCACTGTATTAAAATATACTTGGGAGCCAGGCAGTGGTGGCACACACCTTTAATCCCAGCACTTGGGAGGCAGAGGCAGGTGGATTTCTGAGTTCTAGGCCAGCCTGGTCTACAGAGTGAGTTTCAGGACAGTCAGGGCTATATATATATATATATATATATATATATATATATATATATATATTTGGGTATTTATTTTAGAAACACACTGGGAATTGGGAAAAGACCCCATTCATAGGCCTGGGAAGGACACAGGAAAAAGGCATTCTTAGCTGTGGCTGGGATTTATAATTCAATGTTCGTCTCCATTGAGTGCTTTACAAAAACAAACAAACAAACAAACAAACGAAACTATGTGTGGTGTTTCTGCAAGTATTTTAGAGCTTGTGCTTGCTTGCCACATGTGACTATTGAGCATTGGAATGTGGCCAGTCAGAACTGAGGTGTGCTGAAACTACAAAGTATATACCAGACTTTAAAAGTAATGTAAAACATCTCATATTTTTATACGTTTAAAAGTTAAAATAGCATTATTTGGGTTGACAAGTTGGCTCAGGAGGTTAAAACAAAAACAAAACTAAACAAACAAAAACCTAAACTCTTGCCACATAAGCCTGACAACCTGAGTTTAATCCTTGTAATCTACAGAAAGACAGAAGGAGAGAATAGACTCAACATAATTATCCTCTGATGTCCACTTGAGCTCCATAGTGCATGTGCACCCATGCTCTCTGACATTATCAATAAATAAAGAGTAATTTAAGCAAATGGTACTATTTTGAAAGTATATACTTCAATCAATATAAAATTTGATGTTTATCTGATGTTTATCTGATGTAGCTACAATATAAAATTTGATGTTATCAATGTAGCTACTAGAAAATCTGATTCATGCATGTGTATTTTAGCAGACATGCTTTCTAGAATACGGCTAAGGTATTGCTTGCAGAGTAAATGCCTAAGGTGAATACTATAAAGAAGTATTATGAATAGACTCTCTGACCCTTAATTAACAAGGCTTCTAAGACTAAAGGTTCTCATTAATCCATCCTGGGAGGTTATGAGAGGCCAGAGGAATCCATGTTTGTCTCTGACTCTGTGGGGTTAAAAGTTGGACACATCTCTGTGACTCTTGCCTCTCAGTTTCTTCTTGATGGGACATGGAGGGCTGAGGTCATCATTGAGACCCCTGCTGTGCTAAGAGAAGTGGATAGGAGTCTTCCTAACTCATCTTTACCATGGAGGGTAAAAGGTGTTCCTGACACTAGTTTTTGGCCCAATAGAGTCATATGGGCAGTTTTATAGGTCTTAGGAGAGCAGTGCAATAGCATCTTTTTGGACAGAGGATTTCAAATCAAAGCTGGATGAAGATGCATATGATGGTTTGGATCTGAAGTGTATCTGCAGGCCTATGTGTTTAAACACCTGGGGCTTGACTGGTGGTGTTATTTTGGAAGATTGCAAGGATGGGTTGGCTATGGTAGGTCACTGGTTGTGAGCATTTGAGGGCTGTAGACCAGCTCAATTTGCAATTCTGTTCTTTATGTTTCCTTCCACCAGGAACTAGCCATGCTGCAAGTCTCCACAACCACAAATGAAGCGCCTGTGTCTTCACTGTCATAGTGAACTGATACCCCTGAAACTGTGAGCCAATGTAAACCTGCTATGTCTTCACTCCCATAGTGAACTGATACCCAGTGAGCCAGTGTAAATCCCTCCTTCCTTAAGGTGCTTTTGTTCTATATTTTGTGGAGCATGGAATAAAGTAACTAATACAGAAAATTGATACCAAAAAGTGGGGTTGCAGTGGTGTGTGTTGTGGTGTGTCTGGCTATATGGTTGTGGCCTTCAGAACCAGATTGTGAAAGAGTTTGAAGTGTAGTGTAGCACCAGCTAGTGGGTGCTTTAAGAAGATAGTAATGGGATTTTATGGTGAGATTCAGTGGAAATGCAGATAGCAAAGACTGTGCTCATGTGGTTTCTCAGAGAAACAAAGACTTGGTTGGAATTGACTAGAGCCATTTATGTTACATTTTGCCAAATAATCTGGATGTATTTTTGTCCTGTACTGAAAATCCAAATAAGGATGATTTTTTTTTTTTTTTTTTTTTTTTGGTTTTTCGAGACAGGGTTTCTCTGTGTAGCCCTGGCTGTCCTGGCACTCACTTTGTAGACCAGGCTGGCCTTGAACTCAGAAATCCGCCTGCCTCTGCCTCCCGAGTGCTGGGATTAAAGGCGTGCGCCACCACGCCCGGCAGGATGATTTTTAAAATAATGGACTAATTTGTTTGTGGAAGACATTTCAAGAAAGCAAAGTAGCCAAGCAGTGGCATGGTTGTTTCTTGCTGCTTTTAGTCAGATTTACACTGCGTATTCAGAATAAAAACCACATAGCATAGAGATATAATGGGCAAAGTGGGTGTGGACAAACCATTAGCGAAAAAACAAGCTTTTTGCACTAGAACATAAGAAAAAATGGCTTATGGGAAAGACCCTACCACTGAATGCTCCAATAATAGTACTGAAAAAAACCACTTGAAAGACCTTAATTTGAAAGGAGAGTGCTGAAACCCCTTGCTTGAATAGGGTAGCCTAAGTAAGAGATTCTAGGAATGTGAGGATATTTTCTAAGAAAAGCTTCAAGCACTGATGGAATGAGCCCAAGAGGGAGTCTCTGTGTGCTCTAGGTGGCAGAGCCATAGGGATAGGGTTTTAAGCCCACTAGAGTGCACATTACACTATCTTGTACCCTGGATGCTATTCATGGAGTTATAGGGTTGACTGTGTACCATGCTAACTTTTTGGTCTTGCTTTAGTCCTTTCTTTTCTTTGCTATCCTCCTGTTCCTCTCTTTGATGAGAATGTTTTTTCTATGCCATTGTACATTGAGAGGATGTAACTCACTATTTTGTTGAGTTTTCTTTGAGTATCAAAGAGATTTTGAACTTTGGACTTTGAAGTGTTGGGGCTGTCAAAACTATTTTGTCTCTTGAAGTTGATTTTTATTCATATTCCTGTATGAGACTGTGGAGGCTGGAGCAGGATAGTAAGACTTAGACTCAAAATGCTCCTGGAGCTTGGTTCATATTTTAACACCTTGTCACCAAATTTGGCGGGGGGGTTAACCTGGGGATGTTACAGGGACTGGCTAACAGAGTGGGGCACACAGGGTGTGCCTTTAACAGTCATGTCCCAGCATCACTTGTGGTTCCATTTCCTCTGCTTCTTGATCCATCAAGATGTGAACAAGCATGCCCCAGCCTCCTAATGCCCAGATGGAGATATCTAATTATCATGATTTCTTCACCACAGTGGATGGACTCGATTTATAACTGTGAGCTGGAATCAATCCTTCTTCCTGTAAGTTGCTTCTATTTGGTATTTTATCATAATGAAACAAGTTAACTAATCCTATGGAATACAGGAAGCCAAGGTCCATTTAGCTAGCTCCCAGCAATTCTCCACAGCTATGCAGTTCTCCTTTCTGGAGCACAAAGGTGAACTAGAACCCCAAATGAGCTGGAATGTTATAAATCTGTTGGAAGATGGGGAGCAGAGCTAGTATGTCTAAAATGCACTCAGAGGTCACCATGGCTGGATTTTTGCTTTCCTCCTTCACAAGAGTTTCCCCTTACAAGTGGTTGTATCCCATTCTAGTCAAGAAACCAAAGCTTTGGAGATATTTGCCCTTACTCAGGTGACCATATTTCTTATTGTATGACTTGTAGAGAGTATTCAGTGCAGAACAGAGAGCCTCACCACACCATCTAATAAGAACCATGGTGCAAATACATCAAATCAGGTATTTTCCCTCTCATGCAGCTAAAGAGGGTACAGGGATGGCATAAGGGTGAACAGCATTCAGGAGCCCAGGCATCTGCTTTTTCTGTACTGCCACCATTAGTAAGTAAGTGGCTTTTATCTTCAAGGTTGCCTCTTCTTCAAATTGCTCAGCATTGAAGTTTCAGCCATCATGTCTACAGCCTGGTGAGGAAAAAGAGGTAGAGAAAAGGAAAAACAAATCAGCTATTTTCTTCAAGAATTGTAATTAGCTACATTTTTCTGCCTACATTTCCCTGAGTAAGAGTTCATCACTGGAGTGCAAGGTAGGCACGTGTAGTTTTCTAGTTGGGTGAATACCCCGGGGATTCTAAGAACAGGTGGAATAGGCACTGCTGGGCATTGTGGTTTGAGTGTGAAATGCCCCTTATAGGCACCATGTGTTTGTACACTTAGTTCCTAGCAGGTAGTGCTGTTTTGGGAGCTTGTAGGAACTTTAGGAGGTGGAGCCTCATTGAAGGAAGTATATCACTGGGGGCAGGACTTGAGGGTTATAGCCTGGCTCCACTTGCTGACTGTATTTTTTTTTTTTTTTTACTAATATGCCCCCACCATCACATCTGAACTTTTATCCTTGCCTTCCTTGGCATGATATATTGTTCCCTCAAATCATGACCCCAAATAAATCCTTCTTCCCTTAAGTTGCTACTTGCTTGGTATCTGGTCACACTTGTGAGACAAGTGACTATCAATGCAGACAAGTCACAGTTGTCATCACCCTCTGCAGGGCCATTAAATCCTTGGGCACACTTCACACCAGAGAGCCTGATCTGCTCCCCTCTTTCTGCATCACAGATGTGGCTCATCTCAACAGGGGGATATGGAGCGATGTTATTCACCTCTCTTGGCTTGTGTGTCTAAATGGATAACAGGTTGTTGACTAAACCAGAAATCCTGAGTTTGGCTCAGCTTTTGGAAACCTGAGCCAACATGGCAGTTTCCATTCACCACATTGGACTCACATATGGGGAAGACAACACTGCCTTAGGGCTGGGCTGGAGGTTAACAGTGTATACTAGGGTATTCATGTCCCACTCTCTCAAGCACACTCTCTGACTTGCTCTGACTCTCAAGACGTGCTCTCTGCACACACTTTCTTGCTACCTCTCCCCCCATTTTTGGCATAATATGTACGTACATTGTATGAGTTTGCGTGTTTTGTAGTTATGCCTGCACATGTGTGCATATATATGTGGAAACCAGAAGTTAGTCTTGATGTCATTCTTTAGGATGATCCACCTTGGTTTATTTGTTGAGACAGTACTTATCACTGGCTTGGAAATTGCTGAATTGACTAGTCTGGTCTGTACATGGAAATTTTTGGTTTCTTTTTTTTTTTAATTTATTTTTATTTATTTTATTTTATTTATTTTTTTTTTGATTTTTAATATTTTTATTACATATTTTCCTCAATTACATTTCCAATGCTATCCCAAAAGTCCCCCATAGCGCCCCCCACTTGCCTACCCACCCATTCCCATTCTTTTGGCCCTGGCATTCCCCTATATTGGGGCATATAAAGTTTGCAAGTCCAATGGGCCTCTCTTTCCATTGATGGCCGACTAGGCCATCTTTCGATACATATGCAGCTAGAGACAAGAGCTCCGGGGTTCTGGTTAGTACATCATGTTGTTCCAACAATAGGGTTGCAGATCCCTTTAGCTCCTTGGGTACTTTCTCTAGCTTCTCCATTGGGAGCCCTGTGATACATCCAATAGCTGACTGTGAACATCCACTCCTGTGTTTGCTAGGCCCCGGCATCGTCTCACAAGAGACAGCTATATTTGGGTCCTTTCAGCAAAATCTTGCTAGTGTATGCAATGGTGTCAGCGTTTAGAAGCTGATTATGGGATGGATCCCTGGATACGGCAGTCTCTAAATGGTCCATCCTTTCATCACAGCTACGAACTTTGTCTCTGTAACTCCTTCCCTGGGTGTTTTGTTCCCAATTCTAAGAAGGTGCACAGTGTCCACACTTTGGTCTTCATTCTTCTTGAGTTTCATGCGTTTATCAAATTGTATCTTATATCTTGGGTATCCTAAGTTTTGGGCTAATATCCACTTATCAGTGAATACATATTGTGTGAGTTCTTTTGTGATTGTGTTACTTCACTCAAGATGATGCCCTCCAGGTCCATCCATTTGGCTAGGAATTTCATAAATTCATTCTTTTTAATAGCTGAGTAGTACTCCATTGTGTAAATGTACCATAATTTCTGTATCCATTCCTCTGTTGAGGGACATCTGGGTTCTTTCCAGCTTCTGGCTATTATAAATAGGGCTGCTATGAACATAGTGGAGCATGTGTCCTTTTTACCGGTTGGGACATCTTCTGGATATATGCCCAGGAGGGGTATTGCTGGATCCTCCGGTAGTACTATGTCCAATTTTCTGAGGAACCGCCAGACTGATTTCCAGAGTGGTTGTACAAGCTTGCAATCCCACCAACAATGGAGGAGTGTTCCTCTTTCTCCACATCCTCGCCAGCATCTGCTGTCACCTGAATTTTTGATCTTAGCCATTCTGACTGGTGTGAGGTGGAATCTCAGGGTTGTTTTGATTTGCATTTCCCTGATGATTAAGGATGTTGAACATTTTTTCAGGTGTTTCTCTGCCATTCGGTATTCCTCAGGTGAGAATTCTTTGTTCATTTCTGAGCCCCATTTTTAATGGGGTTATTTGACTTTCTGGAGTCCACCTTCTTGAGTTCTTTATATATATTGGATATTAGTCCCTTATCTGATTTAGGATAGGTGAAGATCCTTTCCCAATCTGTTGGTGGTTTTTTTGTCTTATTGATGGTGTCTTTAGCCTTGCAGAAGCTTTGTAGTTTCATGAGGTCCCACTTGTCAATTCTCGATCTTACAGCACAAGCCATTACTGTTCTATTCAGGAATTTTTCCCCTGTGCCCATATCTTCAAGGCTTTTCCCCACTTTCTCCTCTATAAGTTTCAGTGTCTCTGGTTTTATGTGAAGTTCCTTGATCCACTTAGACTTGACCTTAGTACAAGGAGATAGGAATGGATCGATTTGCATTCTTCTACATGTTAACAACCAGTTGTGCCAGCACCATTTGTTGAAAATGCTGTCTTTCTTCCACTGGATGTTTTTAGCTCCCTTGTCGAAGATCAAGTGACCATAGGTGTGTGGGTTCATTTCTGGGTCTTCAATTCTATTCCATTGGTCTATTTGTCTGTCACTATACCAGTACCATGCAGTTTTTATCACAATTGCTCTGTAGTAGAGCTTTAGGTCCGGCATGGTGATTCCACCAGAGGTTCTTTTATCCTTGAGAAGAGTTTTTGCTATCCTAGGTTTTTTGTTATTCCAGATGAATTTGCAGATTGCACTTTCTAATTCGTTGAAGAATTGATTTGGAATTTTGATGGGGATTGCATTAAATCTGTAGATTGCTTTTGGCAAGATAGCCATTTTTACAATGTTGATCCTGCCAATCCATGAGCATGGGAGATCTTTCCATCTTCTGAGATCTTCTATAATTTCTTTCTTCAGAGACTTGAAGTTTTTATTATACAGATCTTTCACTTCCTTAGTTAGAGTCACGCCAAGATATTTTATATTATTTGTGACTATTGAGAAGGGTGTTGTTTCCCTAATTTCTTTCTCAGCCTGTTTATTCTTTGTGTAGAGAAAGGCCTTTGATTTGTTTGAGTTAATTTTATATCCAGCTACTTCACCAAAGCTGTTTATCAGGCTTAGGAGTTCTCTGGTGGAATTTTTAGGGTCACTTATATATACTATCATATCATCTGCAAAAAGTGATATTTTGACTTCATCTTTTCCAATTTGTATCCCTTTGATCTCCTTTTGTTGTCGAATTGCTCTGGCTAGGACTTCAAGTACAATGTTGAATAGGTATGGAGAAAGTGGACAGCCTTGTCTAGTCCCTGATTTTAGAGGGATTGCTTCAAGCTTCTGACCATTTACTTTGATGTTGGCTACTGGTTTGCTGTAGATTGCTTTTATCATGTTTAGGTATGGGCCTTGAATTCCTGATCTTTCCAAGACTTTTATCATGAATGGGTGTTGGATCTTGTCAAATGCTTTTTCCGCATCTAAGGAGATGACCATGTGGTTTTTGTCTTTGAGTTTGTTTATATACTGGATTACGTTGATGGATTTCCGTATATTGAACCATCCCTGCATCCCTGGGATGAAACCTACTTGGTCAGGATGGATGATTGTTTTGATGTGTTCTTGGATTCGGTTAGCAAGAACTTTATTGAGGATTTTTGCATCAATATTCATAAGGGATATTGGTCTGAAGTTTTCTATCTTTGTTGGGTCTTTTTGTGGTTTAGGTATCAGAGTAATTGTGGCTTCATAGAATGAGTTGGGTAGAGTACCTTCTGTTTCTATTTTGTGGAATAGTTTGTGAAGAACTGGGATTAGATCTTCTTTGAAGGTCTGATAGAACTCTGCACTAAACCCATCTGGTCCTGGGCTTTTTTTAGTTGGGAGACTATTAATGACTGCTTCTATTTCTTTGGGGGATATAGGGCTGTTTAGATCATTAACCTGATCTTGATTCAACTTTGGTACCTGGTATCTGTCTAGGAACTTCTCCATTTCATCCAGGTTCTCCAGTTTTGTTGAGTATAGCCTTTGGTAGAAGGATCTGATGGTGTTTTGGATGTCTTCAGGATCTGTTGTTATGTCTCCTTTTTCATTTCTGATTTTGTTAATTAGGATGCTTTCCCTGTGCCCTCTAGTGAGTCTGGCTAAGGGTTTATCTATCTTGTTGATTTTCTCAAAGAACCAGCTCCTTGATTGGTTGATTCTTTGAATAGTTTTTCTTGTTTCCACTTGGTTGATTTCACCCCTGAGTTTGATTATTTCCTGCCGTCTACTCCTCTTGGGTGAATTTGCTTCCTTTTGTTCTAGTGCTTTTAGGTGTGTTGTCAAGCTGCTAATGTGTGCTCTCTCTAGTTTCCTTTTGGAGGCACTCAGAGCTATGAGTTTTCCTCTTAGAAATGCTTTCATTGTGTCCCATAAGTTTGGGTATGTTGTGGCTTCATTTTCATTGAACTCTAAAAAGTCCTTAATTTCTTTCTTTATTCCTTCCTTGACCAAGGTATCATTGAGAAGAGTGTTGTTCAGTTTCCACGTGAAGGTTGGCTTTCTATTATTTATTTTGTTATTGAAGATCAGCCTTAGTCCATGGTGATGTGATAGGATGCATGGGACAATTTCAATATTTTTGTATCTGTTGAGGCCTGCTTTGTGACCAATTATGTGGTCAATTTTGGAGAAGGTACCATGAGGTGCTGAGAAGAAGGTATATCCTTTTGTTTTAGGATAGAATGTTCTGTAGATATCTGCCAGATCCATTTGATTCATAATTTCTCTTAGTTTCACTGTGTCCCTGTTTAGTTTCTGTTTCCATGATCTGTCCATTGGTGAAAGTGGTGTGTTGAAGTCTCCCACTATTATTGTATGAGGTGCAATGTGTGCTTTGAGCTTTACTAAAGTTTCTTTAATGAATGTGGCTGCCTTTGTATTTGGAGCATAGATATTCAGGATTGATATTTCCTCTTGGAGGATTTTACCTTTGATGAGTATGAAGTGTCCCTCCCTGTCTTTTTTAATGACTTTGGGTTGGAAGTCAATCTTATCAGATATTAGAATGGCTACTCCAGCTTGTTTCTTCATGCCATTTGCTTGGAAAATTGTTTTCCAGCCTTTCATTCTGAGGTAGTGTCTATCCTTTTCTCTGAGATGAGTTTCCTGTAAGCAGCAAAATGTTGGGTCTTGTTTGTGTAGCCAGTTTGTTAGTCTATGTCTTTTTATCGGGGAGTTGAGTCCATTGATATTAAGAGATATTAAGGAAAAGTAATTGTTGTTTCCTGTTATTTTTGTTGTTAAAGTTGGCATTTTGTTCTTGTGGCTGTCTTCTTTTAGGTTTGTTGAGGGATTACCTTCTTGTTGTTTCTAGGGCGTGGTTCCTGTCCTTGTATTGGTTTTTTTCTGTTATTATCCTTTGAAGGGCTGGATTCGTGGAGAGATAATGTGTGAATTTGGTTTTGTCGTGGAATACTTTGGTTTCTCCATCTATGTTAATTGAGAGTTTGGCTGGGTATAGTAGCCTGGGCTGGAATTTGTGTTCTTTTAGTGTCTGTATAACATCCGTCCAGGATCTTCTGGCTTTCATAGTCCCTGGTGAAAAATCTGGTGTAATTCTGATAGGCTTGCCTTTATATGTTACTTGGCCTTTTTCTCTTACTGCTTTTAGTATTCTATCTTTATTTAGAGCATTTGTTGTTCTGATTATAATGTGTCGGGAGGTATTTCTTTTCTGGTCCAGTCTATTTGGAGTTCTGTAGGCTTCTTGTATGTTCATGGGCATCTTTCTTTAGATTTGGGAAGTTTTCTTCTATAATTTTGTTGAAGATGTTTGCTGGTCCTTTGAGTTGAAAATCTTCATTCTCATCCACTCCTATTATCCGTAGGTTTGGTCTTCTCATTGTGTCCTGTATTTCTTGGATGTTTTGAGTTAGGATCTTTTTGCATTTTACATTTTCCTTGATTGTTGTGCCGATGTTCTCTATGGAATCTTCTGCACCTGAGATTCTCTCTTCCATCTCTTGTATTCTGTTGCTGATGCTCGTATCTATGGTTCCAGATTTCTTTCCTAGGGTTTCTATCTCCAGTGTTGCCTCATTTTGGGTTTTCTTTATTGTGTCTACTTCCCTTTTTAGGTCTAGTATGGTTTTGTTCATTTCCATCATCTGTTTGGATGTGTTTTCCTGTTTTTCTGTAAGGACTTCTACCTGTTTGATTATGTTATCCTGTTTTTCTTTAAGGATTTGTAATTCTTTAGCAGTGTTCTCCTGCAATTCTTTAAGGGATTTTTGTGCTTCCTCTTTATTGTCTTCTGCCTGTTTAGCAGTGTTCTCCTGCATTTCTTTAAGTGTGTTATTAAAGTCCTTCTTGAAGTCCTCTATCATCATCAGAAGATATGCTTTTAAATCCGTGTCTAGCTTTTCCGGTGTGTTGGCGTGCCCTGGACTGGGCGAAGTGGGGGTGCTGGGTTCTGATGATGGTGAGTGGTCTTGGTTTCTGTTAGTAAGATTATTACGTTTACCTTTCGCCATCTGGTAATCTCTGGGGTTAGTTGTTATCGTTGTCACTGTTTAAAGATTGGAGCAGAAGCTGTGTTCCACTCACCAGCAGTCCCAAAATCCTGCGGCGGGGGTCGTGGGTAGCTGGCGGGTGTCAGGCAACCCTGCTCTCCCGCTACCCCGGCGCTGATCCGGCCGGATGAGGCCTGTGGCCCTACTCAGGCCGGTTTCTGCTTCCCTAACTAGTGCAGTCTCAGGTCCCGCGCAATTGGATTGGAGCAGAAGCTGTGCTCCACTCACCAGAAGTCTTAAGATCCTGTGGCGGGTGTTGTGGGTAGCTGGCGAGTGTCAGCCGACCCTGCGCCCCAGCTGCCCCTGTGCTTTTTTGACCGGAAGAGGCTTGTGGCCCTATGTAGGCCAGATTTCTCTCTCCCCAACCAGAGCAGTCTCAGGTCCCGCGTGATTGGACTGGAGCAGAAGCTGTGTTCCACTCACCAGCAGTCCCAAAATCCTGCGGCAGGGGTCGTGGGTAGCTGGCGGGTGTCAGGCAACCCTGCGCTCCAGCTACCCTGGCGCTGATCCGGCCGGATGAGGCCTGTGGCCCTACTCAGGCCGGTTTCTGCTTCCCTAACTAGTGCAGTCTCAGGTCCCGCGCAATTGGATTGGAGCAGAAGCTGTGCTCCACTCACCAGAAGTCTTAAGGTCCTGTGGCGGGTGTTGTGGGTAGCTGGCGAGTGTCAGCCGACCCTGCGCCCCAGCTCAATTTTTGGTTTCTTTAACAACTCAGGTGTGTCACATGTTTTTCTGGAAACTGTCTTGTAAGGAGGTGTCTTAGTTAGGGTTTTACTGCTGTGAACAGACACCATGACCAAGGCAAGTCTTATAAAAATCAACATTTAATTGGGGCTGGCTTACAGGTTCAGAGGTTCAGTCCATTATCATCAAGGTGGGAGCATGGCAGTATCCAGGCAGGCATGGCACAGGAGGAGCTGAGAGTTCTATGTCTTCATCCAAAGGCTGCTAGTGGAAGACTAACTTCCAGGGAACTAGGGTGAGGATCTTATACCCACACCCACAGTGGCACACCCATTCCAACCAGGTCACACCTATTCCAACAAGGCCACACCTTCAGATGGTGCCACTCCCTGGTCCAAGGATATACAAACCATCACAGGAGGCCTGTGATATTTTGCTGAAAACAGACACTTGAGAGGGCACATGATGTTTAGAACGGATATAAATGGAACCCCCAAAACAGTGAGAGGACAATATTGCATTGCTATGCTGTGCAATGCTTTGCTTCTGTGCTAATCTGAAGATCTCTTCATAGAGAGAAACCAACAAAGAACTTCTCTTGCTGCTTCCATTGAGTCAGGCTGATTTGGTGGAGCCTTGTGGTTTCTGCTGGATCTCGCAGCTGCTACTGATTTGTGTTTGGTGTTTGGTGTTGAACTGGACTACTGGTATCCTGACAATGAAGAGTAGATTTGCCCTTAGAACTACAAAGAAGAAGGAGGAGGAAGAGGAGGAGGAGGAGAAGAAGAAATAGAACTACTAAACAGGTCTACAAACTCCATTTCCTATTAACTTTCTTTCTCCTATACCTCTACTCAGTGGTCTAGAAGGGAAGCTGAAATATTTAAGAACTCTAAATAAAGTAGGTTTAGAGAGATCTAGGCCTACAGTGGTCAACTAGTGAGCCTCAGAAAAGCTTGTCTTCATTTCCATTTCCCCAGTGTTGCAATCATAAGCACATGCTACTGTGCCCAGCTTTTTTGTGTGGGTTCTGGGGAAATTGAACTCAGACTTATACGTTTTCAAGGCTAACAGTTTACTGACTGAACTATCCCTCTAGCTTACCAACTGTCTTTTTAATGCACTCAAACAAATTCCCCCCAACTCATATATGTACATATTTAGAAAAGGAACTTCTAGAGTTACAGTCTGTCAACCCTAACCACCCTACAGGTAAATATTCCAGAGGAAATGCCCTCTGTGATCTGTGGACTGGAGGAGGGGCACTTTGTTATGCATCTTGTCCACTGGGCAACTTCACAAATCAAATATTGGGTCTAATTTTTAAAACCACTTTCCTAACAATGGTTTTCCATTTAATTCCCCAGAGTTAATATGTAATGGTTTCCCTTAACAAATGACCTCCTTTAACTTCATTAGCTCATAATTAATTTGCTAGCATGTAACCAAGATAATTAACACTTCTGATTAGTGTTAGGCAAAATAGGAGTCTCTTTTTTTCATGGTTAAGGCAAACATTGATTAAAATCAGAGCTGTTTCTTAAATTTCCTTACAATTTAATTAAATGAAAGTGGTGATTGACAATTTGTAGCAGTGGTTTAAAAAACTAAATTGGAGGAGAGATGAATGGGTCTGACCACTGGGCAATTAATCACCAGCTCCTGTTAGATAATTTTACTTCCTTTACTTCAAATACAAAGATACGAAGCAAAAGAGTTGAGTGGCATCTGACTGTAGCAACCATTTTCATAAACATAACCTTTTGAGTGTTCCAACAAACAGTGGTCTACAAAGCCTTTCCCTCTGGTATCTTGTTTGGTTTCACACAGCTCTGTGATGGGGATAATGAAGAGGGACCAATCTTAGGAGCTTTTATGATGAGAATACAGCCCCAGAGAAGAACATAGAAGTATTGCTGATGCCAGAAACTGTGCTTCCTGCAGGCTGAGTCCTGCTCTCCATTCTCCTACAGGCTAAGACCAATGTCAGGTGATCCAAGCCTTCTTGCATCACTTTCAAGGACTTGCATGTCTCTCTAGGTCACCTACATACATTTTTAGAGTAGGACTGAAATAATCAAGTTGTCCAAGGCACAAAAATTAAAGAAGCCTTCACTGTCACAAGGTGACACTTAGGTGTTATACCCTGGGAAGCCAGGTGTGCATCACCTAGCTAACATGGGATTGAGACTCATCCATCAGGCCTGCACTAAGCATTTTGGTGCATCATTTCCTTTAATTCTCACAACAGTATTGGTGATGTGAATGTTGCCAGAAATTTTGTTCTTTGTTCAAGTTCATTTCCTAATGAGGAAAAGAGCTTAGAGGGATAACATACTTGTTCAAAGGCAAAACTGAAGGCGACAGTGTGAGCCAATGGTCTTCTACTCTTCCGACTGGGATACCTGGAAGCAGGATAGGGAAAGGAAATGGAGCACATTGCCTCACATGGCTTTGGAAGCATGACTTTAGTGTGGGTGATAAGGGTGAGATCTATAGAATGGAAGCCAAAGAACCTTCTTGAATCCCACAGGCAGGCAAGATCCTGCAGAGAACTGGCCTCTTGATATTCTCCTAGTCTTATAGACAGAATGTCATCAAGAGATTCTGCTTCTCTTTCTGGATTTTCTCATATGGAGTCTTTGCCCAAAGATAGAGGCAGATACAGTAGGCATACTCAGTGGAGTTGGGCTATGGCTCAGGTGTTGGGGTTCCAAGTTTTGGGGGTCAATGGGAGGACATTTTCTGGAAGGCCTTCTATAGTGTCTTCTCAATACCAGAGCACGGAAAGTTTGTTCTTTGCGAAGGAAATCTGGAGCAAGAGGTTAGAACTACAGAAGTAGAGAACCCTGGGGCTATGAACAGCACTCCAAGGACAGCCAGCCCAGAAACCAGTGTATAAGCAGGCACAATCCAGAATTGCAGCTGACCCAAGAAGCTGTGATCTATAATGTATACCCAGCTCCTTCCAGAAAGAACTGGTGGCATTTGCTAGGGGATTTGTAACTGTGGGTTTTGCTTTGATGATCTTAAGATTTAGGTGGTCCCTGGGGTTAAGTGGTCCTGAATTCAGACCATCTGTGAAGCAGCTTCTCATGGAGCAACTGCTCTCATCCTCACAGGCCTGCTGCACAGTCAGCTGCTTCTCTCTATGTGACAGATGGAGAGATAGGCTCTGAGGCAGAAGTGACTTGCCCAAGGCCCCACACCTCAGGGAAGGCAGGAGTGAAACTCAGAGCTGTTTGGTTGGAATTGCATCCAAGGCTTCATGGGAAGCAGATGGTGATAGTGTTGTCCATTTATTGTTCAAATCTCTTCCATGCCTGCAGTCATTTTAGGTATGACCCAATCCTGCAAATTACCCAGATGGCTCTAGCTACCCACTGTTCTCAGTCATATTTCCCGGGGAACAGTTCTATCCAAAACATGGGTCTTGGCTACTTTTGAATAGATTATCATCCATTATATAAAGGAAGGAGGGAATGGGATGAGAAGTAACCATCTGTATGCTTTATGCCTACCTTAGTCATAAAGATACTTACTTTTCATTCCTGCAAAAAAAAAAAGGGTTAGATTGTAGATTATGAAGACCCTTAGGAATATCACCCTGGAGCCTAACTATTTAGTTCTTGTGTTGGTTCTATCATTGGGAATTTATTGGTCAACTGAGGATGCCATACAAATACTGTAGATGCCCAAGGTCAAATGTAAGCAGAATTGGTTGCTTCTGAGGTCTCTGGCTTGCAGATGGCTGTCACCTTACTATGACTACACATGCTTTCTCTCTTGTTTCTTCCTCTTATTTAAGAAAAAATCATGTGTATGGGAAGTTTGCTTGTATGGATATCTGTATCATGTGTGTGCAGTGCTTGTAGAAGCCAGGAGAGGGCATTTGATCCATTGGGACCAGAATTACAGATAGTTACAGACTGCCATGTAGGTCCTGGGAACAGAACCTGGGTCCTCTGCAAGAGCAGCCGGTACTCTTAACTATGGAATAATTTCTCTAACTTCTCTTCCTTTTCTTTTAAGGAAACCAATCATATTGAGTTGGAACCTTACACTTACAACTTTATATAACCTAAATTATGTGTCTTGAATTGGCCACATTGGGGTTTAGAGCTTCAATAACAAATGACCTAAACAAAGAACCTCTCTAAATCTCAGTTGCTGTATCTGTTACATGATAATAATAAAAGCAACTAGTTGACTGGCATGGTGGCGCAAACCTGTGATCTCAGTACTCAGGAAATGTACGAGGAGGATCAGAAGTTTCAGGTCATTCTTGGTTACATAAAGAATTTGAGGCTAGGCTGGACTAAATGAGACCTTGCCTAATTTTTTTTTTTTTTTTGGTGAAAAAAAAAGTGTATATTTAGAATTAGCCATCTGGACTCAGTTTAGATGATCCCAATCTTGTTAGCAACATCTAGGGCATCATAATCAGGAGCCAAGCGAACATACATATGCCTTCTTCTCTCCGTCGGGCCTTATCAGGGTATTGACTTTGGCCACATCAATGTCATAGAGTTTCTTGACAGCCTGTTTGATCTGATGCTTGTTGGCCTTGACATCCACAATGAACACAAGAGTGTTGTTGTCCTCTATTTTCTTCATGGCTGACTCAGTGATCAGTGGGAATTTGATGATAGCGTAGTGGTCAAGCTTGTTTCTCCTGGGCGCACTCTTCCGAGGATATTTTGGCTGCCTCCGGAGCCGCAGGGTCTTGGGCCGCCGGAAGGTGGGTGACGTTCGGATCGTCTTCTTTTTGTGGCTGTGGACGCCTTTCAGCACCACCTTCTTAGCTTTCAAGGCCTTTGCTTTGGCTTCGGCTTTGGGAGGGGCAGGAGCTTCCTTCTTCGCTTTCGGCGCCATCTGGGCAAAAAGGCCTCATTTTTAAAAAGTGAGTGGTTTTTGTTGTTGTTGTTCTTGAGCGATTTAAAACCTCTTTCAAGTACACCAATGCACAACATACAGCAAGGACTCACTGTGCTAAGCATCATTGCCATTATCATCACCATCATTGTCATCCCACCTATCACCATCACCACCACTATCATCATCACAAGCACTGTTAATTATCATCATTGCCATCATCATTATGATTGCCACCATCATCACTACTACCATCATTATCAGTCACCAATATTGTCATCATCATCATCATCAGTCAGTAATATTGTAGTTATCACCAGGACATTGTTTTGATCAGTCTAAAGAATGAGCATGATCTATAGGGATGGTGGTTTCAGACCTCTGGCTCTGTTACTATTCATGATACCATGTTGCAGTCACAGAAGATAAAACTGCAAAGATTTTGACTTTGACACTCAAAGCTGATTTTACAAATGAAGAAGTACTGGAGGACCCGAGTTGGTGACTCAGCTAGAGTAAAAATGCTAGTATTTTTCTGTTCCTGTTCTATTGTCATTATGGCTGCTCAACCATTTCAGTGTTCAACAGAGCCAGAGAGTGCTTCTATCCCATCCCTGTTGGAGCCATGCATGAAGTATTTGAAAAATCCAATTTGTTTTTCCTCTCAGTGTTTTATGAACCGTTTCTTTTGTGTCTTAGCAGAGTGTCCATCATAGACTGGATGAATAAAAGTCATTAATTACAAAATCCTTATGCAAGGAACTCCAGCTCAGCTCCTCTCTCTAGCCGCAGTCTCTCAGCTCCTGCTCTGATAATGACATTGCAAGGATAGCCTAACATTTTCATTGCCTTATTCTGTCCATGAATTCGTATCTCCTCAGGAATCTGGATGGAAGCCCTAACTCACCAGACTTCAGTCAGAGAGGGGAATGATGATTCACTCGTTTTGACAGTATAATCTCTCTAGTTAGAAATATTCAGACTAAAAAGCAAAAACTCCAGTAAAGCCTGACATTGTTTCCACCACAACTTTCCCACTGTCTCTCTCCAACAGGACTCAGCTGTGGTCTGATATAGGGCATGATGTGCTGGGTGGGTGGGGGGCTAAACTCTGGCTCAGGATTTGCCAGAGTCTCTCCCTTGCCAAGGATTGCTTTACGATTGGACATGTGACCCATTTCTGGCCAATGGCACTTTGAAGATCTTGATTTAGATGAGAAAGTATCTCTCTCCATGTCAGGGGTGCAAGTGTTTTGTGAGGAATGATGCCTGCAACATTAATCTTAAAACCAGGGAAGCAAGAGTGGTGAGATAAGCTCCCAGGGAGGCCCTATATCATGGAGATGTGATCCCTATCTGAGTCTCCAGCTCTCATGCTTGTTATGTTAGACATGTGCTAGTCTGTTTCATCATGGGTATGAACAAATACATATAGGAACAATATAAATTAGGGAAGACTTATTTTGATTGATTTTTTTAAAGAGTTCATTTTTTGGTTGCTTGGCCCCGTGCACTTGGTCAAAACATCATGGTAGCAGAACTGTATGGTAGAGGATCTTCTTTACAACCTCCAAAGTCAGTCTCCTAGTAACCCACCTCCTTCAGCTGCACCTCACCTCCTAAAGTCTCCACCACCTTCCCGGAAGAAGTTTTCAATACTCAAGACAGTGGGGACATTTAATATTCAATTAGATAACTTCCAGGTTTTAGTTTATATGTAGGGGCTGGAGAGATGGTTAAGAGCACTGGCTGCTCTTCCAGAGGACCTAGATTAAATTTCCAGAGCCCATATGTCAGCTCACAATTGTCTATAAGTGCAGTTCCAGGGGATCTGATACCCTCTTGTGGCCTCTGTGGGGACCAGGCATACAAATGGTCCATGAAACAAATGCAGGCAAACCACCTATACATATAGAAAAGTGTGTGTGTGTGTGTGTGTGTGTATACCTGTATGAATTTATGTCTACTACATGTGTGAAGGGCCAGAAGAGGCTGTCAGATCCCCAGAAACTAGAGTTACAGGTGGTTGTCAGCTGCCTGATTGTGTTCGGGGAACAGAACTCAAGTTCTCTGCAAGAGCAGAAATCACTCTTAACTACTGATCCATCTCTTCATTTCTGACACCTTCCAGTTTAAGGCAGGTATTTTGGGATGCTACTTACTTCCCAAGCTCAGATTCCCAGCCATCATGGGCCAGTGGCCGAAGCAGAGGTGACCAAAGGTCTTACAGCCCTGTACTAGCCTGTTCTTCTTGGAGACAAGTACTATGGTAGGGATGCCTTTTGGGTTGTTCTGATGTCCTCTTCCTTTAATAACTCTCAAAAGCAATTTTTGGAGAATAACACTTTTTTTTAACAGCATTTTGTGTAGATGTGGGTGCATGCATGTGGAGGCCAGAGGACAACTTATGAGGAGTTAGTTCTTTCCTTCCATAATATGGATTCCAGGGATCAAAGTGAAGTTGTTACAGGTTTGGTGTCAAGTGTCTTTATCTACTGAACCATCTCACCAGGCTGAGAAACATATGCGTTTAACTGAGGCTTAAGAGAGAAGCATACTTAGAGACTGAAGCACCCAGACTTAAGTATACAGTGAAATGAATCTTTGCATATGCATTCACCCATGTATAGTTTCCCAGCATTCCTTTGAGCCTGTTCCTAGCCAATACTCCAACAGAGTCTACCTTCTAGTCTCATTTTCTAAGATGGCGAGACACATCTCTGCTGTTCTACATGTCAAGGGTTCATTCTTAGTGTGGCTTGTTATTTTACTAAGGGGATATTCTGCAAATGTACCCTCCTACTCACAGATATTTGATCTGTGTCTAGTTTGGGCTGCTATGAAAACACTTTTGTATGTGTTTTTTTTTTGGGAAGAGCCTTTAGAAATGCTTCTGAGCTTAAGGTTTTACTCACACAGCAGAAGTAGTTAAGAACGAGCAGATCCTTTCATAGAGCAAACTTATGTGGTCTAGTTTTGAGACTTTCCTCAGGCATATCATAGGAGTCTCAGCTGATAATACATAGCTTTCCAGAAGAACCTAGACTTAGTCATTCATTTCACCTGCGAGGTTGGTGGTAAGACCCTTGCCCAGGCAAAAGTGGTGTCAACTCCCAGTTAGGGATGGAAGAGAATGTAAAGACACCTTGTGAAAGAAAGGCCATAGGTTTTCCCCACTCTACACCTCTTCCTAACACTGAGTCTGTTTTAGTTACTTAGTTTACTTTTTCTGATGCTGTGATGACATATTCTGAAAAGAGCAACCTAAAGGAGAAAAGGCCTATTGTGTCTTACAGGATAAGGCATAGTCTAGTTGATAACAGGAGCTGATATAACTGGTCGCAGCACATCTGCAACTGGAAAGCAGAGAACAATTGTAATTTGACTAATATCCCTCCCCTCTAGGCTCATATAATTGAATGCTTAGTCACGAGGGAGTGGCACTATTTTAAAAAGATTAGGAGGTGTGCTCTTGTTTGGAGTAGGTGTGGCCTTGTTGGAGGAAGTGTGTCACTGGGGGTGGTTGGCTTTGAGGTTTCAAAAGCCCATACCAGATCCAGTCTCTCTCTCTCTCTCTCTCTCTCTCTCTCTCTCTCTCTCTCTCTCTCTCTCTCTCTCTCTCTCTCTCTCTCTCTCTCTCTCTCCTTTTCCCCCTCCCTCCTTTCAGATCAGGATATATCTCTCAACTACTTCTCCAGCACCATGCTCCCTACCCTATTGATAATGGTTGAAAGCTCCACAGGTCCCTGGCAAGATTTCTGGCCAGTTTACTTGGTGTCACACTCAAGCCTCTTTCTGCTCTTTTTCCAAGAATAGGAAGGGTAAGTAAGAATAGTTAGTAGGCAAGAGTCCCAGAATGGCTTAAATGGCTATACCTCCACTGGCTTAGTGCTTAGAGGTATTAAGTCCTGATAGACTATGGAGTCATCCTAAGATAGGTGTGCAGGCCTAGCACTGACCAGAATATCTAGAAACAGGTAACAACTGTTGGCGCAACAGCAAGACTGAGCACAGCTGGAGGTTTCTATGCAGTACCCTTTGAAGTCATTTCTGCACACAGACTAGGGGGTGCTGGTCCCACTGATGTGTTTCTCTACCATGATCCAGATTCCTCTCTCCAGTCTCCTCTCAAATCCAGAGATCCAGAATAAATCCTTCTGCCTGTCTGGCCAGGTATTTGGTCATATGTGACAAGAACTAATGCAAGTTTTGTGACAGAGTTTGGCATGCACAGGTCTTGCAAGCTCAGCTCTCCCCAGAAAACTTCATAGTGCCCACATGGAAGAGCACTGTTTCAGGGGAGAGCCACAGGTGCTCTTCTGATGGCATTCTGACCCAGGAAAACTCTAGGTCTTGGCAAACTATGGCCTGCTGTTTGTATGGCTACATTTTTCAATATTTCAAATCTTGACATTGTATTCACATGTTGGGTCTTGGTTTACAATGCTTAAAGTGATTGCTATTTGGTCCCTGGTGTGCTTGTTTTCTGAGTCTAGCCTCTGCCAGTAGAGAGACCTGGCCTTGCTTTTGCCTTGGCTGCTCCTCTTTCCCTGGGGAGGCTTGAAAATGAAGTTCCTTGACTTAGTGCCACAGCCAACATGCTTTTCAGGCTTTTTCTGAATCACCCCAAAAGAAAGAGGGGCGCTGAGGTGTGGGAGAGGTGTATGACCACTCTAGTCTCCCCCACTGAAGTCCACTGTGGGTTGCTCCTGGGAGGGATAGGTGTGTCCCTGCCAAGTTTGCAGCATCTTGTGGATAAAATCTAATGAGCTGCATTTAACAACAAGCCCTGCCATGTGGCTTCTCCCAGGGCTGCCCATCTGTCAGCTCTGGGAAGCCACTCTTCATGCAGCTGGAGCCCTCTCCAGCCATCAAATCAGGAGAGAGCCAAGGTCCCTTGAGCCACGTCCAGCACGTAGACCCGTAATCTTCACTCTCAGCTTGTGCCAGCTCCTGGCTGTTCTCCAGCCTCCCAACACCATCGCCAGATGGTGCCTAACAGAGGGTGAAAATGCTCCCAGGAAGGTGTGGGCAACGGGGCAGTGGAGAAAAGAGAGTCCAAGTAAACCACAAGGTGCCCTGACCATGGCGAGTCTCCAGGTGTGAGCCAACTAGCTATTAAATTTCTAGTTTTTTTATTATTTATTTTTACTATTTTAAAAAACAGCCACCAGAGTGGGCTCAAGTGGCTAATATCACTTGTCTAGTTTCACCAGGGTCTTCCTGCCCCCTTAAGATTTAGGAAATAGTATCTCTGACTTCATTCCAAAACTTATATTTCTGCAGCCCTAGGCTCTGATTTGTGCTGCCCCTGATTTCCTGTTGACTGCAGTAGGGTCCATGTATCTTTGTGCTCGTGTGATAAATCCCATTACCCATCCCAGTTCTGAACCTGGAGACTAAGAAGTCCTGGAACTCAATCTGTAGACCAGGCTGGCCTCAAACTCAGAAATCCGTCTGCCTCTGCCTCCCAAGTGCTGGGATTAAAGGAGTGTGCCACCACCGCCCGGCGGCCATTTGCTTTCATATTGTAGAGAACTAGCAAAGATGAGGTGTTTGCTAAGAGTTCTGGGAAGAACAGCTGTTCTGTGATCATCTCACCAGTGGATACCCAAACAGAGCTATCTTTAGGCTGGAATAAGGGCTGGGGAGATCCCAACTCCAGGACCTGTCTACAAACCATCTGGAACCGCTATACCCCAGGCAATGCTGTTCACATCAAACATTTGACCTAGCTTTGTGAGGGTTGTGATTGATGTCCTCTTGGTCCCCCAATGGATTCAAGCAGACTGCTTGCAAAGCCAGGATCCTGGACATTCACAGCCCAACTCTACTTGTGAAACAGAGAGCAAGATCAGACAAAAGAGTTGGGCAAGACAAGGGCAGAATCCAGTGTGCAGCTCTAAAATAAAATCCTGGGGTTAAGAACCCAAGCTGACTCCAGGGTGTGTGCCCTCTTGGGAAGAGCATGCTTTAGGTAGATGCTTAGGTGAAGTTGGTGTGTGTCATGTGACTGCGTAGATGGGCATTGTGGTGGGCACCTAAGGCAGGAAGAGTTCCTTTTCCTACCACTTTGAGGATACAGTCCATCACGGCAGGGAAGATGTGGGGGTGAGAACAGCTCTAGGCCATGGTGATAGGAGCACAAGGCAGTTTTGGTATGAGTCCATATGTGGGATACAGAGAGATGATGGCTGGTGCTCAGCTCACTTCTTCCTTTATTTTTTATTTTTTACTCAGTCTAGGTTCACATTCAGAGTAGGTCTTCTCAGTTAAACCTCTCTGGAAGCGCTCTAGACACATACTCAGGGTTTTATCTCCTGGATGATTCCAAATCCAGTTTAGTTGACAAAGGAGATCAACCACTTTCTGCCCACCATTCTTCTTAGTCACCAGGCGCCACCTTGGGATGGGTAGTAGGGTCTGTGTCCTGTGGTCAAGCAGGGCTCACATGAACACAAACAACCATGGATCTTGTAGCAATCTGGGTGGCACAAACCAGAGTTTGTGGAGGCAGAAACGTAAGCTCTGGGGAAGCCTAGGGTTTAGTAGGTCTGAGATAGCTATTCGTATCTTAAGGTGGGGAAAGACCCTGGTAAAACTAGACAAGTTGTTCTATGTACATGAGCCCACTGTGGTAATGAGTGGCTTGTTCTGCAGGAAGTTTCCAAGTCTCAGTATCTGTACCACACTGGCTTTTAAAGGGGTATATCTGCAGACCAGCTCTCTGTCTTGTGAAGTAGAAGGCTTTTAGTGGATACTGCCAGCCCTTCAGGCACTGGAAAGGAGTTTGGGACATTAGAGTGTCTCTGCAGGATTTGAAAATTCAAAGAACTGTTGTGGCCTCAGTGCAATTGAACATAAATATGGGCTTCTCAAGAGAAGGAGTCACCATTAGTGTCTATGATGACTGTGTGTTTTTGTGGCTTTTAAAATTATGTTGGTCAAAGGATGTAGTTCAAAACAAGGTACAAAGATGGAACAAAGTTTAAAATTCAAGTTTAAAAATTAAGTAAGAGTATATGAGCTGGTTACTTATTTCTCTTACAATAAAAAAATTCTTTTGTAAATATGTGTGTGTGTGTGTGTGTGCATGTGTGTAGCTTGTTTCTATTTGGGTGTACATGTGTTGATGTGTGTTGTATATGAAAGTCAGAGAATATCTTGGGGTGTTGTTTTCAGGCATTGTCCATGTTTTATGTATGTCTGTGTATGTGCACGTGTGTGTAGAGGTGACCATGAAGGTCAAAGGGAGTTATTGCATCTCTTAGAACTAAAGTTGGCATTTGTGAGCCAAACAGTGGGTTCTGGGATCTGGACTCCCATCTTCTGATAGAGCAGTAAATACTTTGACTGCTGAGACATTTTTTTTCAGTCCCCATGTTGGTTTTTGAGACAGGGCCTCTCACTGTCCTGACCCTTGCCATGTAGGCTAGGATGACTGGCCAAGGATCTGCTTGTCTCTGCCTCCCCATGGACAGGATTGTCAGCATGCACCATGCCTGTAATTTTTTGTTTTTTCATTTTTAAGCATAATTTTGGGGATCAAACTTGGTATTTGCAAGGCAGTTACTTTACTATCTGAGCCATCTCATTAGTTCTATAAGGAGATTTAATGAGGTGCATTGTTTAGACTTAGAGACAAGAGAGGGATGCTGATGGAATCAAACTCAATGTCCAAACATTCTGGCCTTGAGTATCATTTCTTGTTGTTCTTGTATTTGTTTGTACGTGCATGCCACCGCATGCCTGTAGAGCTCGGGGGACTGGAGTTTGTTCTCTCCTTCTACCATGTGGGTCCTAGGGGTCAAAGTCAGGCGTGGTGGTACATGCTTTTACCTGTTGAGCCTTCTTGTCTCTAGGAAGTCAAGCTCTGTCTCTATAGGACATTTGGGTTTTTATCAGTTATGTTGAAGTTTCTGAATCTTAGTTGCCGGTGGAGAGCCTTCTTTTCCTATTGCCTCTTGCCTCCCCTGGCTTGGTATATCCAGCCTTAATTTGAACAGTGGTGGCAGAAGCATAGGAGGAAAGGAAAAAGAACATCACTACACTAAATTGTGAGTATGCAGTGATCTCTGAATGTGACTGTATCTCTCACCCCTCAATTCCTGTGTTGAAATCCTCATCCCAAGGAAAGTGAGGTAATTTGGTCATAGGTACAGAGCCTTAACATCTACATAAGTGAAGCCAAGAGAGACCCTGGACCGGTGGGTGCAGTGTCAACACCAGGCAAGAAGTCCCTCATCAGAAAGAACACCCCAGGAGCTTGGTTGAACTCTGTAAGCTTCCATACTACAGGAAATATTCTTCCGTTCTTAATAGCCACCTCCCTCTCTCCATCCCATTGATGGCATTTTACTAAAAAGGCCAAGTCAACTAAAAATGGGGAAGTTCCAACTTGGGGTGAGGAGGGGCAGGATCATAATGCAGTTTGAGCTATCAGGAAGGAACACTGAGTCGGGAGTTCCCTTTAGTGAAGACCCTCTCCAGAATAGGCTGACAGCTGGGAATATTTTTATTCTTTGCGTGGAGAATCATAGCCACTTGGAGAAGGTGACATTTGGGGAGCCTCCTGGTGTTTAGGGGTAGGAAGCGACAGTGTAGTCCCTATCAGCAACATGGAAGAGAGGAGAGGGGTGCTGGTAGAAGTTCTGGAACCTGGGTGGATCCTGGTTGCCGCCAGGGGGAGACCTGGCGCGGCCTCCACTGCTCTCTGGAAAGCCTGTCAATTTTTGTCAACCCGCTGTAGCTGCTGGAGCATTGGACATAAGAATGCATTGACCGGGTGAACCTCCTAGGGGAAGCAGCGATGCTTGAAGGCTCGGCAAGGGGAGGGGGGAGGGGGAGCGGGGAAAGACAGCATTTTCCAGCTTGCTGCCTTCTGCTGGTGGAAGCCAAGGCCGGGGAATCTGCGAGGTGGCTCTGAACAAATTGTGTGCCCAGTTTGCTTTTCCACATCCATTATCCGCTGATCTAAGACTGAAGAAAAGAAAGCTCTCTGGAGGAAAAGTGGACTCTGAGGAGAGAGCATGGGGGCTTTTCTCCAGTCCAAGATCCAGGAAGGCATCCTAGAAGCAGCCTGCTCCCGTGATAAAGAGCTTTGGGCAGCAGGTGTCTGTTAGAGCAGGCTCCTATTAGAACAGGCTCGGAATTTCTGCAATGCCTGTTGCCATGGCAAACAGCCGTTCACAGAACCAGGCTGATCATTCCAGAATCCCACCCCGCGGTTTAGCCTGTGACCCAGTCCAGTGAAGGGGAAAAGCTAGAAGCTGAGCCTCTAACTTCAGTTTAAGCAGTCTGCCTCACCTTCCATGGGCACTGGCCCATGTGTCGCGTCCTGGCTGAAAATAGTTTTTCCCTCAGCCTACTGTTTTGGAAGGAATGTGTAACGTTCTGAGGTTCCACATCCCTGCGCCTTAGAAAAGGTGTTTTTCTTCCTGGTGACCAGACTGAATCCTCACCTTTGAAATGACCCCCGTGTCACTTCTGAGATGCTTGTGGGGAGATTCCCTGAATCTGGAAGATTTTCAGATAAGGAAATCCAGATGATTTCTAGAGAAATGAAATGTACCCAAAGTCACTAGAGGTTATTGGAACCTGGTAGTCAGACTTTTCAACTACCCAGAGCTTGGCTGTTAAATCTGTACAAGATCTCTGTTTTTTTTTTTTTAATATATATTTATTTCAGGAACTGGATCGATGGCTCAGGGTTAAAAGTGCTTGCTTTTTTTGAAGATGTTCAGAGTTCAGTTACCAATACCCACATGGTGACTCACAGCCATCTGTAACTCTAGTTCTCAGGGATCCAACACCCTCTTCTGACCTCTATTGGCATCAAACATGCACATACATACATTCAGGAAGGAAATAAATAGAATAATAAATCTAAAATATTTTGATTATATGTATATGTGCCTGTCTCTGTGTGGCTATGCACATGTGCATGTGTGTGACTACAGAGGCCAGAGGTGGTGTATCCCCCTGGAAGATGGAGTTATAGACAGTTGTGAGCTATCAAATATGGATGGAAACCAAATTATGGTCCATCTTGCCCACAGATGCTGGGGTTTTTTTTTTTTGTTTTTTGTTTTTTTGATCCTTCCCCCAGCTCCTTTCCCCTCTCTCTTCTGATTCTGTAACAGCAGCATTTTTACCCAGGGGACACAAGGCTCTTCTCCTCTCTGCTCCCTTTAGCTCTTTTCTGACCTTAGTAAGTGATGATCAAGACTTTGTCCCACTATTGAACTACAATGTCCAGACTCTGAGGGACTATAGGAAGAGAAAGGGAACAAGTTCAAGCTGAGAGTCAGGTCATAGTCAGACCAGGTAACTAACTATGGGGAGAGGCCCAAGTGCATGTCAGGTATAGTCTCAGCAAGGTCACTCAAACGACTACTGTAAGGGTCGATTTATTTGCAGTGGGGCTGGGAGTCCAGGAGGAGCTAGAAGAACACAGGATTCTGGATAACATCTAATCAAACAGGAGCTAGGCCAAATGCCTGTTGAGTGATGAATGGAGCAGATATGGAAACTGAAGCAAGAATCTTGTTGGCCTTGTTGGACCAAGCCATGGCTAGGCAATGTTAAGCCTTTTAGGGTGACTTGGTCATACATTGAGGCTGTGAGCAGTAGGACCTGTCCTCAGCCTCAGGGCTGGCATCACCAATGCTGTCAAGACACTGACTGTCAGTAGGCCCAGGCAGTGCTAGGATTACTTTAGGGATCCATGGTAGGTGAGAAGAGGCACAGATTATAATTCCTGCCTGCTCCCAAACCCAGCAGCACAGAACTTTCTTAGGACATCTTAGTGCTTCCATCTCCCAGAGGGAGCGAAAAGCCTGACAACCTGGTTGCGGGGCTTTAAAGTGTCCATAACTAACCACTTGTGTGCTGTGATGCCAGGGAAAGGCTAGAGGATACGTACTTACATGCTAGCAACCTGACTGGAACCTTGTCTCCCTCCCCATCTGAAAGTCAGGGGTCAAGCCTCTGGAAATCTCACTTGAAATTTTTCATTCCACAAACCACTGAAACCCTATTCTCTGTGCTATGAGCACCTGCCATGCTCCAGATGGAACATCTGACATATGTGTTATCAACCACCATAGTAACTTCCTATCCCCTTCAAGGCACACATCCTAAAGACCTCCTATTAGGTCTTATTTCATAAAGTTTCTACCACATGCTGATGGTACCACAGTCTGGGGGCCAAACCCTTGCCACACAGATCTTTAGGGGATACTCAGCATGCTGTAACACCATCTTATGTTTGCATGAGGGTTAGAGTTGTTCTCTGTTAATGTTATGAGCAAAGGCACCTAATCTGCCTTCCCAGCACAAACCTGGACTGTCATGTGCCAGCTACTGAAGTTATAACTTGAGCTACCGCTAAGTGGCGCTGCCTGCCAGCAGCAGGCACAGCTCTGTTCAGCAGTATGTGTGCACCTACTTCAAAATGTCATGGAATTTTCCCCATGTTTCTTTATCAAAAACAAGTGGGAACTGGGAGAAAGAGAAAGTGCTAATATTAGAGCTAAGCCAAACAACATTTCTGTGTGTGCTGGCTACTTTTATGTCAACTTGATGCATGAAATCATTCTGGAAAGAAAGAACCTCAATTGAGAAAATGCCTCAGCTGGGCTGTGGTGCATTTTCTTGTGGGCAGACTGATATGGGAGAGCCCAGCTCACTGTAGGCAGTGACACTCATCAGCTGCTAGTCCTGGGTGCTATAAGGAAGTAGGGTGAGCAAGCCATGCATGGTGAGCAAGCCAGTAAGCAGTAAACCCCTCCCCCCCATACACTTCTGCATCACTTCCTGTTTCCAGGTTCCTGTCCTGACTTCCCTGGATGGTGGACTACAAACTGAAATAAACCCTTCTCTCTCTAAGTTGCTTTTGGTCACAGTATTTTATCACAGCAATAGAAACCCTTAGTATACCATGCTTAGTATATCTTCTTCCAGGAGGAAATTCAATTGCCAATCTTTGGGCTCAAATAGATGATCCTTGTCCTAAATGGTTCTACTGGAGGCTTAATGGTTAACAAGAAAAAAAAAAGAAAAGAAAAGAAAAGAAAAGAAAAGAAAAGAAGAGAAAAGAAGAGAAAAGAAAAAAGAAAACAGTCTATAAAATTTAGTAGTTGTAAAACACTTCTTAAAAAGATGGGCTCTTGTGCTGTAGAGATGGCTCAGTGGTTAAGAGCATTGACTGCTCTTACAGAGATTCTGAGTTCAATTCCCAGCAACCACATGGTAGCTCACAACCACCTGTAATAGGATTCAACGCCCTCTTCTGGTGTGTCTGAAGACAGCTACAGTGTACTCATATACATTAAATAAATATCTCAAAAATAAAAAAATCTTAGGTTGCTCATGTAGCCCAGGGTGATCTCAGTTTATCTTCAGTAGCTGAAGATGACCTCGAACCTGCAATCATCTTATCTCTACCTTCCAAGTACTGATAGTTAAGGAGGCAAGGTCCACTATCCCTGATTTATGCAGTGTTGGGATTAAACCTAAGGCTTCATTCATGTTGATCTCTTAGATTCAGGACTACTACCAGTGGAAGGGTGTCTTGTGCAAATTAGAAAGGGGTTTTTTTCCCCCTCCTCTATGTAAATATAACTCTGTACCAAGATACACAGGTGAGTTTCAGTCCCTGCTAAATCCATAACCAGATGCTGCTATACAGTGTACAATATGCCCAACAGTGCAGAGCTGCCCAGGATGAACATCCATTTATAATGCACAAGTCTCTTGTTCTAGTTTTGTACAGTTAATTTTATACACGTGTATAAAAACAGAAGGCTGCCTACAAACAATATTTATGGTTAATTTTTTTTAATTAGACTTGTCCCATATTTGAGACATTCCTGGGAACGTTGAGACTATAAAACCATGAAACTATAATGGGCAAGGCTAAGATTCATGTCCTTCCTCGGCAATCCTCCTCATAGAGTATTTATTTCCTAGAAATCTGTGTCCTAGTTTGGTTGTTTGGTTTCTGTTGTTGTCATAAAGCACTGACCAAGAGCAACTCTGGAGGAAACTTTCATCATGGAGGAAAATCAGGTAAAGGATTCAAGCAGGGGCAGAGACAAGAACTGACAGGGACCCTGCTTGATTCCATGGCTTATGTCCAGTTATCTTTATCACGCTTTCCAGGACCACTTTCCCAGATGCGACACCACCCACAGCAGGCTGGCCACTCACAAACCAATCAACAATCAAGAAGCCCCTTTGGACTTGCCTATATGCCAATCTGATAGAAGCATTTCTTCAATTGGACATTCCTCATCCCACATGACTTTTTGTGTGTTGACAAACACATTGCAGCACGTTTGTATCACGCCTTTTACAGAATTGTGGACTATTTGAGGATATAAGCTAGATGTACCATTTATTTCCAGGGCACATCACGAAGATGTGTGAGAGTGTGCTGGTAGGAAATGGCAAGAATTACCCGAGTCCATGTTGCAGGAGAATGGATATGCCTTCTCTGGGTACATGGCCCTCTGTGTTCTTCTTGATTTTTTGGATATAAATGGCACCCAGTGATTAATTTGTTTCCATTTCCCAAACTCGATGGGACAATCCACTGGGGCTTGTAGTTCCAGGAGCTTACCAGGCACCAGCCTTAGTACAGAATCCAGTCTTGACAGGTTCACACTTGAGAACTGGTGGGTTCCAGCCCTCTCCTTGAATAGTACATCACTGTCCTTGGTCCCTTTCTAGTTGAGCCTGGGGAAATGGGCCTAGCTTTGGTCATTGCTCAGTGGAAGGAAAAATCAGTTGTGGAGAACAGGGAGTGGAGTTCATGGAATAGGCTTGTTGTGGGAGGAGCAGCCCCTCTTTGGTGCTGCAGACAAATGGCCTCTTCTCAATCGTGGAACAACTCCAGAGTACACTTAGGAATCCCACAGGGCCCATCTGAACATGCCACACGGAAGAGCTGCTGGCTGGTGTCCCTCAAAAAGGAGTGAATTATATGTTTTTCTAATGTGGGCAGTCTGTAACCATGTTGGAAGGGAAATGATTGTCCCTAATCCCTTCCTGGCTCCCTAGACATGTAAGTTATGGCTGCTTTCTATCAGACCACCACTATAAGCTGAAGGTCTTTCTTCTTGAGATTGCTCAGCTCACTTCTTTTTCCTCCCATCTCAGAGAATTTGGAAAAAAATAACTTCCTTTGGTTAGCAAGTGAAAGTGTTGGCTCTTGCAGTGGAGGAAGTCTTGCGAAGGACAGAGAAAACTCCCATGGTTTGTGATTAGCAGCTGTTTTAAACAATGAATGAATTACCATTCAACTCCATGAAGCAGAATGGTCTGGTCTGCCTTTCCTGGCAGCTTTGTGGGCCTCCGTAGGTAAATATCAGTTCCTTTCAGGCTCTATGCTTTCTTCCTGTGTGTGGTCCTGGGGCCTATGCCTTCCACACACTCTAGAACTTGTTTGGAATGCATGGGCATCTCAGGTGCCTGCAGACCAGAACTTGCCTTCTGACTATGCCTAGTACTTCATTTAAACTTGAAAAGAGCAGTTCTGCAGTTTTGAAGGTTTGTGTGGGGAGTGGGAGGTAGAGGTGGGGGGCTAGCACCTATTAAATCTATTCTTTGGTGATTTCATATGTGAATACAATGTATCTATATTTTATTTTTTAAAGATTTTTCCCTATTATTTCTAGCTGTGTGTGAGTGCATGTTTGCTGTGTCAATAAGAGTGCAGATGCCTGCAGAGACCAGACGTGTCAGATCCTCTGAAACTGGAGTTATAGACAGTTGTGAGCCACCTAACATGGATGTTAGGAACCAAACTCAGGTCCTCTGGGAAAGCAACAAGTGCTCCTAACTGCTGAGCCATGTTTCCTGTCCTATATCTGATTTTTGCCAACAAAGTCTCTCACTGAACTCACCAATTCAGCTATACTTGCCAGTCAGCCATGGCTCTTTCTGACTCTGCATCCCGAATATTTGGAATTACAGGTGCACAGTTTTTATATGAGTGCTGGAAATAGGAACTCAGGTCCTCATATTTGTATAGCAAACAATTTACCACCAGAACCGCTTCCCTAGCCTCTGAGTAGAAGTTTTGTGATTTCATGGCAAAGTGCCCCAGTCCCCAGCCTGCATAGTCTAAGTCTCGTGTTCTATGCTAGGGCCCCTCAAACAGGCTCAGTTCAGCCTTAGGCAGGGCAACTCTGAGCTATAATTTGAATTCATATATTACAACTGGGGGAAATCTGCTTGCCTCAGAAAGGCTAGACTTTTTAGCCACTGTCACCTTCTTCTCTGGGGACAGAGCTGGGTTCCCTTTCAGGCTGACTCAACTTCAGCCACTTTCCAAGTAGCAGTATCCAAGGCAGGATCTGTAGAGAAACTGACATTTGAACTTTGATGGAAGGTGAGCAGTTTGCCAGGCAGTTAGCAGAAGACAGATGTTCTTATACAAGAGCCAGAGAGGTTCCACTTAGGTAGAAGAAAACTGGGCAAGTCCACAGGGTGGCCTGAGATTTGGTTATCTTTTATTATCTTTTGGGTCCCATTTGTTAAAGGCACACTCTAGCAAAGCCAGTGCTAGCCTGCCTTGAGCTTTTTTTCTGATGAGCCCAGGATATGAGCAGAACAATCAGGTTACCTAAATAGTCAGCAAGCTTAGATGACATCTAATGACAGTGCGTTGCTTAGAGGAACTGAATACAGAGTGGGATGGGATGCTCATCTGGAGAAAGAGGCTCCCGAGGACTGAATTTCCCTTTAACATTTCAGCTGCCACTAGATACAACAGGGCAGGGTCACCCCAAACATTGAGGGACCTCCAGAGCCACCTATTTGGGTTTTTGTTTGGGAGGGTGAACTGATACCAGGGGCTTTGGTAGCTGGTTGGCATTCTTCCTTTGTGGATCAGCCTAAGGTTCTGGACTCATCCATTAGGGGTCCCCACATCACTGTACAGGACATACATTAAATATTTTTAAGTGTAATACATGGATTATTTTACTTAATTTTTGGCCCACATATGCAGTAAATTCTTTATCATGCCCATTTTAAAACAGGGCATTTGAGGCTTAGAGATTGCAATATAAATTACTATGCAATAAATTACTATGCAATATAAGATCAGACCACTAGAATGGCCAAGTAAGGGTGAGCTCTCTTCTGTCAATCTGTCTTCAACAACCTTAGGAGTACTGCATACATTCCCAGGATTCCAGGCAAGGCATCATTCTACATGGAATGTGCTTTTATCTGTGGAAGCTGGAAATAACATGTTCATACTCTCTCTGTTGCTTAAACCAGTCACCAGGTCCTTAGGGCACACAGTGGAGGCTGACAGCTGATCCATTTTCCCTAGAACTAGGTTAGTTGTGATAGTGACAGCTGTGGACCTGGTGGGTCTACAATGGAGGTCACTAATAGAGGTCATTAGGAGTAAAAGACACCCAGTCAGGAGCTGGCAGCTTCCAAAGCCAGTAGCTATGAGGGGAGCCAGGGTACTGCTCCAGCTTGGGCTTAGAACTAGTTGATACCAGATGCAATCCCTGGGACCCAGGTGGTGCCCATTATGTGAAGAGCTAAAGCCAGCTTCAGTGGAGGGGTCTATGCCAGGCAGGAATGGCCAATCACTATGCTGGGACAGTGTATATAAAGCCTTCTGTTTGTCCATCTTGCCTTCAGTCCAGGCTTGGAAGGACAGAAACAGCACAGATTGGAGAACAAGGTCTATGCACAAGCTACATGCTGTGCCACTGGCTTTGGTAATGGTGGGATGTAATCTATGCTGGCTAGATCCAGAGGAAGACTTTTCTGGTAACTGATTATTTACCCAGACCCTTCCATATCTCAGTTCCTAGGTCTCCTTTCTGTTGTTTGCTTCTGTGTTCTGTTTCTAGATCCATTTTGCCTTTCCTCAAAGACACTTGTGACTCAGCACCTCACACATCCTGGGCAAGCTACACCCCCAGTCTATTTTTATAGGCTTTCTTAATCATCTTTCCCCAACTAACCTTAAGTTCCATGAGTTCAAAATTTTGTTTGTCTTTTTCTCCATCCCATCTTCAACATAATGCCATGCAGATAATAGGTGTGAAATAAAAATTTATGGGTTGGGCTAGAGACATGGCTCAGAGGTTAAGAGCACTCAATTGCTCTTGTAGAGGACCTGAGTGTGTGCCCTAGCACCAGTGTTGGGCACTTCACAATTTCCTGTGACTCCAGCTCTAGGAGATCCAGTGCCCTCTTCTGGCCTTGCACTTGCATTCCCTCCCCCAATACACACTTCTAAATAAAATATTTTAGAAATTGCTAGGTTGCTTGTACGTATAGTCAGCACTTGGGAGGTAGAGACAAAAGAATCTTAAGTTCTAGGCAACTCTAGGCAACGTAGCAAGACCCTGTCACAAAAATAAGAAAAAAAATCAATTGAGTATTTTGGGAGACAGGGAGTCTGGCATTGCCTCGGCTGGCCACAAAATTATGATCCTCATGCTTTTGACTCCTGAGTTCTGGGATTTCAGGGATGCACTACGATACCAGGCAAGGTCAATTCTTGAAGACAGACATTGTTATTTTAATTACTTTAAAATTTTTATTTATATCTTCCTTCTGAGCCCAGCGGAGGCCGCCAAGGGCTCCAGAGTGCTCTCCATGCCGCAGGACCTCGGGATCACCTCGGGAGTGGAATGCAATATCAGCTCCAAAGAATCTCAGAGGGTCTTGTGCCAGCAGGAACAGGGACAAAGGAATCCCTCCCGACCAGAGGCTGGGATTCATTCAGGTCGGGGCCAGCTCCGCCATCTTCTGTGAACCCGGCCAAGGGTGTCTAGGGCACCAGAGGACTCTCTACGCTGGAGGACCCCTAGCACACTCAGGACCTCTTGATCACCTGAGAGCATGTGGATAGAAGCAACAGAGCTTCTTGGTCAGGGTCCCATCAGGCCTTCATCCTTAGCCAGGAGGTGGAGCTGAGACCCAGACCCCTGGGCACATTCCTTGCCAGAGGAGAGTTGGCCTACAGGGAGAGTTCTGAACCCAGAACTCAGGAGGTGGATCAGAGCTCCAGACTGCTGGATACCTGCCCTGAAAGAGGAGAGCTTGCCTGCAGAGAGTGCTCTGACCACTGGAACTCAGGAGAGAGTTGGACTCCCAGGAGTGCAGACAGAGGCTAAAAGAATCACAGGAGGATCAAGCTCCAACCAGAGACAGCTTGAACATTAACACCAGAGATTTCCAGATGGCGAAAGGCAAACGTAAGAATCTTACTAACAGAAACCAAGAACACTGGGAATCATCAGAACCCAGTATGCCCACCACAATGAATACTGGATACCCCAACACAACCGAAAAGTAAGACTCGAATTTAAAATCATATCTCATGATGGTGGTAGAAGATTTTAAGAAGGGCTTTAGTTAAGAAGAAATACAGGAGAACACTGCTAAACAGGTAGAAGCCCTTAAAGAGGAAGCACAAAACTTCCTCAAGGAATTACAGGAGAATACTGCTAAACAAGTAGAAGCCCTTAAAGAGGAAACAAAAAAATCCCTCAAGGAATTACAGGAGAACACTGCTAAAAGGTAGAAGTCCTTAAAGAACTACAGGCAAACACTGCTAAACAGGTAGAAGAAACACAAAAATCCCTTAAAGAATTACAGGAAAACACAACCAAACAAGCAATGGAATTGAACAAAACCATCCAAGATCTAAAAATGGAAGTAGAAACAATGAAGAAAACCCAAAGGGAGACAACTCTGGAGATAGAAACCCTAGGAAAGAAATCAGGAACTATAGATGTGAGCATCAGCAACAGAATACAAGAGATGGAAGAGAGAATCTCAGGTGCAGAAGATTCCATAGAGAACATCAACACAACATTCAAAGAAAATGCAAAATGCAAAAAGATCCCAACTCAAAACATCCAGGAAATCCAGGACACAATGAGAAGACCAAACCTACGGATAATAGGAGTAGATGAGATTGAAGATTTCCAACTTAAAGGGCCAGCAAATATCTTCAACAAAATTATAGAAGAAAACTTCCCATACCTAAAGAAAGAGATGCCCATGAATATACAAGAAGCCTACAGAACTCCAAATAGACTGGACCAGAAAAGAAATTCCTCCAAACACATAATAATCAGAACAACAAATGCACTAAATAAAGACAGAATATTAAAAGCAGTAAGGGAAAAAGGTCAAGTAACATATAAAGGCAGGCCTATTAGAATTACTTCAGACTTCTCACCAGAGACTATGAAAGCCAGAAGATCCTGGACAGATGTTATACAGACACTAAGAGAACACAAATGCCAGCCCAGGCTACTATACCCAGCAAAACTCTCAATTACCATAGATGGAGAAACCAAAGTATTCCATGACAAAAACAAATTCACACAATATCTTTCCACGAAAACAGCCCTTCAAAGGATAATAAAGGGAAAACACCAACACAAAGATGGAAATTACACCCTAGAAAAAGCAAGAAAGTAATCCTTTAACAAAACTAAAAGAAGACAGCCACAAGAACAGATTCCCAACTTTAACAACAAAAATGGCAGGAAACACCAATTTCTTTTCTTTGATTTCTTCTAACATCAATGGACTCAATTCACTAATAAAAAGATATAGACTAATAAACTGGCTACACAAACAGGACCCAACATTTTGCTGCTTACAGGAAATCCACCTCAGGGAAAAAGACAGACACTACCTCAGAGGAAAAGGCTGGAAAACAATTTTCCAAGCAACTGGTCCGAAGAAACAAGCTGGAGTAGTCATTCTAATATCGAATAAAATTTACTTTCAACCCAAAGTTATCAAAAAAGACAAGGAAGGGCACTTCATATTCATCAAAGGTAAAATCTACCAAGATGAACTCTCAATTCTAAATATCTATGCTCCAAATGCAAGGGCAGCCACATTCATTAAAGAAATTTTAGTAAAGCTCAAAGCACACATTGCACCTCACACAATAATAGTGGGAGACTTCAACACCCCACTCTTACCAATGGACAGATCCTGGAAACAGGAACTAAACAGAGACACATGGATACTAACAGAAGTTATGAAACAAATGGATTTAACAGATATCTACAGAACATTTTATCCTAAAACAAAAGGATATACCTTCTGCTCAGCACCTCATGGTACCTTCTCCAAAATTGACCATATAATTGGTCACAAAACAGGCCTCAACAGATATTAAAATATTGAAATTATCCCATGCATCCTATCAGATCACCATGGACTAAGGCTGATCTTCAATAACAGCATAAATAATAGAAAGCCAACATTCACGTGTAAACTGAACAACACTCTATTCAATGATACTTGGTCAAGGAAGAAATAAAGAAAGAAATTAAAGACTTTTTAGAGTTTAATGAAAATGAAGCTACAACATACACAAACTTATGGGACACAATGAAAGCATTTCTAAGAGGAAAACTCATAGATCTGAGTGCCTCCAAAAAGAAACTAGAGAGAGCATACACTAGCAGTCTGACAGCACACCTAGAAGCTCTAGAATGAAAGGAAGCAAATTCACCCAAGAGGAGTAGATGGCAGGAAATAAAGGAATAATAATAATAACTTAGGGCTGAAATCAACCAAGTAGAAACAAAAAGAACTATTCAAAGAATCAACCAAACGAGGAGCTGGTTCTTTGAGAAAATCAACAAGATAGATAAACCCTTAGCCAGACTAACTAGAGGGCACAGGGACAGTATTCTAATTAACAAAATCAGAAATGAAAAAGGAAACATAACAACAGATCCTGAGGAAATCCAAATCATCAGACCCTACTACAAAAGGCTATACTCAACAAAACTGGAAAACCTGGATGAAATGGACAACTTCCTAGACAGGTACCAAAGTTAAATCAGGATCAGATTAACGATTTTAACAGTCACATCTCCCCTAAAAAAATAGAAGCAGTCATTAATAGTCTCCCAACAACAAAACAAAACAAAACAAAACAAAACAAAACAAAAAACAAAAAACAAAAACAAAAAACCAGGACCAGATGGGTTTAGCGCAGAGTTCTATCAGACCTTCAAAGAAGACCTAATTCCAACTCTCCTCAAACTATTACACAAAATAGAAACAGAAGATACTCTACCCAATTCATTCTATGAAGCCACAATTACTCTGATACCTAAACCACACAAAGATCCAACAAAGAAAGTGAACTTCAGACCAATTTCCCTTATGAATATCGATGCAAAAATCCTCAATAAAGTTCTTGCTAACTGAATCCAAGAACACATCAAAACGATCATCCATCATGACCAAGTAGGCTTCATCCCAGGGATGGCTTAATATACGGAAATCCATATACATAACAAATCCACTACATAAACAAACTCAAAGACAAAAACCACATGATCATCTCATTAGATGCTGAGAAAGCATTTGACAAAATCCAACACCCCTTCATGATAAAAGTCATGGAAAGATCAGGAATTCTAGGCCCTTACCTAAACATAATAAAATCAATATACAGCAAACCAGTAGCCAACATCAAAGTAAATTGAGAGAAGCTGGAAGCAATCCCACTAAAATCAGGGACTAGACAAGGCTACTCACTTTCTCCCTACCTATTCAATATAGTACTTGAAGCCTAGCCAGAGCAATTAGACAACAAAAGGAGATCAAGGGGATACAAATTGGAAAGGAAGAAGTCAAAATATCACTCACTATGTGCAGATGATATGATAGTATATATAAGTGACCCCAAAAATTCCACCAGAGAACTCCTAAACCTGATAAACATCATCAGTGCAGTAGCTGTATATAAAATTAACTCAAACAAATCAATGGCCTTTCTCTACAAAAAGGATAAATGGACTGAGAAAGAAAATAGGGAAGCAACACCCTTCACAATAGTCACAAATAATATAAAATACCTTGGTGTGACTCTAAGGAAGTGAAAGATCTGTATGCTAAGAACTTCAAGTCTCTGAAGAAAGAAATTGAAGAAGATCTCAGAAGACAGAAAGATCTCCCATGCTCATAGATTGACAGAATTAATATAGTAAAAATGGCTATGCTGCTGAAAGCAATCTACAGATTCAATGCAATCCCCATCAAAATTCCAACTCAATTCTTCACTGAGATAGAAGGAGCAATTTGCAAATTCATCTGGAATAATAAAAAACCTAGGACAGCAAAAACTCTTCTCAAGGATAAAAGAACCTCTGGTGGAATCACCATGCCTGACATTAAGCTGTAGTACAGAGCAAATGTGATTAAAAACTGCATGGTACTGGTACAGTGACAGACAGGTAGATCAATGGAATAGAATTGAAGACCCACAGATGAATTCACACACCTATGGTCACTTGATCTTTGACAAGGGAACTAAAACCATCCAGTAGAAAAAAGACAGCATTTTCAATAAATGGTGCTGGCACAACTGGCAGTTATCATGTAGAAGAATGCGAATTGATCCATTCTTATCTCCTTGTACAAAGCTCAAGTCTAAGTGGATCAAAGAACTCCACATAAAACCAGAGACACTGAAATTTATAGAGAAGAAAGTGGGGGGAAAGCCTCGAAAATATGGGCACAGAGGAAAAATTCCCAAACAGAACAGCAATAGCTCATGCTATAAGATCAAGAGTCGACAACTGGGATCTCATAAAATTGCAAAGCTTTTGTAAGGCAAAAGATACTGTCAATAAGACAAAAAGGCCACCAACAGATTGGGAAAGGATTTTTACCAATCCTAAATCAGATAGGGGACTAATATCCAATATATACAAAGAGCTCAAGAAGCTGGACTCCTGAAATTCAAATTACCCCATTAAAAATGGGGTACAGAACTAAACAAAGAATTCTCAACTGAGGAATACCGAATGGCTGAGAAGCACCTGAAAAAAAAAAGTTCAACATCCTTAATCATCAGGGAAATGTAAATCAAAACAACCCTGAGATTCCACTTCACATCAGTCAGAATGGCTAAGATCAAAAATTCAGGTGACAGCAGATGCTGGTGAGGATGTGGAGAAAGAGGAACACCCCTTCATTGCTGGTGGGATTGCAAGCTGGTACAACCACTCTGGAAATCAGTCTGGCGGTTCCTCAGAAAACTGCACATAGTACTACTGCTAGATCCAGAAATACCTCTCCTGGGCATATACCCAGAAGATGTTCCAACTGGTAATAAGGACACATGCTCTACTATGTTCATAGCAGCCTTATTTATAATAGCCAGAAGCTGGAAAGAACCCAGATGCCCCTCAACAGAGGAATGGATACAGAAAATGTGATACATTTACACAATGGAGTACTACTCAGCTATTGAAAACAATGAATTTATGAAATTCTTGGGCAAATGGATGTATCTGGAGGATATCATCCTGAGTGAGGTAACCCAATTCCAAAGAAGCCACTTCATATGCACTCACTGATAAGTGGATATTAGCCTAGAAACCTAGAATACCCAAGATACAACTTCCAAAACACAAGAAAATCAAGAAGGAAAATCATAGTGTGGATACTTCATTCCTCCCTAGAATACGGAATAAAATATCAATGGAAGGCATTTGCAGAGACAAAGTTAGGAGCTAAGACAAAAGGATGGACCATCCAGAGACTGCCCCACCCAGGGATCCATCCTATAATCAGCCACCAAACGCAGACACTATTGCATACACCAGCAAGATTTTGCTGAAGGGACCCTGATATAGCTGTCTCTTGTGAGGCTTTGCCAGTGCCTGGCAAATACAGAAGTGGATGTTCATAGTCACCTATAGGATGGAACACAGGGCCCCCAATATAGGAGCTAGAGAAAGTACCCAAGAGTTGAAGGGTTCTGCAACCCTATAGGTGGAACAACAATATGAACTAATCAGTACTCCCAAGAGCTCGTGTCTCTAGCTGTATATGTAGCAGAAGATGGCCTAGTTGGCCATCATTGGGAAGAGAGGCCCCTTGGTCTAGCAAATTTTATATGCCCCAATACAGGGGAACACCAGGGCTAAGAAGTGGGAGTGAGTGGGTAGGGGAGCAGGGCCGGGGGAGTGTATAGGGGACTTTTTGGATAGCATTTGAAATGTAAATGAAGAAAGAATCTAATAAAAAAAAGTGGGTGAAAAAAAGCAAAAAAAACCCAAAAAACTACTCTTAAGGGGAAATTTTTTTTTATTTATATGTGTGTGTGTGTGTGTGTGTGTGCCACATATATGTAGGTGCCACTGGAGGCCAGAAGAGGAAACTGGAACTCCTGGTGTTGGAGTTACAAATATTTGTGGGTCACCTGATGTCAGTTCAGGAAATAGAATTCTGGTCCTCTGGAAGAAAAACAAGCTCTCTTAACCACAGAGCTTATCTGTAAGCTTAGATTTTTTTAAAAACCTACTTATAATAAGGGATGTTGAATGCTTCAACATCCCTTCTAGCCCACTGTCCAAAGGTAAGGGAGAAATGATTATAAATAGGACAAGGGGATGTGGACCTGTTTAGAAGTCATTCTTTGAAGTGATTCCAATCTCCATTTCTCAGGATACCAGCAGTCCAGTTCAGTAGTGTCAGGATAGCAAATACGAATCAGCAGCAGTGACATGATCCAGCAGAAACAGTCAGACCTCAACCAAATCAGCTGGAGTGACCAGGATCACCTAGGGAAAGTTCCTTGCCATGCTACTCAACAAAGCTAATATCAGCAAAGACCAGAGACCAACGATGAGCTGCAAAACTAGCTATGCAACCGTCGGCATAACTGTCCGTTGGGTTCTATTTATACTCTCTCCAAACACCACATGTCCTCCATGGATCTTGACTCAGCAAAGCACACGAGTCTGCATCACATGACATAGCCAGAAACTTCCACTTTAGCTATCTTTCCAATTCCTGTTTTCACTATTTCAATAAAAAAACAGGAAAGTAAGATTTAGATGGCTTGCTCATGTTCGAACAGCCAGCAACTTTAACATATTCTCATCATGTCCAACTCTATGAGGTCCACTCTTTCAGAATGAGGCAGTTGACCCCTGTGGTAAGAGGAAGTCCTTGCTTAGTGCACATGCGTCTTTAGAAAAGGCAATAATGTCCCACACAGCATTTCCTCTCCACACACATCTAATAGTAATTAAATAAGAAATCTCAAGGAATTATTTTTTTCTGGAAAAGAGAGTCTTCCGGCTCACAATCAGACTTTCATGGTGACATTTAGCTGTGAGAGGCAGAAAACCTGAAAAGAATTTTATGTAAATGAAACAGAGACCCGGAGACCCAGACAGCATCTCAGGACTAGAAAGGTGATTAATTCCACCATTGTCAGGAACTGGGACTCCTGCCTCTTGACCTGGCTCTCTTAAGTCTACATTACAGTCTAAGATGCTGCAGTTCCAGCCATCACATTTACCTTCTAACCATTAGAATGAGGGAAGACTTCACCACTGTAAGGATCACCTCCTAGAAGTTAAATGCATTCTCTTTCTACTAGAAGACTTAATGAAGGAAAGGGGTAGGAGGAGGAAGCAATAATTTTGTTTCACCCCTGTGTTTGAAGCCACTTAGGACACCCATGGCTCACTGTCCATGACAAAGCCTGGATCAGAAGATCAAGGAGGGTTTCCTTTAAAGACAGGCTATAACATAGGATTTACCTGTGACAAGGGTCTTGGGCTGATAACAGAAAGTTACTCTGTGTATGCCTCCTGGCAGAGGGGGAGTTTATTTTCCTCCCCAAGGTGTGATGCTGTATCCCTCATTGAATTGAAGCCCAGTAAAGTGGGAAAGCTGGTAAAGAATTCCTGGTAGTAGTTGTTGGGGGTACATCTGGGGGACTCTCACTGTAGGCTGATCAAATAAGGCTCCAGCTCTGTATGATCCAATCTCTTATTGCCCCATTAAGCAGGGAGAATAGGGCTGGAAAGTTATGGAGCAGATTATATGATGTCCCATTAAGCAGGCAGGACCTGAAGCCCAGTTGTATGAGCCTACTGTGTAATCAGGTGCATAAAGGTGCCTTCAGGGGGAAAGGGCCCCTAGTTCTGGACAGCTGTGGCTATAACTCAGGAGATTTTTAAATACTTTTTTTTACTAGATATTTTCTTCATTTACATTTCAAATGTTATCCCCAAAGTCCCCTATACCCTCCCCCCGCCCTGTTCCCCAATCCACCCACTCCCGCTTCCTGGCCCTGGCATTCTCCTGTATTGGGGCATATGATCTTCTCAAGACCATCAATGGCCTCTCCTCCCATTGATGGCCGACTCCCTTTGCTACATATACAACTAGAGACACAGTTCTGGGGGGGGGGGCGCGAAGGGGGTACTGGTTAGTTCATATTGTTGATCCTCCTATAGGGTTGATGACCCTTTTAGCTACTTGGTTACTTTCTCTAGCTCCTTCTTTAGGGGCCCTGTGTTCCATCCAATAGATGACTGTGAGAATCCACTTCTGTATTTGCCAGGTACTGGGATAGCCTCACAAGAGAGAGCTATATCAGGGTCCTGTCAGCAAAATCTTGCTGGCATATGCAATAGTGTCTGGGTTTGGTGGTATAACTCAGGTTATACTTGCTAGTTAAGCTCTGGGAGGGTGGGAGAGTGGAATCAGGATGCTCAAATAGGAATACCCTACTTGGGTCCATGCAAATGTATGTCTGCATCTAACAAACCATTAGCATCTGAAAAGCAAGGCAAGCAGTTTCTCAAGCCCTGCTACAGGGACTACCATGGCCACACTGAAATAAAACCCCTATGCCCAAGATACTGGAGGAAGAGGGGTGGGTCTCCGGGTAGATTAAGCCCTGGCCGTATCTTCTCAGAGAAGAGGAAGGTGACTCCCTTCCCCATAGGTCTGGTTAGGTGAGTCCTCACCAAACATGTTACCACCACCAAGGGCTAGGGCCTTCTGGTGAGGGCAGAGACCTGGGCAAGAAGGCTTCAGAATAAACAAGGCAGGGCTGACAATGCAAAAAGCTGTCAACAACCACAGTGGGGACACAAGAGACAGCCACTTATTTAAGGACTGGACATGGAACAAAGTTTGCACTAAGAGTCCCTGTGCCTGCCTGAGAAAGACCTCCATAAGACAAAACTGGTTCTTTCTTCCTGTTGCTCTGGGCAGGTGGCCCTTCAGGCTTGGTGGGGATCTCCCTGAAGGGAAGGGAACTTATTTAATTTTCAGATTTCGAAACCCATTCTTGGAATTTAGATTTTGAGGTGTGGTGACGCAAACAGAGACCTTTCCTTAAAAAAAAAAAAAAACAGTCTAAGAACTACTGACAGCTCACACTGAGGCTCAACTTTCTTAACACACACTCAGAAAAAGAGAGAGAGACAGACAGAGAGAGAGAGAGAGACAGAGACAGAGAGAGAGACAGACAGAGAGAGAGAGAGAGAGAGAGAGAGAGAGAGAGAGAGAGAGAGAAAGAACCATTTTACTCACTTTATAGTAAGCATAGGTCCAGGCATGTAAAATAACTTGCTTGAAGTCTGAAGGTAGCACATGATGGAAACAGATCCTGCATCTGCCCTGGAGTGATTTAGACACACACTGCAAAGGGAGGCAGCCACACAGGGCAATGAGTGCCAGGTGACAAGTAGATGTGTACCATACTCATGAGGGAAGCAGATGATACCTACACATTCCAGTTGACGGGATGGGACCATTTAGAGTGGCTAACAAGCTTAGCTGGAAGCAGCTCAGAGAAGAAGGCAGTTTGATAGTGTGGGACAGAGGCCAAAGATCACATGGGCCTGCCTAAATGGAACTTGGACACAGCACTTGCCTTAATTCCCTGTGGCTGGACATCAGGATTTTTATTGTCAAGGGCTAAGACAAGGAAATGGAGCTGGGGACCAGGTTTGCCTTGAAATGAATACTAAATACACAGCAATAGGTTTCAGTGTCAACTTATTTAAAGATGATAGCTCAATGAAAACTTAAATAGATGGGTTGGGGATATGACTCTGCAGGTAGAGAATTTACCTAGTGTGCGTGAAGCCCTGGGTGTGATTGTAAATGCTTCACATGGCTTTATATGTGATTATAAACATGCACACAAACTACATGGTGGTTTATGTCTAGAGTGCCAGCACTTGAGAAGTGGAAGTAGATAGATCTACATTCAAGGCCAGCCTGAGTCTCAAGAGATCATATCTGGAAAGAAGGAAGGAAGGAAGGGAGGGAGGGAGGGAGGGAGGGAGGAAGGAAGGAAGAAGGGAAGAGAAAGAAGGAAAACCAAAATAGAAAAAATACCTTTTACAGTTCTCCTGTACAGGTACTCAGGGATGCATGCCCTTTCTTTGCCTTATCTCTAATAACTTTCAGGAGGCTCAGATGCATGTTGTATTCTGTCTCCAAAGATGACCAAGTCTCAGCAGCCTTCTGGTCAAGTGTGCTTCATTTGGTTTGGGTGTTTCTGCTCACTGCAACCCACAATTCTTGTGTGGAGGAAGGATGGACATGTGGGATGTGCAAGAGGAGCACTATGTTGAACTCTACCTCTGTGGCCTCAGCTGATTCTTTTTTATGCCACAGTGAGTGGTTATTCCTGGTTGCTTAGGCTTTATCCAGAGACTGGATCTTTCCATCTGTTTTGTGGCTCTCCCTTTTTATAACTCCTTGGAGTCTTCTGTAGTCAGCCTTAAGTGGGCTGCTCTCATGGCAGTGGTTCTCTGGAGGCTTAGAGTTTTCTAAACCTACTTTATTTAGGATTTTTGAATAATTCAACCTCTCTTCTAGCCCACTGACAACAGGTAGGGGGAAAAGAAGATTTATAGGAAAAGGGGGTTTGTGGATCTGTTTAGAAGTTGTTCTTTGGGGCAATTCAACTCTTCATTGTTAGGATATCAGCAGTCCAGTCTAATAGCAAACACCAAATACGAATCAGTAGCAGTGGCAGGATCCACCAGGAACCACAAGGCTCTGTTTTGGCATGAGTCAGCTGAAGGGGCCAGAATCAGCTGGATTACCACGAGAAGTTCTTTGATGTGTTTCCCTCTATGAACTGAAGCCCAGCAAACCCCAGTGAAGTGTTGCACGGTGTTGCAATGCAAGAGCAACCTTTCATGGTTTGTGGGGTTCCATTTATAGTCTTTCTAAACATCAATGCCTTCTCATGTGTCTGCTTCAGCAAAACATCTTCTCTCAAGACAACTTCCAGGAAAACATGTGAAACTACTCATCTTTGGTGAGTAGTCAATGTTGGGTTCCCATTTCTGCTATTTTCCCCATGCTCCATCATACATGCTTATGACCCTGTGTGTGCACACAAGTTCTCTACTGAGACAGAGAGAGGGGGAAAGGGAGATAGTAGAGGAAATGGAAGGGGAGGGAGAGGACAAGAATGAAGAGAGAGAAACAGAGAGACAAAGACACAGTAACAGAGAGAATATGAACAGGTGTGTGTGTATGCACATGTATGTGCAAGCCCTAGGTTAATATTAGGTGTTCTCTTTAGTTTCCAAAGAAGCCAGTTCTCAACCTTCCTAATTATTTTTGTTGCTACTTCATAACTGTAAATTTGCTGTTATAAATTGCAAATATCTGTGTTTTCCGCTGGTCTTAGGCAACCCCTGTGAAAGGGTCAGTTGACTCCACAGATTGAGAGTCACTATAGGGAGAAGCAGTCACTGATCTCCACTAAAATACTAGTGTCTGATGTTTCAGGAAGCAATAAGCCTTGCCTGTAGGCAGTAAACAGGCCAGACATTGTCAGTTACTCCTGCAAAATCAGCATGGGGAGGCTAAGCCAGGAAAAAACTCATAGCAAGATACTGTTCCACCTTCCCATTTAAAAGAGCTGAATAGGATTATAATCACCTTCATTTATTACTCTCATTGTTGTGACAGGAAAATACCTGATGAAAATAAGATAGGAAAGATTTCTTGTCACAGCACTTTGTCTGTGGAGGTGGGAGCTTATACCATGGCTTGTTCACACCTTGGTAGGTCAGGAAGCAGACAACTTGACCCATAACCAGAAGCAGATATCACTTTTAAAACCCAACTGACCTAGCTAGGTTCTGCATTGCAGAGTTTCCATAACTCCCTCAAAACAGAGCCAGCTTCTGTGGACCAGATGTTCAAACACACACACTATATTCAAATTATATCATCTGATTCAGCAATTCCTCCTTCTAGCTATATATTTCATTCCCAGTTTAAAAATAGGCATTCAAGTGAAATATATAGACATGTTTGTAGCAGCATTAATTATAATAGTCCAAATGTAGAAACATCAATGTCTAAACTTTGCTAGATTGGACTCATCAATTTTCTGATAATAAGGTGCCCTCAGAAGTGTCAGAGGCTAGGCTGGGCAGGGTGGTACATGCCTTGAAACCCAGCACTTGGCAGACAAGCTCTGAGTTTGAGGCCATCCAGGATAACAGTGAGACCTTGTGTTTAAAAAAAAAAAACAAACAAACAAACAAACAAAAAAAAAACTGGCCCAGGTTTCTTTTTTTTTTTTTAAGATTTATTTATTATTATATCTAAGTACACTGTAGATGTCTCTTCAGATGCACCAGAAGAGGGTGTCAGATCTTATTAAAGATTGTTGTGAGCCACCATGTGGTTGCTGGGATTTGAACTCATGACCTTTGGAAGAGCAGTCAGTGCTCTTATCTGCTGAGCCATCTCTCCAGCCCCAAAGATTTATTTATTTTATGTATATGAGTACACGGTAGCTATCTTCAAACACACCAGAAGAGGGCATCAAATCCCATTACAGATAGTTGTGAGCCTCCATGTGGTTGCTGGGAATTGAACTCAGGACCACAGAAGAGCAGTCAGTGCTCTTAACCTCTGAGCCATCTCTCCAGCCCCCCAGGTTTCTTACTAGACACAAATTAATACTTATTGCATACTTTTAGTTATATGGCATTCATGAATACGCATAATGGGTTTTAGGAACAGCTTAGGCACTACAGTGCTTATAGGACATAAAGACCTGACTGAGATTTCCAAAACCCACATAAAAAAATTCAGGTGTTGTGTCCTGCCCTGAGATGGAGAGAAGCAGATCACTGGGGATGGCTCACAACGTCACTAGCTGAATGGACAACTTCCAGGCCAGAGAGGAACTCTGTGTCAGAAAACAATGTGTATATAGTATTCTGAGATTTACTTCTGGCCTCAGTACACAGGTGGAACTCCAGGTACTTACACACACACACACACACACGCACACTCGTGTATATGTATACCTCCTCATACATGTAAGCACACACTCATAAGAACAGGTAAAACTATCTAGGCATGGTGACCTTTAGTCCTAGCACTCAGGAAGCAGAGACAAGTGGATTTACATGAGTTTGAGGTCAACCTGGTCTACAGATCGAGTTCCAGGACAACCAGGATGACATGGAGAAACCCTGTGTATCAGTCAGGGTTCTCTAGAATCACAGAACTTATGGAATACATAATTTATTTTAATTATTTTCAGGCTGCAGTCCAACTAATCCAACAATGGCTAGTTGTGAACAGAAAGTCCAAGAATCTAGTAGTTGCTCAGTCTTACAAGACTGGGTGTCTCAGCTGGTCTTCTGTATATACTGGAAGGAGGCTTCAACGCCAGTGAAGGAATGGGCTTATCAGCAAGGCAAGGGCAATCAGGCAAAGAGCAAAAGCTTCCTTCTTCCATGTCCTTACATAGGCTTCTCAAAGAAGATGTGGCCCAGACTAAAGGTGTGTCTTCCAGCCTCAAGATCCGGAGCAGAGATGTGTCTTCCTACCTCAAAGGTTCAGACTAGAAGTGGATTCACTCACTTCAAACCAAGCAGAATATCTCTTACAAGTGTGCCCTTGATATCTGAATTGTAGTACATTCCAGATATAGTCTAGTTGACAACCAAAAGTAGCCATCACACCCTATCTCAAAAAACAAAACAAAAAAGAACAGGCAAAATTAAGTGATGATTCTTTGTGTAATGCCATATGCTATCTCCAAGAGTCTCTTTGCTTTGGAATTTGACAGATGAGAATTCAGAGAGAATCAGAGGGGCTAAGGCACTTGCTCCAAGTCACACAGCCATTGAGAGCAGAGACAGGGACTCAAATTCAGGTCTCCCATTTTGCAGGCCAGGCAACTCTCACCCCCAACTCCAGGAGGAAGCAGTAGAAACCCTAGATAGCAAATACAGCTTATCCTTTCTGTGATTTTAATTAGCGTAATATGAAATACACCACCATTCTAATTTAATTATAATTAGGTAACCAGAAGGCTGATTGTGCTGTAAATTTAGATTAAGGAGCTGTTGTTTTCAATTAGGCTTTATAGGAAATTTCTCTGACAGTTTTCTTGGTCTCTGAGAACATTCCACATTTCATTTTGTCCAAAGGTCTGGATGTTGGTAACCAATGTTCTTGGGCACCCTCAACCTAGTGCAGACTCGGACCTGGTATATCTTATTGGTAGCAAAGGCTTTCTCAGCAATGAACACCCAAAGAGAAATAGCTCAGACCCCAAGGGGGCTTAAAAATCATGCAGTGAGAAGCTCAGAGGTCAGTCAGTTCCAAGGCTGGCTGGTACACTTTTGAGACATCTGTGACTCAAGTACACTCCATCTTTTTGTGCAGCATATTTATCAAGTGCTGACTTCCAGCCTCAGGCTTGACCCTATTGAGTTGTTAGATGGTTGGTTCTGGCCCAAGCTTTTCCCTCAGAGGGAAACATTCCTGTCACACGTCTCATCATGTGTATTTTGGCTTCCATAGACCCCTCTAAACTCTTTGGCCAGAACTGCAGTGCCAATTTGTTCTTGAGTCAACCCTAAGAAACATTCATCCCGTAGTTCATTTTGGAGACCATAGTTTCCTGAAACCTGTGCAGATGGTAGAGACTAGGAGTGGAAAGACTGAAAATTGAGGAAGGGAAGGGAAAGGAGCCTTTCACCCTGGATCTGGTTGAAGCATTTCACCAGCTGAGACAGGCCAAGGAGATTGGGATATACTTGCACTCCAGTTTTTCTTACCTGCATCCCAAGGGGGAGGGTTCCTTCCATCAATTTAGTCTCAGGAACTCGAGGCTTCTTGTGAAAATTAAATAATAAACTACACAGGACATGCTTAGCAGAATGTCTGGCATGGAGTTAGCAAGCAATAGTGGTTTGATCATGTTATGATTGCTGATATGATTATCCACGGTGTTCTATCTAGAGAAGCTGCCATGTCCAGCCAACTTACACCTGACTCCCTCTCTGTATTTTTAGAGTAGCTGAGTCCAGAGGACAGGCAGCTCCCACTGGAGGACAAAACCATTGGTTTTGTCCTATGTGGTATGCCCAGTCCACAATAGGTAGACAGTGACAATTGTAACAGGGCACCAGACCTTAGTAAGGCCTTAGAACAAATGACTCCATGATAGAAGTACCATTCCGGCCATAAAATTCAGCATGTAGACAGTATCGCCTGCCAAAATGAACCCATCAAAGTCCATAGTTCTGGGAAAGTCTCTAAATGTACTAACCTTGCTTTTTTGGCTTCTGTAGTTCTGCTTCCAGCTAACTGTTCTTGTTAACTGAACTATGTCAACACAGGATTTGGTTTTTGTATTTAAAAGCTCACCTGGAGAAAGGCTCAGGGCTATACTGGGATCCTGAACACCCAGGGTAGCCATCAGCTGGGTAATAAAGTTGACTGGTTTAAGATTGGTTTAAACTCATGACCAAACAGTCTTCTCTGGTAAATAGGCCACAACAACTATTAGTCACTTTCTTTTTTTTTTTTTTTTCCAATTTTTATTAGATATTTTCTTCATTTACGTTTCAAATACTATCCCGAAAGTCCCCTATACCCTCCCCTCACCCTGCTCCCCTATATTAGTCACTTTCTTAACTTAAAATCATGCAGCCACCTTCATAATATCTCCATTCTCTCTCTTTCCAGTCAACCCTCAGAGTTGCTACAGCTGCCCCGATGGAGGCATGGTACACCAGGAAAAAGGTCACCATTTGGAGGCTCTGTAGACTTCCTTACAATATAGGTTCTGCAAAATTTTAGTCAGATGAAGCACACAAGTTGAATAATGAAACCACATGATCTTAGGAGGCTGGATTATCCTCAGAAAGCTAAGGATGTCACAAAATCTACAATTACAAAAGTCCCTTCAGATACTCAGTGCTAGTGTTTTGTTGCTCCTCTCCTCCCCTCTCTCTGAGACAGAGTTTCTCTCTGTAGTCCAGGCTAATCTGGAAATCATTATGTAACCCAAGATGGGCTCCAACTCCTGTAAATCCTCCTGTCCCAGAACCAGGAATGCTGGGATTACAAGTGTTACCATGCCTGGCAATATGAATTTAATTTTTTCCTACACAATTATTATTACAGCCAGCTGAAGTTCAGGGAATGAGTGATAGAGACTAAAACTCCAAGATCTAATGATCTACCTGTGTAGATGGGTTATCTTTATAGTTTCTTTCTTTCTTTCTTTTTTTTTTTTGTTTTGTTTTCTCAAGACCGAGTTTCTCTGTGTAGGTCTGGCTGTTTAGGAATTGCTTTGTAGACCAGGCTGACCTTAAAATCAGAGATCCACCTGCTTCTGCCTACTAAATAATGGAATTAAAGGCATGTACCATCATACCCAGCTTCTTTACTTTTTTTTTTTTTTTTAAAGAAAATCACTAGTATTAGGTGTGGTGATGCATGCCTTTAATTCCAGCACTTGGTATGCAGGCAGAGGTGAATCTTTGTGTGTTTTAGGCTAGCCTGTTCTACATAGTTCCAGGACTACATAGTGAGAGAAAATCACTAATATAAATTCATCCAGTTTTCCATTTTCTACTTATTTTTCTAATACTATGAGGAATACATCTGAAGAGATGGCTAGGCAGTTAAAAACATAGCTCTTACAGAGGGCTAGAGTTTTGACCCCATCACCCACATCAGGCAGCTCATAACTGTCTAACTCCCACTCCAGGAGACTGATCAGATACTTTCTTCTGAACTCTGCATGCACCCGCACCTCTCTCTCTCTCTCTCCTCTCTCTCCTCTCTCTCTCTCTCTCTCTCTCTCTCTCTCTCTCTCTCTCTCTCCCTCCCCCCCCTCTCGTTGGAAACATCTGGAGTTAAAGTACAGGAGGCAATTTCAGGTAGTATGTATGGATGTGCTGATTGTGTCTGGAATAAACAGAAACTGGGATTAATTTGTACGGGCCTCCTCTTCCATATGACAAGATAGAAACAATTCCTCACAGATCATCAGCCACATCCATCCATAAAAGTAATCCTGGTCTCTACCCAGGACTAATCCCTGGAGTGTTGGTGCCAAGCTCATGAAGCATCTTGGTCCAAACACCTGGGGTGCTGATGAGAATTGCCTGGATTGACCAGCCATGAAAAGTCAGGTGTCTTGTGCTCAGTGGTGCCAATCATGGATACTGTGGCACCTGCTGTACTGGCTGATGGCAGAAGGCCAATCTTGCATTTCAACTCCATCAGATCGGACCTAGCAGGCCACAGCTGAGCTGCTTTTTGTCTGGGTACCCTCCTCCACTGACATGCCACTGGGAATAGGCATTGTTGTATGGCTCTGGCATGTCATCATCCTGAAAACGCTTCTTATTTGTCTTCTTCAAACTTCGCGGTGATGCTCTGATATAAGTTTGCATTCTTTTTTTCTTACATGCTCCGACCCATTCATGGTGACTTTTTAGAACTCTGGCTCCATAGTGGGGCCAGCCTATCTTTTTATGTAAAACATATTTATTTATTTTAGTTTATGTGTATGAGTGTCATGCCTGCATGTATAGTTGTGCAGTCTGTGTGTATAGTTTGTGCAGAGGCTAGAAGAGAGTGTCAGCTCCCCTGGAGCTAGTTATAGATGTGAGTTGCCATGTAGGTGCTCTGTAAGATTAGCAAATGCTCTTAACTGCTTGCTGATTTATCTCCTCAGCCCTCCCTCCGAGTTTTACACACTTGTTTTTGTTGTTTGTTTGTTTGTTTGTTCAATCACTTCTTCCAGATCCCTGTCTGACCCTGAATTTAACAGTCCTTTGAGTATTGGCTTCATGGTTACCTCCTAAAGGCGTGCTCTATCCGGGAGCAGGGAAGATGTGATGGGGCCCCCTGGCTGCCATTTCACTTTCTTCGTTCCTTTCCTAAAGCTTAAACTACAGGGCCGTTTTACCTCCTCAGAGTGACATCTCCTTGTCTTGAGCTCATGCACCCCTCTCTTCTTTCCTGGATCATCTTTATCTCTGCACTGTCATCATTCTCGTGAGGGACTCCCAGCACCCACATGCATAGCCCCTTTCTTTCTCTGTTCCATTCCCAGGCTCCTTTCTAATAAGAGCTGAAACAATTAGAATGGGGGCACATCTATGTGGCTAAACATTTAGATGTTAAACATTCAGTCAACAAACTGTTAAATAACACAGGTACCATTTTCCTCCTTTGATAAGTAGATTTTTATGACAAAATTAAAACAGGAGTAAAATATGTGGTAAGGTATATGACTAACTATACCTGGGTGCTTTTTTGATAGGCCAAGTAAGTAAGAGTCATACAAATTTACTTCACAAATGTTAATGTTCTTTCATTAAGTAAATTACTAATTATGTTTAAATCAACTTTATTGTTTTATTGAGACTAATGAAAAATTAGGCATCTTACCTGGGGACACTGATTTTTTGGATGATTTTTACTAATTTCAAAATGGAGAAACTTTATTTTTCTGACATCAGAGCAAATGGACTTGTGACTTTTTAAAGCAATGCTTAGATCAGATATGAATCATAGATTTAACATAAATTTTTTGAAAGGCAGTACAAACATTTTTAACTTATCCTAATTTATAGTTTTCAATATTGGTTTTGTTAATCATTAAGGGTTAAAACATTTTTCTGTCTATAAAAATAGTAAGTGCTTTGTGGGGGTCCTTGCAAGCTTCAATGAGATGAGAATATAAACTCAGTTCAGGCTGACTTAGTCAGTCTGGATCAAACTTCTAACAAGTCTGATGATAGGCAGTTCATTATAAGCATATTTAAACAGTATAACTTGGGTTTCCAGGCAACAATCACTCCAATTCCAGGTACACAATACAGTTTAAGACATGACTATATAGAGACTCCTTCACAAAGTACATGTGCCCATGAAAATGGGTTCTATATCTAAGGACTATGATCTGGTGTGGTCTCTGACTGAGATAGTATAGAGGTAAGCAGGCTATAAACTTCACGTGACATGCCCTGTAGGCTTAGATTTTTTAAAAAAATTACTTTTAATAAGGGTTCTCAAATGCTTTGAGCCCCTCCACCCCCTGCTTGTATCACTGTTCAAATTTAGGGGAAAAATATGGTAAATAGGACAAAGGGATTTGAACCTTTTTTGAAGTAGTTCTTTGGGGCAATTCCAATCAGGACACCAGCAGTCCAGTTCAGTAGTGTCTGGATAGCTGTCTCTTGTAAGGCTATGCCAGTGCCTGGCAAATACAGAAGTGGATGCTCACAGTCAACTATTGGATGGAACACAGGGCCCCCAATGGAGGAACTAGAGAAAGTACCCAAGGAGCTGAAGGGGTCTGCAACCCTATAGGTGGAACAACAATATGAACTAACCAGTACCCCTGGAGCTTGTGTCTCTAGCTGCATAAGTATCAGAAGATGGCCTAGTCGGCCATCATTGGGAAGAGAGGCCCCTTGGTCTTGCAAACTTTATATGCCTCAGTACGGGGGAATGCCAGGGCCAAGAAGTGGGAGTGGGTGGGTAGGGGAGTGGGGTGGGGGGAGGGTATGGGGGACTTTTGGGATAGCATTTGAAATGTAAATGAAGAAAATACCTAATAAAAAAATTAGATATTAAAAAAAAAAAAAGGAATCAGCAGTGGTGGCACCATCCAGCAGAAACTCCCAGGCCTCTGCCGGATTAGCATGAGTCAGTGGGATCCACCAGGGCCAGCCAGAGGACAAGAGACTGAAGACCAGCAAAGGCAAAGATTAAGGACTCCAGACCAACAAAGCATTGCAAGGCTAGCTGTCAGTTGAACCCTAGTTATATTTCTTTCTCCAAACATCATATATCCTCCTACCTGTCTTGTCTCAACAAAACAACACATGAGTTTGCCTTAGCAAACTACCATGTGATTTTACATCACATGGCATATCCAGAAAATTCTACTTCAATGTTCGCTAAGGATGGTTTCTATTAACTGGAAGCGGAAGATAAAGGTCTAGGGAGGGAAGATAAAGTCTGGGATAATCATTTTGGGGGAATTGAGTGAGGTCTGGCTCTACAAATAGCCAAAGGTCCTCAGGTTGTGAAAAACATCTATTCCCAGCTTTCTTCGTGGAATGCAGGCGTTTTATTTCCTTTATTGAGGAGACGTGTGTTTAACATTCCTGGTTTCCTTAGTGCTCTGTGGGTGACTGGACCTTTGTGTCTCCAACAACGCGTGTTGTAGAGACAAAACAACAACTACAACAACAACTACAACAACAACAAACCCATAAGAGCAAAGATTAAAGAATCCTGTTACCCCTCCTCCCCAGATAAACTACCATGGTGTAGTGGCTATTCCTGGTTTTCAACTTGACTATATCTGGAATAAACTACAATCCAGAATTGGAAGGCTCACTTGTGATCCTAATCTGGAGGCTGGGAGATACAAGTTTCTGACCTGGATCTTGGCATAAAGATCTTGAGGCAAAGTGGCTACGAATTCCAGAAGATTAAGACATGGAGATCTCTGAGTTCAAGGTCATCTGAAACAAAGCAAGTCCCAGATCCAGGCATGGTAGCATACACCTTTAATCTGGGCCACACCTTCTGCTGGAGACCTACATGAGGGCATTGGAAGAAGGAAGATTTGCTCTCTCTTCTTCGTCTGCTTGCCTCCTGGGACTGAGCAACTGCTAGATCCTTGGACTTCCATTCACAGCTGCTGTTGACCATTGTTGGGGAGTTGGACTACAGACTGTAAGTCATCAACAAATTCCCTTACTATATAGAGACTACCCATAAGTTCTGTGACTCTAGAGAACCCTGACTAATACACATGGATATTTTAAATTGGTGTTCTCTCTAAGTATACAAACTTAAACATATATTATATAGGTATATTTGTACTGCTTTAATAAAATTCACATCTTACTAGGAAACAGAAACAAACAGAAAAACCAAACAAAGAGGCTAACTTCTGGGACTGTGGAAGGATATAGTAATTATTAACCTGGGCCCACTGTTGGGTCAGCATTCCTTATTTTGTTGTAATTGTCTGTAAATACTGAACAAACCAGAAATGGTTTTAAGTTAATAACTATTAAAGCATAATATACCTGTACTAGTCAGGGTTCTTTAGAATCCAAGAACTTATGAAATGCACACATATATATGCATATATATATGTATACATATATGTGGAATTTATTGGGACGACTTATATATAGGCTGCAGTCCGACTAATCCAACAATGGCTAGCTGTGAACAGAAAGTCCATGAATCTAGCAGTTGCCCAGTCTCACGAGAATGGGTGTCTCAACTGGTCTTCTGTATATGCTGGAATCCTGAAGAAGTAGGCTCCAATGCCCGTGAAGGAATGGATGAGCTAGAAAAGTGAGGACAAGCAGGCAAAGAGCAAAAGCTTTCTTCTTCCATGTATAGGCTTCTAGCAGAAGGTGTGGTCCAGACTAAATGTCTGTCTTCCCATCTAAAGATCTGGATCCCATGTGTGTCCTTGAAACCTGGATTGTAGTTCATTCCAAATATAGTCAAGTTGACCACCAAGAATAGCTACCAGAACACCTTGAGGTCTAATTTAATAATTGCTCACAAAGTTCTAAATAAAAATCAAACATGTATCGAATGCCCATTCACCTTCCCTTCTGTTTCTTACTCATGGCCACCTAAATAGACTCTATCAAAGATTTCTCTGGCTCAGCCTGTTATGCTTTTCCATGTTAATAAAAGCTTATTATATATGGAGTATCTTAACAAAATACACATGAACAGTTCAGTATTTAACAGTGTGCTGGGAAAAACTCCTTAGAGTAGGGCCTTCCTAGGAAAGTTTACTATAATTGTACCAATCTCATCAGTTCTAAAGGTTTTCATAGTCACTTTCCGATTGATGAGTTGATAAAAGATTAACACAGTGGGGACTTACCAGCTATCCTTCAGTTAATGGTTTCTGTGATGGCTATTTCTGGTTTGTCAATTTGACTACACCTGGAATGAACTACAATCCAGAAGTGGAGGGAACACCTGCAATCCTGATCTTGAAGCTGGAAGACACCCAGGACTTGACATGGGATGACACACACTTTTGATCCAGAACTTGAGGCACAGTGCCCAGGAAAAGCTTAGGCCCAGACAAGATGGTACACACATTTAATCCCAGGAGACAGAGGCAAGCAGATCTCTGAGTTCAAGCCCAGCCTGAGACAGAGCAAGTTCCAGTAAACAAAAGTTTAGGTCCAGGCATGGTGGTACACATCTTTAATCTGGGCCACACCTTCTGCTGGAGGTCTATATAAGGACAATGGAAAAAGTATTCATTCTTTGCCTGCTTGCACTTACTTGTCAACACATCTGTTGGAACCTATTTCTTCAGGATTCTAGTTTATACAGAAGACGAGCTGACTTAGCCTGGTGGGATTGAGCAACTACTTAGATTCTTAGAGCTCCCCATCACAGCTGGCCATTGCTAAGTTAGCTGGACTGCAGACTGTCATTCATCCCAATAATTTCTCTTAATACATAGAGACTTTCCATAAGTTCTGTGACTTTAGAGAACCCTAATAGTTTCTAACTGCACAGTGGTCAGAGAATGTGGTTATGTCAGTCCTCAGTCATGCAGAGACACTTGCTTAGAGACTTAGTATTTTTATCTTTTGTAAATGTTTCACATACTCTCAGAAGGAATGTGTATTGTGTAATTTCTGAAGCAATATTCTGTCCTTAGTTTGGGATACCTAGGGCTAAAAAAAGGGCGCACACCGACAGTCTACCCTTTGTGGAGTCTGTACCCAGGGCCTACTGCCACACTGTCCTTTCATTCCCCAAGCAAAGGCTCAGGCTGCGAGGTCAAGATCTGGGTGGCAAAGAGCCTGTGTCAGTGGGGGACCCTCACTATGGAAAGGTTAGCCAGCATGGGGCATGAAGGGACACTCAGGAGGCTGAGGAAAGAGGACTGCTTGGAGTTAGTTGGAGGCCAGTTTGGAGTACAAAAAGAAAACAGAAAAGACGAAAAGACTAAAAAAAAAAAAAGGGGGGGGGGAAAGGGGGCTGTTAAATATAAGAGCGTTGGTGCGCCGTTTTTGGTCCACTCTCGGGCACACCCAGACTAATTGTGGCAACAAGTTAGAGAACGCGCGTGCGCAGACCAAAGTCCTTTATCACGTAATGTCGGCCGGGGGCGGGGCCAGCGAATCCTGGTCTGGACACCTGGTCTAAACTGAAGGGGCGGGGGGAGTGGGGAGGGGAGGGAGAGGGAATCGCACCGCTGGGTGCATTCGCCTTGAGGTGACTCATAGCTCCCGCCCCCTTTTCGCCCAGCTTTCTCCCGGCCGTCCCTCGCATCACGTGCCTTCCTGGCCGCTCCCCCAGAGCCCTTTCCAAAGACCAGAAGAAACTGCTGTAAAATGTCGTGAGGGACGTCGCCCCTTTGCGGCTGCCTCTCAGAACCAGACCCCGGGAGTGCCCACCTCAGTCAGCGGTTCCTCTGGCGGAGTCGTCCTGACAGAGGGCGAAAGCGCTCGGTGCGCCACTGGATTTTTCGCCGCACCCGCGAGGGCTCCGGGCGATGTGAACTCGAGGCGGCTACTGCGCTCCCAGGCCCGGGGGCTGAGGTGGGCGGGCAGGTGCCTGGGAAGCCGCGGCCCGGCGGGATGGAGGAGAGCATGGAGGACGAGGAAATGCTCACCTACGAGGCAATGATGGACGACCAGAATCACAACAACTGGGAGGCCGCCGCGGACAGCTTCCGCCAGCCTCCGCCGGCCCCGCCGCTGCCCCCGCCGCCGCCGCCGCGGCCCTCGTCGTCCATCCCGGATCCAGGCCGAGAACTCCCGGGGGGACAGCTGCTGGCTGTGCACGCGGGCTCCATGGAGAGGAAGGGTCCTAAGGAAGGGCTCCCGATGGGGCCTCCGCCCTTGCCGGAGCCAAACGGGGTGATCATGATGTTGAAGAGCTGCGACGCAGCCGCCGCGGTGGCCAAGACGGCCCCTGCCCCCACCTCCAGCTCCACTATCAACATCAACACCTCCACCTCCAAGTTCCGTAAGTCTGTCCCTCCTCCACGACCCCCCCCCCCCATCCACGACCTCCCCCCCACCCCCCCGCCAGGCTTCTCCACATCACCTCGTGGAATCCCCCCGCCCTGAGTGTAACTTCACTTCCTTTGTTCCAGGCTTAGTTCTCTTTCCTTCTCTTAACCCTCCCACCCTCATTCGGTGACTGCAGCCAGTATCCGGCCAACCAGCCCGTGTTGCTTGTTACACCTGCGCAGCCTCAGTTTATGCTTCAGAAAAGATCTTTAATACTCCTGATCGTCTCTCAACATTAGTAAGCTCTTCTCTAGGGCGTCCCCTTTAAAGTTTCACCTTACAGAGCGAGAGGGAAAAGTAAGGCGGTCTTGAATTTCGTTAGAGGCCTTTAGTCTTTTTTTCAGCCAGAGAGCAAAGAAATGTGTTCTTGTATTCTTTGCCGCTGTACTTTAAGCAAATCGGGCTTCTGAACGTCGGTCTCTATCAACTCTTTGTTCTCTGTGAGTTTTTGCATCCTGTCAGGGAATTCTTAGTTACTTCTACTATGTAGTGGGAACTGCTACAAGTCTTTGAAGTTGATGTGTAAAATCACGTTCCAGAGAAGCGGTTCAGCAAGTGACCGTAACCAGGATCCTACCGCAGGTTGAACTTTTTAGCGGTCTACCTTGAAATTCACTTGCAGACAGAAGATAAAAACTGACCCCAAAATGTTCACAATCAGGCAGTGTGCTTCCATAGCTAGGTAAAGAATAAGGTGGTAGTGCTTTTTAGCCCAGAGTGGTGGTGGTAGTGTAAAAGGAACGTGGTGGCCAGGTCCTTGTTAACTGCAAATTTAGAATGACATCTCCTAATGTAACTGGAGATTTTATTTCTAGTTAAGTTTTATTAAGCTATAACAGTAATTGCCCACCTAGCTGTTGAATTTTTTTTTTTCCTGATGCAGATGTGTAGTCACAACCTTAGAAAAAAGTATTTATGGGACTAGCACACATTACTTATTTGCCTTCAAGATACGGCTTTAGGCAGGCACTTTGGTGTGGGTGTAGAAAGGAACTTTTATTTATGATTATTCCCTGTTAGACATACACACGACAGTCATTTACACAATGCAATTTATATGTTAAGTTGTGAAACTAGACTTTATAGTTGCAGTGTGATTTACCTTAAATGCTGAAGACAGTTTGGATTAATGCTTGAGTAGACTTTCTTTGATGAGTTAAGAAATGAACATTAAAAGCAGAAGTCGTCATCAGCTAAGCTCAGAGCAAAAGGATTTGCCAAACTTAAAGGTTATTTCTTGAAAAGATTAATAAAGGGAGTTAGGAATGCAGCCAGGTTGAAAGAGTGCTTGTCTAGCAGGCAGGAAGCCCCTGATTTGATCCCAGCAACTTATAAAACCTGACCTGGTGGCTCACAGCTGCAATCCCAGCACTCTGGAGGTAGAGGCAGGATGATCAAGAATTTCATCTTCCTTAGCTGCATATCCTGTTAAAGGCCAGCCTGTGATAACGTGAGACCCTGTCACAAAACAAAACAAAAAGGCTAGTAAGCTCAGACCTGTTAAAGATTGGTCAAGGGGAAAAGTTGCAAATAAATGAAATATAAAAATAGAATATTAGATTTTAAAAAGTTATATGGTAATAAATTTGAAAAGGTAAATGAAATATATGATAGTTAGGGAACCATTAACTCAGAAGTTAAGCATGGATGGACTAAGCTGAGACTAGTAGTAGTACTTTGTAATGATGAAGACTTTCCCTTTCAAATCTCTTGGTCCAGATATTCTTGTATACAAGCTCCATTTCATTTCCATAACCCTTTCTTTTTATAAATTCTGGAATGTAGGGCACAGAAGCAAGGTAAAACTAAAACCCCAAGTCCATTTTATAGGTTTAGTGAAATCTTGATTTAAAACTAGGTAAGATTATAGTTGTGTTAACACCTGTTAGCATAGAAATGAAAATCCTGTATACTATTAGCTCATCAGATCTAACTATGTCAAAAGAATTGTGATTCACGGTTTGTCCAAGTTTTTTTTTTTTTTTTTTTTCGATATATTGCTGTGATTTATCTCAGTAAATTGGAAAAAAAGTCATGACTTGATAACTTTTTAAAATGCCAATATCCAGTACCTAGTTGATACTGTGGTACTTGATACAAGGATAACTTAGTAATTCAGAGAGTGCAGGATAACTATTTAAAAGTCATTACCTTTAGCTAATAGGAATAATAATGGAGACATTTTCAATATAGTCACTATAAGATGGTAACTACCCATGGATGTTCCTTAACATATTAAGAAAAGTTCTTGTTGCTTGCATGGTGGTTCACATTTTTAATCCCTCCCGCCCCCCCAACACACACACACACACACACACACACACACACACACACACACGACGATCTTTTGAGTTCCAGGTCAGCCAAGGTAGACTCTGCCTCAAGAAAACAAACAAGACCCCTGAAACAAACCCTTTAGAATTTGGTAATAATTTCATTTATCAAGAACCACTGAAACCAAAAGAAAAACACAATGTAGATGGATTGTTAGGTTGAAGACCAGCATAGAAAAGATAAAATGTATACTAGTAGCAATGGTACCAAAAATAGATATCTGTATAATAGTTTAACAAATTATAGTGTCTATAAGTGAAATAACCTCAAAATACACAAGACTTAAGGACAGTGTAATTTTAATAAGTAACTGAGGAGAAATTCGCTAAATGGCTTGTTTCCATGTTCTTGAATCAAATTATTATAGGAATGCCCCTTTTCTCCATTTGAATCTAGAAAGTCAATTTAAGTACCACCAACCTTGTTTGATTTGTTTGACAGACTCTGTGTTGTTGACTCCATTACTTTTGACACAGTGCTGGCTGGTCTTGTAGCTGTCTTATTTACACGTGCCTCTGCCACTGTCAGGTGATTTCTGGTCTGTCTTGTGAGACTTCAGATCTGCTGCTTGCTCTTGGGTTCTTTGTGTTGCTGAGTTTAAAGACATCCTTGTGAACTTTGGGCATACATTTGGAATGTCCTCGCCATGTGGTTTGTATTTTTCTTGGTGTTTTTCTGAAGAGTAGATGTTTTTAGTTTCAATGTTAACTGATTTTTATCAGTCTTTTTCTTCTATGGCCTGTTTGTTTGTTTGTTTTGTATCCTGAGAAATACTTGTGTAACTCAAAGTCAAAATTTTTCTTGTAAAAGTATCTTTTTTACTGGCCTGATGTAATTGCTTTCTCGGAGGCCTATGTGCTCCCTTTTTAGTTCTTTCTGAGGTGGTTCATCTAGCTGTTCTGGCTCAAGCTCTTCTAGCTAACTGATTCAATCTAGCTTTTCTCAGCTTTTCACTGAATTGCTGTGCTTGACTTGAAAGTGATATTTTAATCTTCTGGCTCCTCCTTATTCTTTGGCTTCACCTGCCCCTGCTGACTTGCTCTGAACTGCATGGACTCATGAACAAACTCAACTCTCCTGAACTGAACTGAACTGAACTGACTGAACAAAATTGACTGACTAGAACTAGAGACCTGAATGCCTACCTGTTTCCTGAGTGCTGGATGGCATGTATTATCATTCCCAGACCTAAGGTGTTTTTTGTTTTTGTTTTTTTTTGGTTTTGTTTTTGTTTGTTTTTACACAAGAAACTTGCTCTATGCCAAGCTATCCTTGAACTCAGAGCAGACCTCTGTCTCCCAGGATTAAAGGCCTGTCTGTATTCCAGCCAGATCACATAGAACTAGAAGGCCTTTGGATGTGATCCCTTGGCAGACTATCTGTGTTGCTGGATTAAAATTCCTCTACATTTTCACCTAGAAATGTTGTGAGTTTAGCTTTTAACCTGTGGCCTGAATTATGAGCTTATGTGTGTGTGGTGTGAGAGGTACATTCTTTTCCTCATATATGTCCAGTTGTGTCAGCAATATTCAATTTAAAACTACCCTTGCCATTTTGATAGTTTTGTAAGAAAGTAACTGACAATATATGTATAGATTTCAATTCTGTTCACAAACCCCTTTATGTGGGGTGTCATGTTCAGGATTGTTGTGTCCTGGACTGAGTGTTTTATGATGGAATGTCTGTCTGTCCTTGGTAGTGTCCAGTGTCTTTAGATTTCCAGGTTCATTGTGTGATGTCTTTTTTAGTCCTTTTGTTTTTAATCTAAACTGCATTTGTTGTGCACAAAATGTGGTTGAATCTTGCTCTTTTAAAGATTTATGGCAGTCCATCATTCTGTCCTCCTTCCTTTCTTCTTTCTTCTCCCCTATTTCTCTCCCCCCTCTCTTTTTCCTTTCTTTTCTTTCCTTCTGGTTTTGAGATGGAGATTTTCTTTGTAGCCCTGGTTGTCCTGGAACTCAGAGTTCCACCTGCCTGTGCCTTCAAGATAAAGGAATGGCCACCATGCCCTGCCCCAAGCCTCTTTCAAAAGCCCAGTTGAAGACTTTTCACATTTACTGTAAGGTTGAAGTCCATTATCTATTTTCTTTCTCTTAGTTTTTTATCTTTTGATACTTTTTTTTTTTTTTTGAGGCCCTGGCTGGTCTTAAACTGACTTTAAACTCCAGTCCCAAGGAGGGAGTCCTTGGCCATACCCATATGCTGTGTGGATCTTAAATGTTTAGCCCACTTTTGATGAAATATGACTTCAGTTTGGCTTCTTACCCTCCGTTTTGCTTCTTAGTGGTCACCGGAAGAGTTGCAGTGTGGAAAATTTCAAATAAAGTATGGCCTTTGCTAGACTCTCTCACATAGAGTTTGAAAATCTGTAGTTCTTCATCTTCCTTTCTTTTATCCTATTTGTGTGCTACTGCTGTAGATAGCTGTCAAACACTTAGGTATCCCATGACCTAGGTGACCGTTGTTTAATGGTAGCCATTTAATATTTTTTCAAGTGAAAACTACACAACTTATTGGCCATCTTAGAGTGAATAGTTGCGAGGCATTCAGTACATTGTGTGGTACAATCACTGCTTTTTCTAGTTCTATGCTGTTTTTATCACTTCCAAATAAATGTTTATACCCATTATACAATCAGTCCCCACTCCTACCTCCTGGCATCTCCTAATCTGCCATGTTTGTGTGTGTGTGTGTGCTTATCTTTTCTAGAATCATAAGATGAGATTACTTTTTAGAGAGTCAGAACCTAGTGTTTTTTTGAGTAAGAATGGCCTCTATAGATTCTTATATTTGAATGATTAATAGTCAGGAAGTGGCACTATTTGAGGATAGGTGGTGTGACCTTGTTGGACAGTGTCATTGGCCAAAACCCATACCAGGCACAGTCTCTGTCTCTGCCTGTGGATTAGGATGTAGAGCTCAACTCTAGCATCATGCCTGTCACCATGCTCCCTAAGCCTCTGACACTGTAAGCAAGCTCTCAGTTAAATGCTTTCCTTTATTAGAGTTGCTGTGGTCCTGGTGTCACTTCACATCAATAGAATGACTAAGACAGCTGGGAAAGAAATCTTTTATATTATCCTTTGTGTTGCTGTTGTTCCTTTAGATTTTGGCTTCCATAAAAATTTTAGCTAATTTTTTTTTCTGAGACACTGTTTATATTTGTAGCCCAGGTACTTCTGGAACTCATTCAGTAGATCAGACTGGCCTCAAACTCTTCACCTGCCTCGGCCTCCTGAGTGCTGGGTGACCCTCCTCTGCTGCCACCACCCAGCATGGTAATACCCCCCCCCCCTTTATTTATTTATTTATTTATTTATTCACTTTACATCCCCATTGCAGCCTCCTTGCCTCCCAGTCTGTCCCTCACACCAACCCTCCTCCTCCCCTATCCTTCTCTTCACCTCTGAGAAGGGGGATGTTCATCCCTTGGAACCAACCCATCCTGGCACCTCAAGTCACTGAGGACTAGGTACATCCTCTCCCTCTGAGGCCAGACAAGACAGCCCAGTTAGAGGAGCACAGTCCATAGGTAGGCAGCAGAGTCAGGGTAAGCCCCTGCTCCAGTTTTTAGGGGACCCATATGAAGACCAAGCTGTACATCTACATATGTGGAAGCAGGATAGGTGGCAGTTAGGTCTAGCCCTTGACTGCTCTTTGTTTGTTGACGGAGTCTCTAGGAGCCCCCAAGGGTCCAAGTTAGACTCTGTTGGTCTTCTTGTGGAGTCATGTCCCTTTTGGGTTCCTCAATCCTTTCCCCAACTGTTCCACCAGACTTTCTGAGCTGAGTCTGGGTCTCTGCATGTTTCTGTCATCTGGGTGGAGCCTCTCAGAGGTGAGTTATGCTAGGCTCTTGTTTGTGAATCCAGGCTGACAGATGTAAAGATCGCTTGAGGCTCTTAAAGGAAGGCAGGCTAGCAATGTCTCTCTAGATCTTCCAAGTACAGCTCAGCACATTTCCCTCCAAATCGGCAGGGATTGCTTTGGTTCTATTGTCCTTGACTTAGTTAGCTTTTGCTTGACTATAGAAGTCTTTATTTTCTAAGAATATGTTTTACTGAATTGTGTATGTATAGTTATCTATAAAATTCTATATGTATAGCCCCCCCTTTTCCCATTAGCATCTTTCTATTGTCTCTTGACCTTTATTGTTAACTTAAAATCAATTTTTATTAATTCTTTGAGAATATCACATATGCATATAATATATTTTATTTATTCTTACAGGATCTTTTGGCTCTAGCAGTCTTGGTAACTGAGGATGACTTTGAATTTTTCACTCTCCTGCCTTCACTCCAGGAAATCTGGGATTGTGCCTAGCTTATACCTGCCAATTATCTAACCCAGGGCATTTTGAAGCACTCTATGAACTGAGCCACATCTCTGGCCCTGCTTTATCTTTTTAGCAATCAGAAATTTAACTGTGATATTCCCCAAGGGCCAGTTTTTCTGTGTTTATCCTCCTTGATTTTCCTGAATTTAGAATTTGTCAGATTATCTCCCCCACCCCACCCCCATTTCCACTTGGCAGAGTACTTTTGCTTTATGAGTAGTGAAGCACTGCTCATTTGTTTGCTCTTTGAACAAAAATAGTTCTCTAAAAACTGTGCATGCCTGTGCATGTGCTTCTGTGCATGTGTGTGTGTGAGTGTGCGTGAGTGTGTGTGAGTGTGAGTGTGTGTGAGTGTGCGTGTGTGAGTGTGAGTGTGTGTGAGTGTGCATGTGTGTGTGAGAGTGTGTGTGAGTGTGCATGTGTGTGTGTGTGTGTGTGTGTGAGTGTGCATGTGTGTGTGTGAGTGTGTGTGAGTGTGCATGTGTGTGTGTGAGTGTGTGTGAGTGTGAGTGTGTGTGAGTGTGCATGTGTGTGTGTGAGTGTGTGTGAGTGTGTGTGAGTGTGTGTGTGTGTGAGTGTGCGTGAGTGTGTGTGAGTGTGCGTGAGTGTGTGTGAGTGTGTGTGAGTGTGTGTGAGTGTGTGTGAGTGTGTGTGAGTGTTTCCCAGAGGATGAAGACTGTGGAGTTACTGCTCTCCTGTCTTTATATGGATTCTATAGATTGAATTTAGGGTTTCAGGCTTTATTTGTTGAGCTGCCTGGTCACCCTACTTGTTTTATTGCTTTGTGTGCGTGCTTCCTGATCTGTTCATTTTTAGTGTCCAATCTATTGATACAGATTTACTGGGGATTGACTGTAGTGCAGGTTGACATCCAGACTAGGTGTTGTTAATTGAACAAATCCTCAGTGGTGTGAGCACAGAGCCTTTAGTACGCTTATTCTAAGGACTTATCTGCAGTTAACTCCCTTGGTGTTTGGCACCCTCAAGATCCATTTCCACGTGTATTCAGTCTTAGGTGTTTTTATGGATGTTACTAACCTCTTTTTCATTACTTGGAACTTTCTTTCTGTGAAGTCTTATTCTAGCTAGAGGTCTTGAGACAGCTTGGGCTCTCAGATTGATCAGCTTTTGCCATGCTGGCTTCATTCTGGGGCTCAGAGTTCTGCTATATCACAGGTATTGTTTTTTTTTTTTTTTCCTTAATAGGTGTGTTTAGGCATTGGATTAAATATCTTGGTTTCCATAATCTTAAGTATTCCATTTATTTGTCTGTCTGTCTGTTTATCTATTTATCTATCTTCAGTATGTCAGCCTAGTACCTCTAATAGTTAAGAGGTCTTACATGCATTGATCCAAATGAGCTACATATATGAGAGTATGTGTAGAGGCTAGAAGGTAACCTTGGCATCATTGATTGGAGGAGACTTAGTAACCCACAGCACTAATATTTCTTGCCCCCATGTGAGCAGGCAATTCATAATATTTCAAATTTAACCTAATAAAATTGCTGTTTTTCTAGTTTTTAGTTAACTTTTGAATTATTGAAAATATTAACTGATTTTTTTTACTAAATCTTTTGGTTATCAGGGTCTATCCTCCAGTTTGCAAAGTGGTTGATGGGCTCAGCTTGTGGTGGTGTTTGGCATCTTATAGCTTAGTAGCTGTGTTTGGCAAGCATCACTATGAATATGATCCATTGGCTGAACTTTAGAATATTACTGAGGCTCTTCATCTCCTTTTTGTTTTTTATTTTTAAAAACTGATATCACATGAAATGTCATTGATAAAGAGAAATCCAGTTTTGTATATAGAGCTTAGTTTCAAATCTGAAGAAAACAGAGTTTACTTCTTTTGTAAATCAGCACTGTTGGTTGTTAGACACTTTGTGACGTTTATTGACCTTGTCCCTTTCCAGTGTGTCTCAGTACCATAAACTGGTCTTGTGTCTCTGTTGTAGCTGACAGTTGGCTGTTAGCCTCTGTAGATCTACTAATACATAGTTACAGATGTGCTAATTAGACATTTGAATGGTATTTTATTCGGTGAGTGTTTATTGTATGGCAAAGTAGTGCTTCAGCTTTTGATAATGATGTGGAATGAGACACAGTGTGAGATGATGAACAGACAGATGCTGGTGTGTTATGACTAGATGTTAAAGAGTTGTGTATCACAGAGCTGATAGCATAGAGGGGAGAGAGAATCCTTACAAGATGTTTGCTAGAAGAGTGGAGAAATGGGGAGTAGTTGGATTTGAATGTCCTTGCAGAGGGAGCAACCTGTGAACCAGGGTTTTTGGGGGGGAGCTGAGGGTGTAAGAAAGGAGTGGCACAAATCACATCCCAATGGATAGAAATGGTTGATAAGAATGGGAATCACGCCACTAAGTGTTAAGGGAATAAGCACCCTTGTTGTGTTTTAGTGTGAGTGGAGGAATTAGAGACAATGACCAGTTTGAGGTGGTAATGATTGTAGGCAGGAAATAGAGCCTGAATGAACAAAACTTTGGAGAAGGGGCTTTCAGATTTGGTAGGTTTTAGGGTGTCTACAGAATTTTGGGTTGAAGAAGGGAGGATGAAAGATTGATGGTTTGAACTCTGAACGTCTTCATTTCTCCAGTCTTAGAATATTAGAAATCCTAAAACAGCAGTTTCACTAAAGATTTTTGCTGTTATTAAAAATAATACAAGTTTTGGGGGCAGTAGAGATTAGCTCAGTGGTTAAGAACACTTGCTGATCTTGTAGAAGACCTGAGTTCAGTTCTCAGCACCTACATTGGATGGCTCACCACCACTTGTGACTATAGTTCCAGAGGATCTGACATCCTTTTTTGTTCTCTGTGGGCATCTGCATGAATGAGTCATACATAAACAAATGCAGGCATACATAAATATATAGAATATATTTTAAAAATACAGTTTTATGGGCTGGAGACATGGCAGCGGTTAAGAGCACAGACTGCTCTTCCAGAGGTCCTCAGTTCAATACCCAGCAACCACATGGTGGCTCACAACCATCTGTAATGGGATCTGATACTCTCTTCTGGTGTGTCCAAAACCAGCTACAGTGTGCTCATAAATAAAATAAATAAAATCTTTTTTTTTTTTTAAATACAGTTTTGTGCTGGAAACACGCAATTGTATGGGAAGACAGAATCAGAGATCTGGAGCTGTGCTTTCCCTGTTCTAGAGTTTCCCCAGGAGCCAGTTACTTGCTGGAATCAGCACCTCTTGTGGTGTTTACCCACAGTTCATGGTATTTTGTTGTTGTCACTTAGTTTCTCACACTTGACTTACCACAATTAAGGTATTTTAATAATTAGTTTCTGGTTTAATAAAAGCTATTTGCTGATAGTCACTGAAGGGCCAAAATGTACTCATATTACACTCTATTTGATCTGGAACTTTGGCATATTTTTGTTGAACCTTCTCTCTCTCTCTCTCTCTCTTTTTTCTTTTTAAGGCAGAGTCTCATTATAGCCCTGGCCATCCTGGAACTTACATTTCTCCTTTCTCCTCATTCTCTTGAATTATTGGTAGACCTGTGGAATTTCCCATTCATTTTTCTGATGGTTAGCTAGATTCATTTCTTCATCCCTCTCAGAATTTGGCTGTATTTTTAATTTTTTAAACATCTGGAATTTTTTGTCATGACAGTTTTTAATTGTATCTTTTAAAATTACATCTGCTATTGTGTATATTTGTGTTCATGTTAGCATGCTCCTGTGTACCACAGAGCACATGTGGAGGTCAGAGGACAGTTTGCAGGAGTTGGTTTTCTCCTTCCACCACGTTGGTTCCAAGATTGAACTCAGATCCTCAGGCTTATTGTAAGCATTTTGAGCCTTTTGCCAGCTCTATTTATGTAATTTTGAGAATAGTAATTACAGATATTTTTAAAAACGATTTCTATCCTTTGAATTACCTTTGCTTTTAGCTTGTCATTTTTTTTTTTGTTGTTTTGTTCTTCATGATGATCATCCCTCACCATCTATTCTTAGTTAAAGTTGAGACTGTTTGGCAGGTCTGTGTTTATAGGGCACTTTGCCAAGTTGATAGTGCTGTGCTTCATTTTGCACTGATCAGATGCAGACTTGCAGTTTTGCTGATGAACTGCCAAGTACTAGTATATGAGTGTCTTTCTTTGGGGGTTTTCAGTTTCTAAGGAAAGGATTTTCATTCTGAGAAAAAGAAGGGGTGAATAAGTGGATTAGGGAGTATAGTGTATTTCTCTTGGTTGATAGCCCTCAGAAGTATAGGGTTAGGTTTGATAGTGAGCAGTTTCCACCTCTGCATAGTCTACCAGCTCTGGACTTTACATGCCCCTGCCAGCCCTCATCTGTCTAGGTCTTTCAGAACTCTGTTTTAACTTTTTACTGTTTAGTTTACAGCTCTACTTCCCAGCTGTGTGGAAGTAACCCACAGTTCCTGGCCTCTGGTCTTGAATGTTTGGCTCCTGCTTTATTCCATCTTCACTGCTTTGTTTCATCTTCAGAGCTCAGAAATTTTAGGATTCAGTGCCAAAGAGTTATAGACCTGTTGAAATGTTAAGAGACAATAAAGAATTTTAAAGTGATGGTATACTTGTAATTAGTGTAGTTGAGAGCAGATTTCCTTTTTTAGATACTTTCACTTTGGTGAGAATTTGGATTAGATGGAATTGGTACCATAATAGATGTCATGATAGCCCTGACCATTTCATAAGGTACTGTCATGATGGGTTTTTGTTCATAGCTGTGTCTCAAGTTCAAATGTGATGGTAGAATTGTAGAGCAGTATTTGTCATGCAGTCCCTTGTAGAAATTTCCATCTTAGGCAATAGCCACGGCATTGAGTGTTCTGTTGAAGGCATTCTACTATTCCTCGTGAAGAAATGGGTTCTAAGTAGTAGAACGTAATGATGTAGTTATCTTAAAGCTTTACAACCTTTCAGTGTCTGGAAAAATGCACTTCATTTGAAGCAAAAACGTATGTTAGATAGGCTTGCCTGGATTACAGCACATCTTTTGGGCAGGTTAGTAGCATAGAACTCCTAATAAACATGTTAATGAGGAATAAAAACAAGATACCAGTGTTATCTGGTGATGTGAATGTAACTCCAGAACCTATAGGAAGAGTGACTTCATAGTATCTACAATAGATAGACATTTTAAGTTCTCTATAGTGTCTCCAAATCCCTGAACTCTTAAGTCCCCCAAATACCCAAAGCCTTTTCATAGAATTTGACCAAGTAGAAAGAATCTATGTAACTCCACTAGGTTTCAGATAGCTGTTCTCTTCTATTGGCAAACAAAAACATTACCAAATAGGTGGTAGAGTTGGGTTTTCTCTCCTCAGGCTATTTATAATGAGGAGTTTTTGTTTTTAAATTGTTCTCCTAATAATAACTGTTTCACTGTTCTGTGTTTTTTGTTCTTGTTTTTGTTTTGAGATGATCCTCATACCTTTACTTCTGGAGCCCTGAGGTTGCAGGAATACACTTCCACATTCAGTTTATGCTTTCTGTGGAGCTGGGGTCAACCCAGAGTTTTGTGCTTGCTAGGCAAGTGCTCTATCAACTAAGCTACACCCTAGTTAAGTTATTTTCCTTTTCAGCAAGAGTTTTTAAATACTTTCGTTTATTAGGATATATTATCTTGTTTTTGTTTTGACCATTTGCTCCCCTTATACCCAAAGACTTCTTCCCATTCTGAAAGTATTATTACTGGCCTCAGCTCTTCCGTCTAGTGCTTTAAAGAGTTCAGTCAACCTCTTTTAATGGAGGGAGCAGAATGTTCTGCCTGATGTAATGTTTTGAGCAATGGTGAGAGACTGGCTTGTTATACCAAGGTGAGCATGTGGTGATAAGTGATGATTTTCTATTAGAAAACATTCACTTTCTCCATCCCATCTGACACCTAGTTATTAGTTACAGTTAATTTAAAAAGCTTTATTTCAGATGTAATTTAACTTAGCTTATTTTAAAATCACCATTACTGATTTGAGATTCAGCACTATTTAAGGTGGCATTCTTGGTGGGGAGTAGGGGTACCAAGTGGAACTTTGGTGAGTTTGTATGAAAGCACTTCTTTGCTGCTCTTTTAATATTGTCTTTGATATATTTATTTATACATTTAATTGTCCACAGTGTAAGATGACAATTTACTAACAATCCAGGGAAGAAAGTAGGTGTGACCTTCCCTGGCTACACTGAACTGTTTATGATATGGGGCAGTGGTTCTCAAACTTGAGCAGTCTTCAGGGTCATATGGGAAGGGCATGTTGAACAGATTCTAGGGTGTCTTTCAACTCTGGTGTTCTGATTAGGCCTAGGGTAGAATCTAACAGTTCATATGACTAGCTACCTTCCGCATGATGCTCCTTCTCCTCTAGCCAGTAGGCTTTGAGAGCCACTGTTGGGAGTGGAACCATCAGTCTGCATTAGGTAGACCAGTCTGATGAAAGTACAAGTAAATACAAGAGGGTTAAGTAGCAGGACGAACTTGATTTGCAACAGCCTATGTGAAATTGAATTCCAGTCAGCAAATAGTATACCTTGCATTGTTTCTCCAATAAGTACTTAATTTTGTCTAAGGTAGTTCACCTGCAGACTTTATGACTACTTAGCAGTTCGGAGTTGGGGCTCTATGGTGATTGTGTCAAATCCTCCCCACTTCTAGGCAGGGTTTGTCTGTAGCCCTACTTGTCCTGGAACTTGCTTTGTAGATCAGGCTGGCCCCAAACTCAGGTCCACCTACCTCTGCCTGAGATTAAAGGTGTGAGCCATCACAACTGTCCAGCTTGTGATATTTTAATAATGTATTTGGTTGATGAAAGTGCCAGCTGTGACTCTGACAGTTTCCTAGCTTTTAGCAGCTGTATAGTATCTCCTAAGCTCCAGGTTCCAGCTATATGTATTTTAAACTTAGTTTCATTTTGTTGCAGTAGTGGTAGGTTTAACTACCTTTGCAGAGTCAGGTTGTTTTGAGTTTGTTGTTTCCCACATGTATTTTGAGCCTCACCTTTGTGGCAGTTGTTTTGAGAAGACACAAGTTTTATTTTTAGTTGGAATGTCTTTTTGTGAACTCACACCTTTTGGTTCACTTGCTTTTCATTCTTTTTTCATCATGTATTCCAGGCTGGCCTTGCACTTACTGTGTAATTCAGCCATCTTCTGTCCTCAGTATTCCAAGCACTAGGATTTTAGGTGTGCACCATATGCCAGGCTGTGACAGACACTTGAGTTCTCAGCCACTGAGCTTAAGTTTCCCAAATAGAGATTTAGAATATTAAAAGTCTCTAGGAGAATTGTGCAAACCCCCCCCCCCCCGCCCCAGCCCAACATTAGGAAGAGTCAAACCTAGGGTTTCATGCTAGGCAAATGCTCTATAATTTATATATATGTATATATATATATATATGTATATATATACATATATATACATATATATTCTCCTCAGCTTTATGTTGTCAGAACTTTCCATGCCTATTTTTTTTCACTGTCGGCTCTGATTCATTTGTCAGGTAGACTTGTCACATTTCCATTTCATTTTTACCTCTATAGCCTACAACTTTGATGATTCACTGTATAGCTTACAGTTCTGTTGGTTTTGACACCGAGTAGTGTATTGTTATTTCAATTTTATACAACAAATCTCATTGCCCTAAATAAAGATCTCCCTGTTAACCATTTATAGATAAGCCTTTTCCTTACTGACAACTCCCTGGCAATTACTGATATGTTTTTATCCTTAAAGTCTTGCCTATGTTAATATTATATACATGGAATTCTTACAGATATTGAGAGGAGACTTTTGGATCTGTTTTTTTCATTAGCACCCCTCCCCTACCATGATATTGATAACAGGAACCAGGGCTTCTCATATTACTAGGCAAGTATTCTACTGAACTACATCCCCAGCCCTAGCAAAATGTACTTAAGATTACGCTATACCGAAGCTGAACATGTTGGCACACAGCATTTGGGAGGTAGAGGCAGGATGAGCAGGAGTTGAAGGTCTTTCTTGGCAATACAGAGATTTTAAGAGCTACACGAGACCTTGTCTTATTAAAAAAAGATTTACCACGTCTCATGAGTCAATAAAAGTCATTAACATACATTGTATAGCCCTAAAAGTGAATTGATTTAGAGAAAGCTGAATAATGATAGTACCTGTATATATATAAAAAAATCTTGACCCTTAATGGCTAAGGTTAGATGTTAGTGTAATACTAAGGTTTCTTTTGACCTGGTCTCTCTGTCTGGAATCAGCCATATATTCTGAAGGAAACCATTAAACTTTCCTGTTTCCCAGCTTTTTTGTAAAATAAGCAATAAGATACCTGATCTGGAAGTTATCTCCCTAGGTATTTAGCGATCCCTTTAATATTAGCATCTTGTTGTAAAGAACCTATCACACTGGACTTAGGAACATCTTGCTGAGGCTTTGGAAGGACTCTTGGTAAGGGTTTGAGTCTGTCCATTGGAATGAGGTGAGCCTTTGGTGCAAGGTTTCTAGGTCATTTCTTTTTCTTTGGACTTGTTAAGTTCCAGGTACTTAGAGCCCAAGTTAGTATGTCTGAGTGGGACTGGTGATACGTTAAATCTCAGCATATTTTGTGGAAGCCTCTTTTGGGACTACAGCATTATTTAAATATCAGGCCTTGTAGTTCAGTCATTAGATAGATTTTTTCCCAGGGATGTCTATAAAGATTAATTATGGAAGGCCACAGTTCCTGTAATCTTTCTGTGGTTCATTAATGACTCATTATGGCACATAATTGTGATAATAATGTCCCGAAGGTCAGGGTATATTTCAGAGTGCTTTACTGACAGTAGAAACTTACAGCAACCTGGGAAAGCAACCAATGGCTGCTTAATTCTACTGACCAGATTCTTTGTGCTTTATGCTCTTGTTCTTGCTTCAGCTCATTCTTTCTCTCTCATCTCTCTTTCTCTCTTCCCTTTCCCCCTCCTTTTATGAGACAGTGTCACTAAACTTTCTCAGAGCTCATTGTGTAGATCAGAATGTCCTAGAACCAGAGAGGCTGCCTCTGCCTCCTAATTCTCATTCATTCTCATTCTATCATTCATTCACATTCTCTCTCCCCTCCCTCCCTCCCTCCTTCCCTCCCTCCCTCCCTCCCTCCCTCCCTCCCTGTCTCCCCCCCCCCCCATGTCTTTCTCTGTCTCTCTCATTTTTCAAGACAGAGTTTCTTCAAGTAGCCCTGGAACTTTCTCTGTAAGCCAGGCTGGCTTCAAACTCACTGCCTGATTTCCAGGTGCTGGGATCAAAAACGTGTGCCACCGCTGCCGGGCTACATTTCTCTCTCATTTTACAAGTTGAAATGGGTTGGGTAAATAATGGAAGGAAAGATTTTGAATTAGTATACACTTGCTATGATTTGTATTTCCATGTGGGTGGCACATAGTAATGCTTATTTTACTTTTACTTATAGTAATGAATGTTATAACAATTGAAGATTATAAGAGCACATACTGGCCAAAATTAGATGGTGCCATAGATCAACTTTTAACCCAGAGTCCTGGTGACTATATACCTATATCCTATGAACAGATTTACAGGTAAGTCACCATTTAATTTTCCTGAGTTCGAATGGGATTTGATTGCTGACAGCATGAATGTGATGTATAAAGTATGTAAAATGAAGTTGGATATATATATATATATATATATATATATATATATATATATATATTCTCCATACTGCTGTATTGGAGGTTTGATTCAGAAGTGGTTTTCAAATCAAGATACTCTATTAATTTCTGCCTCTGCTTGCTTGCCTGTCTTTGTCATATAGAATAAAAATCATCTGAAGCCAGTAAAAAAAACTATTGGAGTATCTGCTATAAAAATACATGGTTTTTTTTTTTTTTTCCTCTTTTTTTTTTTTTTTTTTTTTTCAGGGAGATCCTCCTTAGCTCTGTTGATGCTTAGTGATGTGCAATTCTAGTTCTCTTTGATATTTTGTTACCTAGCCTCTGATAAAGAAGCATCAGATTAGGAACTAGGGTGGGAAATGAGCTGAGCTGAACAGTGACAGGAAGAAGTGACAGCTAAGTTGTTCGCCACAACTGGCATACAAGGAGGATGTATTGCAGACATCTTTGTGAGTTAGAAACTTCTCTATGCTGGTTATTACTTTTATTTCTTATTTTGACATGTATTTTTTAAAAAGAGTGTGAGCAGGTAGTTTATAAGGAGTTACCATATTTAGACCATAAATTATCACTCAACTTTTGATTCCTTTTGCCTATCTAATATGTACTACCCAGGACATTTAAGGTTAGTTGGCAATGTCCTTTCCATCAGAGGACTGGCTAGGGATGGAAGGTTTATTTCAGTTTCTGGCTGATTAGCAGCTGTTTTAGGTTGGTGATTTGTATTTTGTATGTGTGCTTTAACATGGAATTGCGTGGAATGCTTCTTCATTGACTTGGTTTCTATGCCTTGTTTCTTGCAGTTGTGTGTATAAGTGTGTGTGCCAGCAGCACTCAGAACAGATGTACAGCGATCTGATTAAAAAAATAACCAGCCACTTAGAGCGAGTCTCCAAGGAGCTGCAGGTAAGAAGTTGAGTGCATCAGTGTTTGCTGCTTTGAGTGTTTCTGATAAGGTGGAGCTAGGCTGCCACACGAACAGTTGGGATCTTATCAGTTTGATTTAACACACAAGTTTATACTTTCTAGTTAGATACTGACTAAATGATCTAATCCTCAGAGTAGATTGAAAATTTGATATAAATTATGTGACTTTTTTCTTTGGGATCTATTTTATCCATAACTGATTCCATTTAGCACCATGTCTGCATTTCTTTTATTTAAAACCTTGTTTTTCTCTGTTAACTTCACTATCTGGTAAAAATTAAAAATACATATATACGTACATACATACATATCTTGTTTTTTGAATTCTTTTGAGTTCTTTTTCAAGAGTGAGTGTTTTCTCCTACTAGTTTCTAACACTTCAGTATGAACAACTGAAGCCAGCTATTGTCAAACTCTTGCAGCTGATCTTAATATCTGGGTGACAGCAGAAAACCCTCCTTGGGATGCCTGGCCTCCTGGTCTTTCCCTCAAACACACACTAGCTTTGCGCCAGAGCCTGATCCTACTTGGATTCTGAGTAGAAGTAACAGGGCCTAGAAAGCTGACTCCCACTAATTAGGTAATCAGGTTCACATTAAGATGAGCAATAGCAACAGTAGACTGTGTTTGAGACTGTTTTCTGCTCACCTTGTATTCTTCTTTACGTTTATCTTGTGTATGGGGACCAGTGTGTACATGTGCCACACGCTGTTGTGCTGCAGTTGGTGTTTTCCTCCCACTGCATGGGTCCCAGGGTAAACTCAAAGTCATTAGGCTTGGTGTGAGGTATCTCATCTTTACATGCTGAGCCTCCTCATTTGCCCAAGGGTTTTGTTTTGTTTTCTTTTCTTTTTCCTCAATTATAGCCAGAGCTATATTTTCTAGAATATACAACTTTGCCTATTAAATTGTTTTTACCTTTTTTAACTGAATACAACTTATTCATATATATATATATACATATATATGTATGTATATATATGGAGAGAGAGAGAGAGAAAGAGAGAGAGTTGTTTCTACAGCCAAAAGATATCGTGTGCCAGTTGTAGATGAAACCCAAAAGCTGTTTATTATGTTTTAAATAGTTTGCTTTTTAATTCTCAACTCTCTGAATCCCTGAAAGACAGCTTTTTGCCCTGTCTGTCGTTATGTTTGCCTCCTCTGGTCTCTGTCTCCATCCTCTCACAGGTGCTTTGGTGGTGGTTCTCCCTTATGCTATGTATCTAAGTTTACTTAGCTAGCTTTTGATTGATTGGTCTTTAGGTAGCTTTTAACTAACAACACTTTGACAAACAATCAAGCTGGTAAGTAATATCATCTTGCCATTCACAAAGTAACCAGATTAGACTCCTGGTTTTAGTCAAAACTAAGCATTTTACAAAACTTTTAACTTCTTTTAGGAAGGACTTATTAAAGATTAAATCAAGACAAAGGTGCTCTTTTTAGTATTTCAAAAACTAAATGTCAGGGACTTTCAATTTAGAATCAATACACATCTCACTAAGTTTGAAAAATATTATTTAAAGCTTCTTCTTTGAGGTTCTGGGAATCAAACCCTCAGGCTCCCCCCCCCCCCCAGCTGTGCTAGCTGTTCTTGGGCTTCACAGTTGCAGTTGTGCGGCTGACCTTGATGTGGACATCCAGCCTCAGCTTCCCTGGTGCTGGGATTATAAGCATGCCCCACCCTGCCAGTATTTAAAGTGACTTATTTTGGAAGCTGTAACCAGTAATAAATAGCTTTAAAGTAGGAAACAGCATGGGGACCTCAGACTCTGGTCGCCACTTTGTCACTCAGCAGTTGTAGGCCCTTTTTAAAAAAACATATTAACATCATTTTGTCAATTTTTCTTCATTAAGGTCAAGTAGCTTTATTGAAATATCTGTGGTCCCTTTATACTAAGTTGTAAGACACTTTTTTCCTTCTGCTTCCTGCCTTGCAGAACCTTCTTTCTCAGTATTATATCTGGTAACTGATGGATAGCCTTCCTGGAATTCTTGTCTAACTCTAAAAACAGTACAGAACAGAACAGAACAAAACAGACTGTTGTCATATGTCAGGACCCAGAGCCTCTTAGCAGTAACAAGCCTGTTAGGGTTGTGGTGTTGTGTGTGTACTGTGTTTGTATTCATACCTGACTACTTCTCTGGCTCTCCTGTGAGGTAAGGACTCTGTCCTGTTTCTCTTTTTAGCCTTAATATCTGGTACAACTGTAACTCAGAAAACATTTGTTGAGTGAATGCTCATTAGCTAAGTTTTGACTCATGTTCATGTTCTGTAGATGCTTAGGTAGCTTTGCACAGGGCAGGGCATTGTATTTGGATGGAACATGTTGTTTGCACCCTGATTTTTTAAATTCTTGAGCTAAAACAGTATTGTGGGATAAGTTGCATTTGGCAGATAAGCAGATGCAGTTGACAGATCAATGGATTGGACCCACAGGGCATCAGTTTTTGTCAAGGGCACCTTAAAATAGCTACTGGTTTGGCTTGTTTATCCATATTTAAAAACACATTCTGTTGGAAACACCCAAAGTGCTATGGGAATGAGCATTCCATATTTATTTTTGGTGTTGACCTAAAAGCTAGAGGATAATATTTTCAAATTTAATATATTAGTCTGTCAAACCTAAATATTATTGTATGGTAGCACAGTCTTTGTGTTTTAAAACATACTCCCCTATATACATCTTTCATTTTAGAATAGTGTCTTTTGTATCCCTTCAATAACTAAAAAAGTTGCTTGTTGAATTGATAAAACAATTAGCTAAACCCACTAAAGTGTCCTTCTCACTTGTTATTTCACTTGATGACTGTCTATATTTCTATGATATAGTCTCCTTTTAGCTTTCATAAGGAAATTCAGGGTTTTGTTTTTTCCTTTTGTTTATCTCTGGAGTCTTCAAATTCTTGGTTTTTGATTCACAAATGAATAGAAATAGTTATATACAGAAAATTGTTTTACTAAATAATCTGCTTAGTTTTTATTTTTGTTGTTTGTTTCTGAGACAGTATTTTAGTATGTAGCCCTGGCTGATCTGGAACTTGTATGTAGACTAGGCTAGTCTCAAAAAGATCTACCCTCCTCTGACTCCCCAGTGCTAGAATTAAAAGTGTGCACTACCAACTCTTGACCCAGCTGCTTAGTTTTGCAAAATTCTCTTCACATTTGTAGACACCATCATACTTAGGCTGAGGGCTTGGACTAGGACTTCCAGCATGCCTTGCATTCATTTATAGCTAAGTTGGAATGCCTCTACCCAACTCACTATCTCAGGCTTGAGATCCCATGTTCATATTTGGCTCTTCTTTTCTCTCTTTCCTTTTGCTTTCAGGAGATGGCCGGTTAGTAGGCTGTCATACTAATTGCTGCTGGCACTCTGCTCTAACATTGCCTGACACGTGCAATGTTTTCTTGTTTGCCTCTACAGAGTCTTCATTCAGTTTTTTTGTTTTCTTTTGTTTTTTGTTTGTTTTTTGAGACAGGGTTTCTCTTTATAGCCCTGGCTGTTCTGGAACTTACTTTGTAGACCAGGCTGGCTTCGAACTCAGAAATCCGCCTGCCTCTGCCTCCCGAGTGCTGGGATTAAAGGTGTGCACCACCACGCCTGGCTTATTCAGTTTTAATATCTTTAAAATCCATAATTTGTGGGCATGTATTCGAAGGTGTTTCATGTGGGTCTGTGTGTGAGGTGACAGCACCTCACTATGTAATCTCAGCTGGTCTCAAACTGTCTCTGGTTCTCGAATTTTGGGATCAAAGCTATGTGCCATCATACCTAGTTTGTGGGCATATATTCCTGTTCAGAAACTTAAAAATACTACCACCACTTGTTTCAACTAATCATAGTTGAATTTTTTCATCATTATTAGAAGAAACAAACAAAAAAGTCCGAAAACAAAAAACAACTAAATTGGTTTATTTGTTTCAGGCACTTCTGGTTAGAAATTTGATGTAGCTAACACTTTTCTGTCTAAATGTGCAAAGTATTCTGTTAGGTAAAGTAGATATGTCTTTGATAAGAAGATGTGATTGGTTTACTCCTGCTGAGAACAATTTAAAAACAAACAAACAAACTAAACCAAACCAAAAAAAAAAAAACCAAGAAAAACAAAAAACAAGACCAGAGTAGAACAGAAAACCAAGGAGTTACAGGGCCAAGATCTGAGAAAAGGAAACTTCAGAGAGAGGAGAGTGACACTTGAACTAACTACTTCTTGGGCCACCTTCCTATTCTGGAAGTGGGGAGAGGCCACTGTACTCTAAAATTCATTTATGTACTCTGCTATGGAGCTGCATCCTCAGCTCTGCACTGTCAAATTTAATAGAGCTCTGATAGACTTGAGTAGAAGATATATAATAGATTATCAAAGCTCATCAAACTGGAGGAATAGCTCCCAGCAGCAGTAAGATTGACAAGTGACCTTTGGCACAGCAACTTTCTTCTTGCTTAGTTATGGTGGTCTAGACTGGCTGGCACTTTGAGTCATGAGAAGCAAAAGTAGATTCTTTTTGGAGAAGATATTTTTCTAGGCATGAGTCGTTAATTTTTCATAATCATTGTCTGGTATTAATATCAGAAACAGAGTTGGAAATGTGATTGTAAAGTTTTGAGAAATATCAGACAAGAATTGAGAATCACCAGTAGTCTCTTTAAAGAAATAATGCAGAGTATTCTTCTGATCGGTCTCAGTGTGATAGTTTTTGCTTTATCTTACTACATTTTATTTTGTCAAGTTTGGTTGTTATTTCTTAGAAGCCTGTTTTTTTCTAATGAGAGACAGAAAGGGAGTGGATCTAGAGTGGAGGGGACATGGGAAGGAACTGGGAGTAAGTAGAGAATGGGGAGATGTAATCAGGATATATTTTACGAGGAAAGAATCCATTTTGAACAAAAGGAAAAATGAAAAAAAAATAGAATATTCGGATAGATGTTTATAGGTGAAAATTTGGTGATTCAGGTTGGAGTAAAGTACAATAACAAAAAGATAAGCCGAGTTTATATAAATTGATAATGTTTATTTTACATTTGTGTGTGTGTGTGTGTGTGTGTGTGTGTGTGTGTGTCTGTGTGACAGACATACAAGAACATCAGGGTAGGGACTGGGGAGAGGAGAGACTCTTTTACATTCCACAGTGCACATGTGGCAATCAGAGGATAGTTGTAGGGGTTGATTATCTTCACCATGTCAGTCCTAGGGATCAAACTAAGGTCCTCAGGCTTGGCAGCAAGGTACCTTACCCACTGAGCCATCTCACTGACCCAGATGATGAAGAGGGTATAAAAGATACACGTAAGCAGAACTTACAGCAATAGTATGTAATGGTTTGGTAGCATACAATCTTTAATTGTAGGCTAACCTCCATAGGCATAATTAACATGATGATAGAGGGAGAAAATGTAATTAAAAAATAATCAAGCTTGCAGATACTTACACCCAACCAATGGACAGAAGCCAGGGACCCCTGTGGTTGAATTAGGGAAAGTCTAGAAGACACTGAGGAGGAGAGTGACCATAGGAATACCAGCAGTCTCAACTAACCTGGACTCCTGAGATCTCTCAGACACTGAGCCACCAACCAGGCAGCATATATTAGCTGGTCTGACGCCCCCAACACACATACAGCCGAGTATTGCCTGGTCTGGCCTCACTGAGAGAAGATGCACCTAACCCTCCAGAGACTTGGGATCGTAAGGAGTGGGAGGTCTAGTGGGTGGGGTGGGGTCGGGTAGGGTAGGCACATCCTCTTGGAGATGGGGGGTGGGGGTGGGGGGAGGGATGGGATGAAGAACTGTCAGAGGATGGATAGGAAGGGGGTAATGACTGGACTGTAAGAAGATTTAATAATAATAATAATGTTAATAATAATAATAATGATAAAAATAATCAAGTCACGAAAAGGAGGGAAAAGGCACAAAGAACAGATGAGGCATAGAATAAAGAATAACTTAAATTTTACCCGGTCTATCATTTTATGAAATGATAAAAGCTAAGGACTGCTTTGAGAAGCAATAATCAGACAGTATGAAATCCTGCAACTTTACCAAATATTGCTGCCAAGAATCACAGCTGAAAGATAGTAAGGAAACAGAAAAATTGAAAGTAAATGTGGGACATGTTAGACAAGGGCTGGTGAGATGGCTCAGTGGGAAACTTAAACCCCTATTTAAATCCCCATTCATAAGCCAGACATTTAACCCTCATGCTTCTACAGGGAGGTGGTGGAAGAGGCAGGAGAACCCCTGGAGCTTATGGGCCAGGTAGCCTGGCATCCATCAGGAAAATGATGACAACAGCAGCAAAAAGAGGCCCATATCAAACAAGGTGAAGGTAGGGTGTTGGTTTTAAGAAAATTTAATTTGGAATAGAATTTAAAACACAAGGTTAGAAAATAATAAAATTTGGAAAATCAAAAGCCTTAGCATTTATCTCAAACAGCAGGTGGAACTTAAAGAAAGCATTAAAGCACAGTGGCTCTTTGTTAGAGCGTTGCATTGTTTAGAGCCATCCAGACCGCCATGATTCAGAGTAAAAGTTGACTAATCTCAGCTTAGTTAGGGCAGTGAAGATGGCAGCACCAACAAAGAGTTGTCATAAGGGACAAGAGAACTTTGTGGGCAGAGGCTCCTTTGTGGTGCTTATGCAGGTCTTAAGAAGCAGTCCTATGAAGAAGACAGCGAATGATGTTCCAGTGGGGTTGGGAGAGGGGAAAAGCTAGACAAAGCAGACCAGATTCAGATGGCAGAAACCATTGAATGCCAGGAATTACATCTTTAGAGCATTGGTGTTAGAAGTATAGAAAATGGATTGGCATAGGAATGATGGGGTATGGGGAAGTGCTGTTGGTGGCAGACTAACAGGTCATCTGCAGTTCCAGAATCTAAAAAAATGAAACTCTGAAAGGGGATGTCTTTAAATTGGTATTGAAACCGATGTATTAAAATTTGATATGGGGTGAGAGAGATGGCTCAGTGGTTGAGAGCACTTGTTGCTCTTGCAGAAGACCCAGGTTCAATTTTCAGCACCTCCATGGTAGCTTGTGCCATCTGTAACTTTAGTTCCAGGGATTCTGATGCCACCTCTGACAGGTCTGAGCATCAAGTTTGCAAGTCGTACACATGCATACATGCAGGCAAAACACTCATACACATAAAATACAACCCAAAACTTGATCTTAATTTGTGTGAATAATTTACTGGGACCCTTTAACTTTCCCAGAAATAACAGTGTGTGGTCTCAGGCCTTACTGGAGCCCTATCATAGTGCCTTAAAAATTTTCCAAGCTCTGAGTAAAATAAGGTATACATGTAGCCCTAGTCTTAGTGTAAAAACCATGAACCAGTTGGTAATAAAAAGGAGAAAGGCTGTCCATAGTGGTGCATGCCTTTAACCCGAGCACCCAGGAAGCAGAGGCAGGTAAATCTCTGTGACTTAAAGTTGAAGGTTGGCCTGGTCAAATAGTGAGTTCCAGGCTATCCAAAGCTTCATAGCTATAGAACCCAGACAGAGATCAAAATTTCTGTGCTCTCTAGAGGTGGGGAAATAGACTGTGTTTTATGTTTGATTTGACAAATATTTATGCTGTGTATGCTAGGCCTTAGTATGCAGGGCCTAGATGCTAGAGTTACAGAAAAATTGCAGCTTTATTCTTTAGCAGCTTTTATGGAAAAAGACATAATGATCATTTTAATATTCTGTGATGTGAAGAGTGACTGAGTAGGAAAATAAACTAAGTTCCAAGTCCTGGCTAATTTTCTCTACTGTGAAAATTTTTCAAATATATCTGTGCACTTTTTCTTAACTCTCTGACTTCATTCCTTCCAGAGCAAGGCAGTAGCCCTTGATGAGGAGTTGAAGTTACCTTTCCATGAGAACTGCACAGCAGTATTTTGCTTTTTGGTTGATTGCACCTTTACATATTCAGATCTTTTTCCCATCTGGTTTCTTTTTCCAGTAGCTCCTCCTTCCTGCCAAGGAAGTGTTCTGCTGCTCTGCTATGGTTGCCTCCACTTTGAATCCTCTACCCTTGGCAGACTTTAATGTTTATGTTGCCACTGTCATGCTAACTATTGTGCGGGTTGTTGCGTTTATCCATCAGGATGCCATCTTTTGAACAATGTGTACTTTTGAGAATAGCAATCCAAATGACTCATGCTGGTGTCTGTCAGCCTACCATGGCCTCGATTTAGGACTTGAGGTGAATGTGCCAGCTGTAGTGCTGCTGACCTTGTTCCCAGTTCCGTCTGCAGATATAGTAGAGTTGTACTTGCTTACTACCTTGAAATTAGGCCATACCAAGTAACTTTGGCACATGAGTTGTTCCTGAAAGGAGTGTGTCCACAAACGCAGGGAATACTTCATGTTGGCTCTGCAGTTCCTTATGTTGCTGCTTCCTTGCCTTGGTGTTCCCAATGGCAAATGTTCATCTTTATTTACATTTCAGAGTTATCCCCCCTACTTTGTTTCCCCTCTGCAAATCCCCGATCCTATCCCCCTCCTCCCTGCTTTTATGAGGGTGCTCTCAAACCCACCCACCCACCCACTCCTGCCTTACTGCCCTAGCATTCCCCTATACTGGGGCATTGATCCTTCACAGGACCAAGGGCCTCCCCTCCCATTGCCAGATAAAGCAATCCTCTGATACATATGCAGCTGGAGCCATGGGTCCCTCCATGTGTACTCTTTGGTTGGTGGTTTAGTCCTTGGGAGCTCTGGGGCAGGGGTCTGGCTGGTTGATATTGTTATTCTTCCTATGGAGTTACAAACCCCTTCAGCTGCAAAGGTTCCTCTTAACTCTGGTCCTAAGTAAGGGTAATGTGGATCAAACTCTCAACACAGGTATACAACATGAGTGAGCAAGAAAGCTGTATTTTATCCCCCGCTCCCCCCCCCCCCCCCCGTGTGTGTTTGTGTGTATGTATGTGATGCAGAATCCATTGGAACAGTTGTCAACCACTTTTCCCTAAGCATTTTGTGGCTAAGTTAAGTGCACTTGGTTGAACTGTAGTGTATCTTCACTTTAGCCACCTAAGTGTTGTGGCTTTTGATGCAGTTCACTGACCACTAAGAGTTGCTCATTTTCAGTAGTTTGGAACTTCACATTACTAAGTTGTTTAAGCAGTCTGCTTCCATGGAAAGACAATAACATTAAAGTGGGGGAAACAGCACAGATAATTTTCTGTTCAGATCCAGAACAAGGGGGCTGTGGAATGGTACACGTTTTCATTCTTAAATTTCTAAACAGCAGTTTAGAGATGTGTTTGTTAGCTGTTTTAATTAAAAGGAAGTTGATTGGGTACACTTAAAATATTTTAATAAAATTAATACTTTTGATATGTTTAAGCTAAATATATCTTGGGTTTCTAGTTACTATAATTGACAGATCGATAATAAAATTAGTTGGAACTAAGCTATAGCTAGTCTCTTTTACTTAATTTTATTCAGTCTGTACAAACATTACTTAAGATATGTATTGGCCTTCTTGTCCAACTGCAAGTAAAGGGGTTTTGATGGGGTTAAAGCTGGGCAGGTGTTGCATTGCGATTTGCTTTTTGCCCAGTGGGTGGCAGTACAATCCAACTGGTTGCTTGCAGTTGTCTTGGCAAAATGAAAAAAATAAAGGCCTTAAAATTTAAATCTGTTGACATTCAAAGTGTGTCTTAAAACAAACAGATGAACAAATAACCTCTTTACTTCCCCAAGGATACTTCTTTTCTTCTTGCTAGACTGAAGATTTTAGGTAATAAAGTTATTGGTCTGAAGAAATGGTTAAAAGTGTTTGTAGCTCTTGTGCAGAACTAGAATTTGATCTTACCACTTACATTGGGCAGCTCACTGCAGCCTGTAACTCCAGCTCTAAGAGGTTCTGATGTACTGTTCTGGACTCCATGGATACCCATGCACATGAGGTTACAGTCTCTCTCTCTCTCTCTCTCTCTCTCTCTCTCTCTCTCTCTCTCTCTCTCTCTCTCTCTCATGGATACCCATGCACATGAGGTTACAGTCTCTGTCTCTGTCTCTCTCTCTCTCTCACACACACACACACACACACACACACACACACACATATCCTCCCTCCTTCCCTCCCTCCCTACCTTAAAAGAAATTTACCTGGTTACCTTTCTTCCTAGACCTCAAGCAAAATAGATATCATTACCATTAGTAACTCTTTTACTTGTGAATTCTTCTGAAGGCTTTTAACTGAAGCAGTTACCTTCAGAAAGTCCTTCTTATAGGAGAATTTGCCAGTGAGACAATCTAATCTAACCCTGAGCCATTTCCACAAGTGCTCATTCAGACAGTGGTTTTAATGTTCATCATGAGCCTCTGAGGGTAGAGACTTCTCCTTAACCTGTTTCATTGCAGGCTTAGCATGATCTTAGGTCCTCAGACAGATTCAGAAGTGACATTCTGTAAGTTGCTAGAAAGCACATATCTGTAGTACAGTTGAGATTTTTAAAGCATCTGCTTGTTCAGTTGAGACAGATAGAAGGACAAGCAGATACTACCTACATTTGCTTATTACCAGAATATGTAGAATATATTTATATAGATTATCTTTTTAAAAACGGTTTTAAAAAGGCCCCTTACTTCTGAGACATCTCTTTTTGCTCCTATAGATCATAGATTATGTTATTTTTTAAGGTTTGTTTTGAGACAGCTATGTGCTTGTTTAAAAAGATAGGGGAAATTTTCCTTTAAGAAATAAATCCTTAGGAACTAACTGGAACTGTTCAGCTGTTCAGCTGTTCAGAATGCTTGCTGTTCTTCAAAGGACCTAGCATGACCAGTCCTTAGAACTCAGTTCACCTGATATACCCACTAGATAGAGTAACTCTGGAGGCCCTTAAACTTGTTCAAGGCTCTGCTAAGTACAAGCTTTCTACTGTGTATAATTTCCCCTGTAATTTTGTTGACATTTGCAATGATAATGCAAGCAGTGGTGGGTCAAATTGTACATGTGTGAATTAGAAAATAAAGCAACCAATCTCACTTGGGAATGTCCTATATGATAGGGTATGATTGACACATGTATACCACTGGGGATGCAGAGGCAGAGGAGGGTCCATGCAAGTTTCAGACCAGTCTGGTCTATGTACAGTCTTCAAAAAGAACTGTAAAAATTACTCAATTTTTTGAATTGCGACTTTGGGGTACTAAAATACCCTGTATTAAAAGGTATGTACTTTAAGAACTTCGGTACTTGTACAGTGTCTGAATGTACTATCTACTTATTCAGTCCCCATACTATAATAGTCTAAAAGATAGAAGACAGGTTCATAAGCATGTTTGTCTACAAGAAGGTGACTGCAAAGAATTCCATTTCCTACATTGCCTTTGTTTTTTAATCTTCATAGTAGCTGTGGTGGGTTGAATAAGAATGGCTCCTATATGCTCCTATAGTTGAGTGCTTAAATATACACCAGACTACAGTCGGAATGTTGAGAAAACTACCCTTCTCTATGGAACACTTGAAGAACAAACTGAATAAGAGACCTAGGTACTTGAAATGAGTCAGCAGTTAGATCTGTGTAACTCACTGTTTTCCTGGGACCAGTGTGCAGAGGTAACAAATAATGTGGATTAAGGACTCATTCAAAATAAGAAGATAAACTAGACTTCATATAGTATTTAATGCACCCATTGATACTTTCATGTGTTTGAATTCTCATTGCAACAAATTTTCAAGGAATTGCTGTTTGCTAATGAAAATGAAAGAATATTAGTTGTGGCATGAAAAGGCATACACTTCTCCCCATCTCCATTTATAAATTTCTGACATTAAATTTTCTTACTTTGGGCTGGAGAAATGGCTCAGCAATTAAGAATACTAACTACTCTTCCAGAGGTCCTGAGTTCAGTTCCCAGCAGCCACACGGTGGCTCACAACCATCTGTAATGGAATCTGATGTTCTCTTCTCATGTGTCTGGAGACAGTTACAGTGTACTCACATACATAAAATAAATGAATCTTAAAAAACAATTTTTTCTTCCTTAACTTCAAAACATACAACAATTGATTAAGTATTGAAACAGATGGAAGAATCTAGCTACGTTCGTTCTATTAAGTTGTAAGAGATTTGTTAAAATGTCAAAATAATTACTAAAGTTACTTAAATAAATTTGGATTTGTTTTGGAAGATTATTTTTCCTGAAAGTATGTTTAGGTGTAATGACTTTATTATTATGTTAGGACAAATTAATATGCATTTTAAAATATGCAAATTGTTAAGAGCTTCCATTTTATTTAGAATATAGAAATATATATATATATATATAAACATATATAATTATTGGGGTTAGGAGAAGGTATATACCTTTTTCTTTTTCTTTTCTTTTTTTTTTTGGTTCTTTTGAGACAGGGTTTCTCTGTGTAGCCCTGGCTGTCCTGGAACTCACTCTGTAGACCAGGTTGGTCTTGAACTCAGAAATCTGCCTGCCTTTGCCTCCCAAGTGCTGGGATTAAAGGGGTGTGCCACCACTGCCTGGCTGGTAATATACCTTTTCATGCCACAACAAATACTCTTTTTCAGAAGCTTTGCAAATGGCAAATACAAGGAATGATAATTATGCCTCAGACCGTATTCTAGGACTAAGGCACTAAATGTTGATATCACTTAGAATATGGTTGTCAACTTTTTATACATCAAATGTTAGATGTTCGTAGTTACATTTCTTTTCTTTTTTTTTTTTTCAGATATTCTCTTTATTTACATTTCAAATGCTATCTCAAAAGTTCCCTATACCCCTGCCTCCCCTGTCCTGCTCTCCTACCCACCCACTCCCACATCTTGGCCCTGGCGTTCCCCTGTACTGGGGCCTATAAAGTTTGCAAGACCAAGGGGCCTATCTTCCCAATGATGGCCGACTAGACCATCTTCTGCTACATATACAGCTAGAGACACGAGCTCTGGGGGTACTGGTTAGTTCATATTGTTGTTCCACCTATAGGGTTGCAGACCCCTTCAGCTCCTTGAGTACTTTCTCTAGCTCCTCCATTGGGGGCCCTGTGTTCCATCCCATAGATGACTGTGAGCATCTACTTCTGTATTTGCCAGGCACTGGCATAGCCTCACAAGAGACAGCTATATCAGGGTCCCTTCAGCATAATCTTGCTGGCTTATGCAATAGTGTCTGGGTTTGGTGGCTGATTATGGGATGGCTCCCCAGGTGGGGTAGTCTCTGGATGGTTCATCCTTTTGTCTTAGCTCCAAACTTTGTCTCTGTAACTCCTTCCATGGGTGTTTTGTTCCCTATTCTAAGAAGGAATGAAGTATCCACACTTTGGTCTTTGTTCTTCTTGATTTTCTTGTGTTTTGCAAATTGTATCTTGGGTATTCTAAGTTTCTGGGCTAATATCCACTTATCAGTGAGTGCCTGTTTGGTTGTGTTTTCCTGTAATTCTTTAAGGGATTTTTGTGTTTCCTCTTTAAGGACTTCTACCAGTTTAGCAATGTTTTTCTGTGATTCTTTAAGGACTTCTACCTGTTTAGCAGTGTTCTCCTGTATTTATTTGAGTTATTAAAGCCCATCTTGATGTCCTCTACCATCATCATGAGATATGATTTTGAATCCGAATCTTGCTTTTTGGGTGTGTTGGGGTATCCAGAACTGGCTGAGGTAGGAGTACTGGATTCTGATGATGGTGAGCAGTCTTGGTTTCTATTGGTAAGATTCTTGCATTTGCCTTTTGCCATCTGGTACTCTCTGGTGTTAGTTGTTATGGTTGTCTCTGGCTGGAGCCTGCTCCTCCTGTGATTGTGTTAGCCTGTCAGCTGTCCTGGGAGTCCAGCTCTCTTCTGAGTCTCAGTGGTTGGAGTACTCTCCTCTTGCAGGGAAGGTGCACAGCGGTCTGGCATTCAGACCTGCCTCCTGGCTGAAGATGAAGGCCCGAAATAGGGCCTGTCCCAGAAGATGGGTTGCCTCTGCAGTCTGTGTGCTCACCTGCACAGACTGGTTTCCGAGGGACCCAAGACACAAGATGGTTCCCTAGCCTGCTCTGGAGGTCAGAGCCCTCCCAGGTGGTCACCTCTCCTCTGGTGGGGAAGGTGCCAGGATGTCTGCAGCCCGAAGCGGGGCGGGGGTGGGGGGGTCTGTCCCAGAAGCTCTGTCGCTTCTGAAGTCTGCTTGCTCACCTGCTCTGGGGGGTCAAAGCCCTCCTCTGGTGGGGAAAGTTCCCAGATGTCTGCAGCCAAAAACAGGGCCTGTCCCAGAAGCTGGGCCACTTCTGCAGTCTGTACTCTCACCTGCGCAGACTGGTCTCAGAGGGTCCCAGGAGACAAGATGGCTCTCTCACCTGCTCTGGGGGGTTCATAGTTATATTTCTAAGAAAATGTTTAATGAAAATTATTCAACTTTATTCTTTCCCTGGAAGCCAGAATTTTAAACAAATGTGTACTGTATCTGGTGAACATCATGCAATAGACCTTTTTTCAAAGCTGTGTCTTAACTTTTAAACCTAATTTGTTTTATCATAGCAATATACCAGCTTCCTAAAACACAATAAAGAAAAAAGGGTTATATAATGGTACATAATGTAACAAAATCTTAGGATGTTGCTGATTGGATAATGTTATCAAAAATGTTCTTTTTTTATCAAAGACCTCTACATCCATGTTGACTTTATTGCAAAACATGCTCCCTTTTTTATTTGTTTGTTTATTGTATAGCAAAGAAGGTCAACCCTGGAGTAAAAATGCTTTCAGCTGCTTTTATACTATGGATGGTTTCAGGAACACTAAGCCTTTGCTCTTTACAGTAATGCACAATGAAGTGACAGTGATTTGGCTGCAGCAGAAGAGACTAGACTCATGGCAGAATAGTAGCTAATAGACTCTTGATAGCAGCAAATATGTAAGAAATATGTGTTACTGGTGTGTGTGCTGGTGTACTTTTGAAGACCTTAGTGATGGAGGAAACCATATTGAATAGCCTTTGCTATTTGACCTACCTATGCTCAGAGGCTTTTGTATTATGCAGAGCTGAAGTTCTTCTGCTCTTTGTCCTTAACTCTGCTATCTGATGCCTAAAATAAATAGCTCAGAAGTTAACTTGCTTTCTAGAGCTTCTACCAAAACCTTTCTAAGTCTCATTCTTCTTGGTGAGCTTTTAGCTTCCCTCAAAATGGCTCCATTCCCCTTTTTTTGCTGTACAAACACCCTGCTTCTTCTGTTCTTGACACACCATACAATTCACAACCCTTGGTTTTATGTCTCTTGAAAACTGAAGGGCTTGTTCTTTGGACCCTCATCTGTGAAGCCCATTTCCTCTAGTCTGCAATGCCTGTGAAGCTCATTGTGCCTAATGTAGTCTGCTTCTGCTCACCCACCATGTTTGTACAAATGAATATTTCCTGCTGTGTTTAAGTCACAGTGCTTTTCATTTCCTACTTGGGCAATACCCAAGGGTACTAGTAGGTGCTGAACATTTTATTTGTAGGCTTTAACTTTTCACAGTTCCTTAATCAGCTTTGAGCTTGGCAATAAAGTAGATTTTGTTGGGAGCTAGTATGTCTAAACACCATTGTTAACCAAGTCACCCATCTTAAAAATGTCTGTAATTTGACTTTAGAGATTGGACATGATTTGGTGAGTAGTTTACTAAATACACCTTGCTGTCTGGGCTCTAGATGTTTAAGAGGTGGAGTGTCCTCTGTTGATAAAGTCCAGTTTTATTTGTTTTTGAACTGCACATTCTCACTTGTTGCCCAGGCCGTTCTCAGTCTCCTACAGGGGCTCTTCACTGCACCTTTACTAATTCCAGATAGAAAAGTATTTGCTGTAGCCCACATAAAACTAAAGGCTTTTTGGAGCCTTCAGGCTTAAAGATTTATCGTTTATTATTTTCATGTGTATTTGTGCATCCACATGAGTTTATGTGCTTTATATGGGTACAGGACCCTATGGCAGCAAGAAGACAGCATCAGATCCCTGTGAACTGTCATGCATGAACTGGAACTCAATCCTGGTTCCCTATAAGAGCAGTAGTTGCTCTTAACTACTGAACCATCTCTTCAGCCCCATCTTCAGTTATTTAAATAGTGCAAATGGTTCCGGAGGCCAAAATGTTTAAGATGCAATACAATAAAACTTACTCCCAAGATAGATTACAGATTGATATTCACATGTGTATAGAGAGCTATCATATTCTTATTTCTACAAGCAATGTATTTTTCGGAAGGATAGAAAATAATTGTGGTTTCAGGGAGTAGGAAGTTAACTTAAAACACTAAACCCATTTGAACTGACTAAAATTTTAAACTAAATAAGGAGGGAGCTGAGGGTTTAGCTATGGGTTCTGTCCAAAGCACCTGCACTACTTCCCCTAAAAATTGCAAGAATTTAGAATAATTACTTTTTTTCCTGCAGCTTGTTTCTTCCTTTTTGATATGATGGATTATTTTTCCAATTAATGTTCAAGCCAAATAATACCATTTTGGAATAGTGAAACTCAACTAGGCATCGTTTTTCTCAGTGGGGACCAGAGTTTATTGTAAAGAGGAACAGTTTGATTAGGATTTTCAAAGTGACATTTATTTCTAGTTTCCTGGAATAGATGGAGTTTATTTTCTCAGACTGTCATAATTTATAGTCTAGTCATTTCAAAGGTTTTGAGTAAATGCAACATGAAATGTGGAAGTAAAAAAGTTAAGTGTTCTGACATTTGATTTAGCACAAAAAGTACTTTTTAATACTCCTAACCTTTGAGGCTTCGGGACTTTGTAAAGGAATAAGGAGTTCAATTGTATTTATTCTCTCTGCTGTTAAATGTGCCTTTTGATCAGTGTTCATGTTTTTTAACACTTAGACGGTGTCCTTTTATGAAAATGAAAAAAATATTTTAATGTAATAGCTTTTCAAACTTTTTTCTTCAATATGGGTAGAATTTACTTCTTTGAGTGCTGAATATCATTTCCTAAGTTCTTTGAAGCTGCGTTGAGGAAGATGGTGTATACCAGTCTGTTCATTAAGGGTAGTTAGGCTTGCTTGTAATGCAAGCCATTTCTCATAAGTTCTCTGGTTGGCAAAGATTGCTTTTTAAAATATGAGTGGATTTTTCTAAGTGTTAGGCACATGGCTGCTCTGCACCCTTGCTCATATATAGTTTTACAGTATGTGTCTTTTTTCAAAGCGGTTCCAGATTTTCTCTTATTTTTGCCACATTCTCAGAAATAGCATAGTGTGAGTATTGCTCCTTAGCATAGAAATTGAAATTCAAACTGATGCATTAGTTGCTCAGTATCCTAGAACCTTGATAATACTAAAGTAAAAATTTAGATTTAAACAGTGCTAGGTTAGATTTAGATGTTGTAAAGTTTAGATTTCCAAAGACCCTGCTTTTGAAAAATATACCTCTCCCTGTGTCCTGTATTCTAGGCATTGTAGTTAGATTGGAGAAGAGCAGGTAAGGTACAGATTGTTGCCTCAGGGGCTTGCAGTTAGTAGCAGAGATTACTCAGTAGGAGCAGTAAGTGGTTTGCTCCACTGAAGGGCTGTGGAACTCAGATGTTTTGAGAAAGTGACAAAACTTGAAGGAAAAGAGCAAGTCTGGTGAGGCGTGGGTAGAGAGATGTTTGGGCAGACAAAACAACACTGATTCTACTTGGGATTGGTTAGTTGGTCCATGCACTGAGCTGGGTTGTGTATAAGAAAGAAGGTGTAGGCTGTGGAATCAGAAGTAGACAATGTGCTTTAAATTGAGAGGTGTGAACTTAAGAAAAAAGATGGTAGTGGGGATTTTGGAGTACTAAGAAGTTGCTGGAATCTGATTGAGTCTTAGTGCTTACTAGCTTGGGATCATACTCAAATGGTTAAATATTTCTGAGCTGTTTCCCTCTTATGTATGATAGAGACAACTTTTATTCCACAGGTAGTTAGAAAGACTAGGAAAAGAAATGGGAAGATAAACACCAGACCTTTAAGTACTCTGTAATGAAAGATGAAGTAGAGTTAGTTCCCAGCATATATTCCAAGCTCCTAGGTAGAAGTCAAAGCATTATGAGGTATAAGAACATTCAACATTTCTCAAATAGCTTAAGACACAGCTTGTATAATTTTACTTAGTTTATGTGTATGTCTCTGTATATGAGTGGATGGGTACCTGAAGAGGCCAGTAGAGGGCTGGAATCCTTGGTTCTGGAATTACAGGTTGTGAGCTGCTTGATAGGGGTTCTGGGATCGAAACTCAGGTCTTCTGGGAGAACAGCAAGCACTCTTAACCACTGAGCCATTTCTCCAGCCCCCTAATTTTATATGGTTGAACTTGGTACTAAGGAGTCTTAGTGTCGTAGAACGTGAAAGCATGATGTTATCTTTAAGGTCTGGTTGTCAGGTGATGAAGTTTCCAAAGAACAGACCTTAAAGTGGAATGTTTTGTTTTTATATTTTATACTTTCCCATTCCCCAACACTGTGGCTCAGGAATTTTTAGTTCATGTATCTTATCATTTGCTAATATTTTAATCCCTTTAAATTTAATATTTTTAAATTTAATAATTTAAATTTATTTAATTATAATTTATAATTTAATTATCATTTGCTAAAATTTAATCTTTTTAAATTTAATTGATAATTTTAATCTGTTTTATTTAGGCTTCTTTAATGTTAAATTAATTTAAAGAATAAAATAAAATAGTACATGGATATAGTTTTGTAAAACATATCATCTTATGGTACTACAACAAAATACCATAGACTGGGCAGTTTAAGTTATCTCTTATATCGGTTTGGAAGCGGAGAAGTTTCCAGATTGAGGTTCTGGCTTATGGGTTCCTGGTGAAGATTCCTCCTGGATTGCAGATGAAACATTCTCACCAAAGCCTTCTCTGTGCCACATTTTGATAGCAAAGATTTAGAAACCCTTTGTCTCTTTAAGGGCATGGTCTTGCAGGATGTGGGGCCATGCCCTTATGACTTCATGGAATTTTAATTACTTCCTTACTTCAGTTATAGCTATACTGGGAGACAAGACATGTTCAGTCAACGTACAGTAAATTTGGAGAGGTTCCTTAGTGAATTTGTGACTTAGTATTTTGTAGGAGTGAGTGAAGTTAGATGTGCATTATAATGTACTTCAGTCTAGACCTGCAGGTATATGTGAATCATTGGAGTCCTTACTTCTCTTGTTGACAGTTGGTTAACTAGAGAAGCTGTTTATAATGGAGATAAAATTTAAAAATGTATTAGCCACTCTAATAGTGTCTTAAAAGATTGGTTTATTTTATTTTATACTTGTCAATGCTTTACTTCATTGTATGTTTGTATACTACATGATACAGTGCTTGTGGAGGCCAGAAGATAGTATTGGATTCCCTAGAACCAAAGGTTCAGGTGGTTGTCAGCTACCATGTGGGTGTTGGAAGCTGAACCTTGGTTCTTTTGTAAGAGAAGCAAGCATGCTTAACTGCTTGACATCAATTCAGCCTCTCTGGTAGTGTCTAGAGCCTGCTTTACTTACTTGAATTCTGTCCCCCCTAATTCCAGGTCCTAATATGGTTTGATTCCTTTAAGAAGTATCTCTAATTCAGTGGTGATTTATTAAAATCATACTTTTTAGCTAATATGTTAAAGCCATATAGTTTTTAAAAGTGACTAAAGTGTCATAGAATAGACTTTGGAACAAAAAATCTGAACTGACTTTAGAGTATAAGTACCTCCCCCATCTTAGGTTCTTTCTGAGTTTGTATTGCAGGGGTTGAAGAAGTACTTTCAGCTGGTTTCCCAGAGTACTTACGTTGATATTCTTTCTCACAGGCCAGCCCTCCAGACCTCTATATTGAAAGATTTAATATAGCTCTGGGACAGTATATGGGAGCATTGCAGAGCATCGTGCCTCTTTTCATATATATGGTAAGTTAGAGCTCTGTCACCCTTTCTTTCCCAAACCATGCAAGGTTAATTGTGTTCTGTTTTTATTTACTATAGTTATAATTTCTTTTCCCATTCCTGAGTCAGTTTACAGATGGGTGTGTTTATGAATATGGCGTCTAATTCACCACCTTATTCTTACAGCACATCTAAGTGGAATAAGCCAGAAATTGGAGGTGAGAAAGCTAGAAGGGCATTTCTTCTCCATCCCTCCCACAATTTTCTTTTATTAAATTTGTTCTTTAACAGTTTCATACATGTATATAATACATTCTGCTTGAGTTTTTCTCTAACCCTCTCTTCCTCTGTGCTGTCCCCCACCCCCCCCCCCCCCCCCCAGTATCCCCACAGGTCTCATTCCTATGTACTTGCTGAGAGGAGACCTTTAAATCCTGTCAGGAAGGAGAGCATTAGATGATGAAAGCTTGAAACACCTTTGTTCAGAAAAATACCCAAAACAAAAGTAGATGGGGAACATTGTAGGAAATTTGTAAAATACTAGACACAGATTTATTGTCTTTGATAATTAACTTTTATGGATTAATTAGAAAAAAGTCAGCAATACTATGTTTTGTCTGGTATGAATTAGATAGTTCACAGAATACACACACACACACATATATGTATATAATCATAAAAAAGGAAAAATATGCCATTGTTAAATGTAACTTACAATTACTTTTAAATTACTTTTTAAAAAGTGCTTGGAAATACTCTTGATGAATCTGTAAAAGAAACAGACCTATAATTTAGAGTAGAAATGAATTGCTAAAATTGCCTTGAAAGACTCAGATTTTTTGTATAAAATTTCTCAAGTTCATAAATAGATATAAACACTAAGTGTATATATACACATATATGTGTATATACATATATATATATATATATATATATATATATATATATGCACGTGCATACATACATTTTAATAGCAGAACATTGGACATATTTGTATTGTCATCAGTTGGGGATTGTTTTAACAATTTATGGAAAACAAGAAAATACACAGTTAATACCGTGGCATGTTTCTATATTTTTGTGGAGAAATGTCTCCTAGGTCCTAACATTAGGGTAAAAGTGCCAGGTACCAAGGTACAACCAGTAAGTAGTACTCAGTGGTGAGAGGAGTGGTTCCCATGCAAGGAGTGTTTCAAAACAAGTGTATCATGTCATTTTCTCTATAGAATGGAACCTATAAAGCTAAAACACAGGATCAGCTCTGGAAGGCTTTAACCCATTGGCATAGCTGTAGTTTTTAACCAAGGGTTTGCATCTTATTTTTAGTTTCCCCTTAAAAAAAAAAAACAAACAACAAAAAACAAACAGAGGGAAATACTGCTGAACTAAGAGAGTGAGTGAAAATTTGTTTTCATTCCCTTTGTGTTTTCTACTGTTGGTCATTGAGTTAGCATTTAAAACACGAACACATTTAACAGTTTCAGATTTTTATTTGTTTTCCTAGTCAGGTGGATTTTGGTAAGAAAGTGAAAAGTTGATTCAAAGTGACTCTGGTAAATAAGGAATGGCAGTCCATCTTGTAACAGACCTTGAGAGTAGGCAGTTCCCAGGTATGCTGGGAATTAGGGTTTCTGTTTTATAACTTGCTGTACACCATAGAATTATCTTTTATTGGATATAAATGAAGAACTTTTCCTTTAATCTGCTTGTGGTTAGCTGTAAGGAGCCGCCCTCACATTGGCCATTACAAGATGGCGCTGATGGCACTGGCACCTGTGTAAACAAACCATCTGCACATGCGCTGGGGTAGTTTCCCACCCCATGTGCTCTGCCTTCCCCGTGACGACAACTCCGGCCAATGGGCTGCAGCCAATCAGGGAGCGACACGTCCGAGGTGGAGGACAGTCCTCCATAAAAGGGACGGGTTTTCGCCATTCAGGGGATCTCTCTCTCTCTCTCTCTGGCTCCCTCTCTGGCTCTCTTCGCCACTGGCTCCTGATGGGGTAAGCAATAAAGCTTGTGCTGCAGAAGATTCCGGTTGCCCTGAGCGTGTTCTTACCAGGGGGACAAAAAAGCTCGCAATAAATGGTGCCGAAACCCGGGAGCTACTGCATCAAGGGGAAGGAGCGGTTAATGAAGTGTTCCCGGAAAACAGACTGTTGAGAAGGATCCGGTGTGGATTCAGAACTCTTCAGCTGGGGAACTGTGGTAATGAAGTGTTCCCGCAAAACAGACTGTTGAGAAGGATCCGGCATGGGTTCAGAACTCTTCAGCTGGGGAACGGAGCAGAACCAGAACTGTGGGGATGGGACGCGCGTTACAGCTTTACAAGAATGAAGACAACCCATTTTGGATACCAGAAAGACTCACCCGAAAAATCCAGACTGACCAAGGGAATCCTGATGTCCCTCATCGTGGTGATGCCCAGGGCGACAACAACAAAGGGAGAGCAGCATTGGGAGATACAGAATTGGACGGCTAAATTTGAACAGACCCTTCAAAAATTGAGACTTGCCCCACGCACTTGGACCTGTCCCTGACCTAAGGACTATCTTTTCAACATTTTCCTTCTTTAAAGAATGGGTGGGGGTGGAATTATTTGGAGCTGTTCTTTGCTGTGGATTAGTGTTGCTTCTCTGATTGGTCTGTAAGCTTAAGGCCCAAACTAGGAGAGACATGGTGGTTATTTCCCAGGCGCTTGCAGCACTAGAACATAGTGTTTCCCCTGATAATATGGTTATCTATGCTTAAGCAATAGGTCGCTGGCCACTCAGCTCTTGCACCCCACGAGGCTCTAGTCTCATTGCACGGGATAGAGTGAGTGTGCTTCAGCAGCCCGAGAGAGTTGCACGGCTAAGCACTGCAGTAGAAGGGCTCTGCGGCATATATGAGCCTATTCTAGGGAGACATGTCATCTTTCAAGAAGGTTGAGTGTCCAAGTGTCCTTACCCCAGGAAAAACGACACGGGAGCGGACCAAGACCCCTTCAGGTGATGAGCCTGGGAGGAGGTTTTGTGTAAAGCCCCTATTTTGCACACTGGGGATTTGACCTCTATCTCCACTCTCATTAGAATGGGTGGCCTATTGCTCTTAAATAAAAGAAAAGGGGGAGATGTAAGGAGCCGCCCTCACATTGGCCATTACAAGATGGCGCTGATGGCACTGGCACCTGTGTAAACAAACCATCTGCACATGCGCTGGGGTAGTTTCCCACCCCATGTGCTCTGCCTTCCCCGTGACGACAACTCCGGCCGATGGGCTGCAGCCAATCAGGGAGCGACACGTCCGAGGTGGAGGACAGTCCTCCATAAAAGGGACGGGTTTTCGCCATTCAGGGGATCTCTCTCTCTCTCTCTCTGGCTCCCTCTCTGGCTCTCTTCGCCACTGGCTCCTGATGGGGTAAGCAATAAAGCTTGTGCTGCAGAAGATTCCGGTTGCCCTGAGCGTGTTCTTACCAGGGGGACAAAAAAGCTTGCAATAGTTAGCCTGATTAGGGTATCTGCTTCTGAGCAGAGATGGTATCTAGAATTTGGTACAGTGGCCATTACTGAGGGGCATGTATAAAGAGACTTTTCCTAGTGGCTTCCACTACTTGCTTGCCCTAAGCTTTGGATGCTGAGGAGTACCTTTCTTGAGTCTTCCTGCATTGCCTTTTGATGCTGGTGATGAGCTTGTTTTTTGTTTTTAAAGATTTATTTATTTATGATGCATATAGTGTTATGCCTGTGTGTATGCCTTCAGGCCAGAAGAGGGCACCAGATCTCATTATAAATGGTTATGAGCCACTATGTGATTGCTATGAATTGAAATCAGAACCTTTGGAAGAGAAGTCAGTGCTCTTAACCTCTGAGCCATCTCTCCAGCCCTGGGGATGAACTCTTAAAGGCATGGCACACAGCATTGCTCTGTACTGTTTCCATATTATTGTGAAGTTAATAATTGGATCTTTCAACCTCATGCCAAGAAAACCTGTGACTAGGAATGGCTGGGTTTTGCAGTTTGCAGGGCTTTTTTATTTTATTATTATTTTATTAGTCAATATATTTATTCATTCTCTAAAACAGTATATTTATTCATTCTCTAAAACTCTCCTATTCATGCGAGTGATTACTTTTCCCTATTGATATATAAAAACTTATTTACTTTTTTTTTTCAGAATAAGTTTTACATAGAAACTAAGCTTAACAGAGACTTAAAAGATGACCTTATAAAACTGTTTACGGAACATGTTGCAGAGAAGCACATTTACAGCCTAATGCGTAAGTATACTTTTACTTTCTTTGGGGGTGAGACAGCAGTAGCCATGGTCTCCTTTTTCCTTTTTCCCTTCCTTCTCCAGCTCACTCTTACTCTTTTCTTTCATCTGAGAACACTGTCTCTAAACTCCAATATTGACATCTCTAGAGCCAGAGAGCAGGAAGTTAAGTCTACCTCAGTCTATAGAGAGAGACATGATTGAAACTGGTTTAACAGTCACCTACTGTTCTGGGCCACTTAGGCAGCTCATTTATTGGACAGTGTTCTTGGCCTATTCTGTGTTGCCACGCCTTCCCTGAGCAGGAGTATGATGAGGAGGGTCACATGTCACCAGTGACTTCTGAAAGAGCACTCGGTGTCTGTGAAGGCGAGCACAGGCTCTCTTTGGTTCTGTTAGTCTAGTGTGGCTGCTATTTACCATGTTAGCAAGTTGCTAGCTTCCTGTGGATTAGCATCTGTAAAATATTTACTATGGTTGTTTAGATAGCTAATTAAGATCCAGGTTCCAAGCTCATTCAGTCTTCCCCAGTCCCTGGCATTATTTCCTCCCTTAAGAGTCTCCCTCTCCTGAGTAGACACCAGGCAAACCATCACTGGTCACTAAGCACCTTCAGAAGCTCGTGTTTTGGTCAGTATTCAGCAAGGCAGTCTTTCATATTCTGTAACTAATGTGGATTGTAGTTTATATTTTATTGAAAACTTTTAGTTGTAATTAGTTGCTGCCACACAGAGGTTTTACTGAAATTTACAAAGTAATTGTTTTAAAGCTTGACCACAAGCTCTTGTTTTCACTTTTGCTTTTAAATGAAGACAAGGATTTATATACTGGGCCGGTTCACTTTTGCAAGGTACAGTTTTCACACAATAATGTAGATTCAATTGACATCATACTCCCAGAGAGTCCAGAGTCCAAAATAGGAGAACCATAAGTTTGGATTCTAACATGCATTATTTTTAAGACTGGTCAGATACTTACATAAGATTTTTATACATTAATTCTGAGATATTCCACTTACTTTGGTTTTGAGAGAGGGTCTTGCTCTCTCAAACCAAGGCTGGCGTGGAAGTTTAAGAAATCCTCCTGCCTGAGCTTCCCAAGTGCAGATGGTAGAGGTGTACTATTATACCAGCTTCTAGCCATTGGTTATAGCATTGAATACTGACGTTGTTTTTAGGTTCCTAAAGCACATTTTCTTCTTTGTTAAAATTCCATAGAGAAATGCTACATCTGGTAGAATGTATTTCCTTTCTAAATATGTCTTTATACTGTTAATAATTTGGAAGTCAACTTTATTGGACACATAGGAAGAATATTGAAGAGAATTTTGTACTTAGATTGGGTAAGAGTACTTCCTAGTTTGGATTTCTCATAAAATTGATATTTAAAGGCAGATATATCCTTTTCCCAGCAAATGGAAAAAAAAAAACCTTAAGTTTTTATATGTTGGATAAAACTAAACGCATTAGATATTTATCGAACAGTTACTAGGTGTTACACTAACAATGGAGGACACAGAGAGTGACTGCTAGTCACACTGGTTTTGGTCCCAGGAGAGGAAGCCTTATTAAATGTTTTAACAGTTGCATAGGTGATCATCACAAAGATTTTTAAGCAGATAATATACACAGTTTACATGTAACAGGACCTGTTCTAGATTCTTTACAAGTATTTAAAGTATTACATTTTATGACACTGTAGGATAAGTGGTCATTACCATAGAAATTGAGTCAGAGAGATAAAAATAAAGTCCGAAAAAAAAAAAAATCCAAGGGGCTGCAGGGCTCAGTAGTTAAGAGTACTGACTGCTCTGCCAGAGGTCCTGTGCTCAATTCCCAGCAACCACATAGTGGCTCACAACCATCTGTAATGGGATCCAATGCACTCTTCTAATGTGTCTGAAGACAGCTGCAGTGTACTCATATAAATAAAAAACAAATCTTAAAAAAAAAATAAAGTCCAAACATTAGTTTCTCAGGGTTTGTGTCTTGGCTGTAGTGGCTACAACAAAGCAAGTAAGTATACCCAGTCTCTGTAATGTCTAAAAGTCTGAGCATTAGTTTCCTTTGGCTTTTACACATCTGGACATGCTGCAATTCCATTTACTGTCATTCAGATACCGTGGCTTTAGCCAGCAGCATCTTAGTTACCTGCAGTCTGGAATGAGCTTAGTGAGGTGATATGAACCAACTGGGGCTTTCTATTGGTGGCTTACATGATTCAGACATTAGTGTGGTTTTTAGTTTCCTCCAACAGTGAATGTTCCAAGATTCAGAAAGTAGCAACTTGGAAACTATAAATGTCTAAAGTCCTGGACTCAGAAAAGAATTCTTGCATTCTACTGGGTAAGCAGTCACAGAACCTAGGCTCCTGGGGGTAGATCATGTATCCCCATTTCTCAATGGGAGGTGTTTCAAACTAGTCTGGAGTCCATATCTTAAACTTAGTAAGCCAAGGCAGAATGATCTTGTGTGCCAAAACCAAATTGGTTTTCAATGCCCTCATGCTCATAAATTAATGTTTTGTGAATATTAATGTTGAGTGTCGTCATTGTAGGTGAGGCTAGTTTTCCCTCAGTGCTGTGAATGCTCATGTGTCCTTAGAAAATAAACTGACTTACGGTTTTGACTCATAACAAAATTACTTTCCCTACAAATTAGTTTTCACCTTGAATTAAACTGAAAGCATAGCTAGGAGGTTTTACATTAATTAAAGTATTGCTTGGTGCTCTACTGAGCAGATCTGACAATCAAATGTAGCAATTAAGCTGGACATTTCCAGAGAAAGTATAATGTGTTGACTTTTGCAGTTAAAGTTTACTTTGCAGAGTCAAATAATGGTACCTAAATTTTCTTAGTTTTAAACCCTTGTAGTTTGGCACTTTTTGAATTCATGTAGTTTTAGTTTTCATTTCCAGACCAAATTACTAAAACGATCCTTTGGACAATGAAGACAGTAAGATGGCTCCGTATGTCAGGTTGCTGTAGAGTAAATGGAGGGAAGTAGCTTTTGTAAGTTATCTTCTGACCTCCACACATGCAGTGTAGCATTGATGCATGTATATGTAGCACACATACACACACAATATAAATAAATATAATGAAAATGTGCATCATCATAGCACCAAGGAACATTTGAAACATCAGAGGAGCTCAGGACCCACCAAGATACTTAAGACTTTAATATTATAATATTAGGACTAGACATTTGCCCCTAGGCTTGGCACCCTATGATTGATATACATCTGGGAGAAACAGGCTTGTTGAAGGACACGGCTCTTTAATACATGGCTTTCAGAAGAAACCGCTTACTAAGATGATACTTTTCTAGTACCAGTTCCTATTTGAAGGTGGAACATGTACAGGGGCTATAGGGAGTATGATTTTACAGCTTCTTCTGCCATTAGCTAGCTCTGTGATTTTTAGATAGGGGTGTGTGTGTGTGTGTGTGTGTGTGTGTGTGTGTGTGTGTGTATGTTCTATAGGGGTCGTTGCTCATCTAGTTTGCAAATAAAGATGACAAAGACTAGCTCTTACTGGGTTCAGTAACCACCCCCCCCAACCCACCCCCCAAACACACACCCATTGCATCCTAAGCAGGTCCCAGTTCCGTAGGGGGAAAAAGCTGGAAAATGCTTTAAATTTAAATACTTTATGAAAAGAGTTTCAGGAAGAAGGAATGTTAGCAAATTACTAAAATAACATATCAACTCTTAATAATCCTTTACAAGTTGGAGGTTTTATTTTGCTTTATTGAGATACGGAGTCTCTTGTAGCTCAGGCTGGCCCAACTCTCAAAGATAACCTTGAACTTCTGATTTCCCTTTCACCTTCCTGGTTTCTGTGGTGCTGGGGATCAAATCCAGGACTTTGTACATGATAGGTAGGTAGGTAAGCACTACCAAACTGAGCCATGTCCCAGCTTCTAGTAATATTTATTTTTGAATATAATTATTTACAGTTAGTTCATCCCAAATTGTTCATACCCATTTCATAAGTTTCATGTGTCTTTAGAATTTGCCGTTTCTTCATAGCTGTCAGGTTGACATAGAAATTATGGTAGGGGCTGTTGGCAGAGATTAGGACTTAGCCACAGTTTGAGTATGTAGTTAAGCATGAAGGCCTCAGGCATTGGTCAAAAAAAAAAAAAAAATAGAATAAAACAAGCATTTACATTTGGAGTGCATGCTGAACACCTAAGGCTTTCAGGATATAGACATTCATTTAGAAATTCAGAGTTTAAACACTATATTTTAGAGTATCATGATTTGTAAGTTTCCATTTATCATCTTTAAAATTTGTCACTCAAAATTAAATTTGTTATCTGTGGATGATGAGATGGGAAGAATAAACGAATCAGCCTGTAACCTTTGTTAGTAAATCTCATGGAAGTTCCTATGCCTGAAGTTACCTAATCCTTGAAGGAAGAAGATACTTCCATTTTATACAGGAAAACAGTTAGGTACAAATCTAGTTTATATAAAATTCCACTATTTAGTTTTCTTCTTCCTTTCTTTTTTCCCCCCCTTTTCCCTCTTTTGGTTTGAATAGTAAGACAGTGGGTGTTTTGTTTTTGTCTTTTGCCTTTTGTTTTTGTTTTTTAATCTTAGAGATTAGAAATGAACTATTTTAGGGCAGTAGCACTTGCTCTGTTCAATAAAGTTATTAGTGTCTGTTAATGATACAATCTAGAAGTGCTATTAAAATAATTACTTGTTTTAAAAACGAAGGAAATGTAGTAGGTAATATAAAAGAAAGCTAACTTTGCTCACAGTTAAAAGTCAGAGTTAGCTTTGTCGTTACCACAGTTAGGTGAATTGTCATCTTCTCTGGCCTTTTGTGTAGGAAGGATTTTTTTTTTTCCCCAAGAAGATGGAGCTATGGGATTTCCAAAAGTAGGCTTGGATACAGTTAATAAATTTGCTGTTGGTTGAGCATCCCTAATCTGCAAATCCAGAATGCTCAGAAATCTATATTTATTTTGTTTTCGAGAGGGAGGGTGTCCAGTATGTAGTTATGACTGACCTATAACTCAGAAAGAGCAGGATTAAAGGCTTATAACCAACATTTCCAGCTGAATTCTGTAGTACTTTGAGCATGACAGAAATTGGAGTATTTCAGATTTGTTGCATTTAGGGATGCTCGAGGCTTCATTTGAAGAAAGAAGGGTCAGGTGTCATTCATTTTCTTCCCACTTAGGCATGTTGATACTTCCTGAGTGCCCTAGAGCTGTTGCTTTAGAAGGCTTCACTTTTCTCAGACTCCCCTCTCTCCACTGCTTTGCTTATTACTGCTGTAGTAACCAGTGCAGACTCTTGTTCTATTGAGTGCTGTGCTACAGGCTGTGTAATCTTTTGTGTGTAAGCTCTTGCTCTGTCTTGTGCTGCTCTTTTCTTGTGGTATTTACTCATTCAGCCTTAGAAATACTAATAGAACTTTTACTGTTAGCAAGTGTTACATGCTTTTTTTCTTTTTTTCTTTTATTTTTCATTTGTGTTTATTTTTTCTTTCTTTTTTCCTCTTCTGATATTTTTCCCCTTTTTCTTCTTTTCTTTTCTTTCTTTTTTCTTTTTTTCTTTTTCTTTTTTCTTTTTTTTTTTTTTTTTTACCTGTTTTTTCTTCTTATTCCAGCTTTACTTTTAGAAGCCCAGTCAACACCATTTCAGGTCACACCTTCAACTATGGCAAATATTGTGAAAGGCCTGTACACTCTCAGACCAGGTAAACACCTGTCATTTCTGTTGGGATTGGGCTTGTGTTTCTATTTATTACAGCCTTATCCAAGAGGGCAGTTGTCTTTACATGCTTCATGAGGCTAAATGACAATTGGGATTACAGTAGCAGAAATCCTGGAATTCAAATCAAAGTGAAATGTTGGTTTAGGACTCACTTGGAACTATTTTCTATCAGTAAAAAGCATCTGCTTTGGTTTTTATATCACCTTAAGAGAGATCCACAAAATAATTGGCTGGATACATTTACTGGGTGTGGTGGTGACACTTGCAAGTGCCATCCTTTGTGGTGCTGAGGCAGGAGTGTAGAGTCTAGGGCCAGCCTGAAGGCTGCATACCTAGCTGTTGCAGAACAAAGCATGAAAAATGAAAAGAAAAATATTTTGTCATAGTTTTGGCTTTGTTGTTATGCAGTTCCTTCATTTCACACTGTAAATATGCATAGGAATACACACTCAAATTATGTTTTCTAGTACATTACATACAGGCAAGGGATCCAGAACAGTTGATAAAGGGAACATACATAAACAGTGCTTTTACTTATAAGCAAGACCTGTAAATGACTTAGTGTGCCTATTGCATAGCAAACTTATGGCTAGATGCAAAGAAATCCAAAGAGCCCTGTAGTTGTCTTCCTGTTATCTAGCCATTTACAACATGCCCATAGGGGAAGTTTTAGACATCTCAGGGCAAAACATTGTCCTACAATCAGTTAACACAAAGGATGCTTTTTTAAAAAACAAACAAAAAACCCACCCAAAACAGAAATTACTATTCTGTGAAATTTTGATATCTAGAGATTCAAAGAAATAAAATGTGAGTGAAGTCTGTTTACCATAGTAATACCAGTCGTCAACATTTTTAGCTGTACTTACTCACCACTTGAATTTGATTATTTTAATGAACTCATAACTGATGGTAATTAACTTAAAAGACACTTTAAAATTTGGCTTGCTAAAATAAGAACAAAGTGAAACTGGTATTAAGGAAGTAGATCCAAGAAATAGTCTTTTTCTGAGGCCACTATAAAATGATCAGTGACATGTAGAGTGTTCCTGTTTATGTAACTTTGGCTTTGGTCTTAAGCTCTATTCTTTGTTACTTTTAACAAATCATTTGTATAAAATAATTATATAAAGTTACAAAAATATTTTATTACATGTTCTAGTAAGCTGGTATTTTTCTTCTAGTTTTTCTAATATTTGAATTTCATTTTTATAGTGTTATTAAAATGCCTCATGAATATTTCTTGTATACTAGGTTATAAATGATGTTTTTCTTTTATGTTGGAAGTCTTCCCAGTGTAATATGACAAAATCTGCCTTTATTAGCCATGACCTTTTACACATGCAGCAAAATTGCAGAATAAAGCTATTATCACTGTGGGTAGAAGAAAAATGTAGGTGCCTGTTTATCTAAATGCTGTTTTATGCAGGTTGGGTTCTTGTAATAGGATTTATACCCCTTGTGAAGAAAATTCTGTGTTTGAGAATTGTTCTTTTCAAAAGGTGAATTTTATCACAGGCTAACCTTTTGCTGCCCTAGGCGCTTTCAGAGATGTTATTAAACATGTTTTGACATTTCCATGTCTTGGCAGTGCCCATTATGTACCTGGACTAGTAAAATTCTAGGCACCTGACAGATAAAGGTTGGAATATTTCAAAGCTGAATTTTAAATGTAGACGTGTCTTCTGTCACAGGTGTCCTCGATAATGTTAGCCTTTCTGTGCCACAGTTGAGTCACCTTGGGAGGTTTTCAACCTTAGATTCCTGCCCCAACCCACTGGCAATTTGGAGGACTTAGCATTAATGCTAAATTTTCATCAGAGTTTTTAGAAACTCAACTGGAACCAGCTTCAGCCATCTTACCCTGCTTCTTTTCAGCTACTGTACACACTTTTGTTTCTTATCTTTATTTTAATAACTAGAAATCACACCAACTGGTGGAAGGATTGGCTTCTGTGCCTTAGATGATTGGCTAGTCATTACCCAGAAGACCCTAATGACTTTCTAAAACCACATGCCAGAGGGGCACACCACTGAGAGCATTTGCCATTATGCTGTGCAAGGGAGGTGTAGGCTGGGTTGCTCCACTTCCTACACTGCATGTTTCCTTAAACTTAGCTCTTCTCCAATTGGACATTTTCCCCCTACTTTTTAACTCTTCATTGGCCCACCACTATGTGGCATCAAAACTGTGGCCATTTCAGATTGCAGCTTTTCAAGTGGCTTATGGGCTTACAGAGCATTGGCATGTTCATGGTTTTCCAGTATAAACAGCCACACTGTTTACAGAGGAATCTTGAAAGCCTTAACCTGAGACATTTGAAAAGGCTGAGCGGTGCTCATGGAAAACCTAGTCAGGAAGGCGAGGGAGACATCAGTGCCATCCCTGAGTGGAGGACCGGTGTGCATATGTGCTTTACTTTGCATAGTAAAATGTAGTATTTACAAGCTTTTTTAATTCTCTGTGTCTTTTTTTCTTCAAAATTATCCATTCCTATGTTTTACTCATCCCTGAACCTGACATTTTTGTCATGTCTGTTAAACATATATTCCTACCTCTCCTTGCTTTTTTATTTTCTATAGATTATTCTTTTGGTCTCTTCATGATCATGCAGTTTTCCTTACCTTTACTGTTTTGCTCCCTCTCCCACATGGGGTTATAATTCAACCAGGATTGAGAAGATTTTTATTTCTAAAGCATCTGCTGGTTCTCTGCCTCCTTGCCTTCTGAAGTGTGGTCTGGGCTGCTTTGTTGTTTGATTAGTGAGCTCCTAGAGCTGGGGTTGCCCTCAGGCTGCTCCTCTCCACATCCTCTTCCACTGGAATTGCCTAGTTATCTCACTTATGTTTGCCTACATCTTTAGAAATTTTTTGAAATATTTACTAAAAAGTTACGGATTCCATTTTCTTGAATCAATCATGTAAAAATGTCCATTTTCTTTATAATTTTAGATATAATTTTGTATAATACATACAAAAATATTTTTGTATGTTCACCAAAACAGGGCTATACTAGGTTTTATTATTTGGTTTAATTCAACTTTTTGTTATTTAAATAAGAAGCTTGTTTGTCTTATTTAAATTATTTCCTTGATGAATCATTTGTTTTCCTTGACAGAATGGGTTCAGATGGCTCCGACATTGTTTTCTAAGTTTATTCCAAACATTCTTCCCCCGGCTGTGGAGTCTGAACTTTCTGAGTACGCTGCCCAAGATCAAAAGCTTCAAAGAGAACTTATACAGAACGGTTTTACCAGGCAAGTGGGCTTTTTCTTAGTGACGATTTCCCATTTCTCTAGGCTTCTAGCCTGGCCTGGCATGCTGCTGAACATCTTGGGCAGAGGAGTCGCTGAGAGCCAGGCCTGCAGGCTCCTTACTGTGGTGGAAGCTGCTCGTTTCTGTTTGCATTGTGGAGAATGGGCAGTTAGATGGACACGTCTCTTCCGGCTTGGAGTTTCTAACATTAATCTTGAGCACAACAAAAACATTATTGAAACATTACAAAGAATTACTATGCATTTTCCCACTAAAATGTCTTTCATGTTTTCTCTAAATCTAAATGTTCTTTAAAAGTAGAGTATCTCTTTATAAATGTTCAGAAAGTTTGCTTCCCTTGCTCTTGGTATATAGGCTTTATTTTTCTAAAATGTTTGCAATTTCTTATTATACCCATATCACAGAAAAATCTGGAAAAGTACAGTTCTTTTTTCTTTTTTTTTTGTTTTAATATTTAAATTTAAATGAATTAATATAAAAGTCAGGAAACAGTTGTTCAAGGATACACTAGTAACTTATGTTTTCATATTTTTTGTGTTTAGCTATCTCACCTATCTTCTGGTATCTGAATACCTAATATTGAGGAAACTCTTTTATAAATAAGACAGGAATGGACATTCTTCTAAACAATTCTGAGACTAAACTGAATTTCAAGGAATCAAAAATCCAGAAAAACAACAATATCCTCCCCCCCCCCCCAAGACAAAAAAACAAACAAAAAACCAACCTTTACCTGTGTCACTTCATCTATTTTGGTTAAGAAAAGTTTTGTAATTGTTGTTCAGTATTCTTTGTTGGTCCGCAGATGAGATTTTATGGCTTTTTTCTTTTGTTTTGTCATTATAACATCTTGTAGTCATGAGGTAGTAGAGGCACTGAGACATCTACTGGCCATTCACTTCCCTCCCTAACAGCTTATACCAGAAATGTCAGTGCAGAGGGGTGGTGCTTCAAATGTGAGTGGATGGCTTTTCTCTTTGAGATTGAGGACTCATGTATCTCCCAATATTACTAACTAGAGTATTTATGCACAGAGTGAAGCTACTACTGTTATATTTTTGACAATTTCATGGCTGTCTTTAATGCATCTTAATCATAGCCATCTTCCCATTATCTGCCATATTTCTCAGTATATCTCCTTTTCAACTTCATATCCTCTTTGCCTTTTTGTTTTGTTTTAATAACTCAGAATCCAATTAGTGCTGTCCATGTGTACATGGGTATAGGGTTACCTCCTGGGGTGTAGGCAACTTGCCAGCCCCACACCCTCCATCCCCATCCCAAAGTGACTTTGCCCCCCCTAGCATTCATATATGGCCTCAGCTAGAAGTGGAGCCTCGGGAATTTCTCCTACCCATATTTATCTTTTATTAATATAAGAATAAACAGTGATTTTTATTTCTACTTGTTGTCTACCTCAACTGATTAAGTAACAATTATTATTAGATTTTTTTAATTCAATTTTTTTAAATTATAGATACAAGGAAACATTTAAGTATTCCTTTATATTTACACCTCCCCTCCCCCAAGTGTGTGTTACTTTAGACTATTAGACATTTTACTTGCTTAACAAGGTACTTACTTAACTAGACCCCAAGTAGTTTTTTGGTAATACAGATAAACAGACCTGCAGTGGAGAAGCAAAAATATGCCTCATTCAGTGCTTGTTGGGTGTGTATCTCAGAAATAGTTTGGCTGGGTCAAGGGGTAGATACAGTGCTGCCATTTTGCATAATGCTTTTCATGGCCACAACTGAGCTCTTGATGTTCATCCAGAGGTATCTCCTAGGCCCCCTTTGGAGACTAGAACAAGTGAACAGAGTGTGGAGCTGCTGGGTATATGGCTCTGCCAGACTTGGGTTGGGAAGAGATGACTCTGGACACTATCAGACAGTATTTCTTTTGCTTTAAAAGGACTACTGTAGTATAGTGCTGCCAAAGCTAACAGGGTCAGGGAAACTGTCTTAGATTTTGCCGTAAATTAGAATTTTTATCACTCATAGTGGGATTCTTTAAAGCTGTTTTAAAGAAATTAGGTAGTATTCCAAAATGTAGTAAAATTACAATATCGATATCACAGACTTAATCAAGCCACTTTTATAGTTAACATCCTATTGAATATCTATTGCAAGACTTAGCTGGCCTGCCAGCATTTCAATAGTGACACAGAGGCTTCTAATATAGTTTTGAAGTGTATGGCCTTATACTAAGACAGTCTCTCAGCTACTGTGTAAACTTAACTTTTCTAGCACTGTGGCTTGGCAGTCCCTGCTCCCTGTTCTGTTCCCAGAAGTTCTGCCCCCTTACTTCCTGTTCCAGCTACTGTCTGACAGTTCTTATTATAACCAGTCAGCAGTATGAAAATGCCAGAAATCTCTTAGGTTGCCTTTAGGCAATGAGGAATTGTCTGATCTTCCGTGTTTTGGGAAAGTGGGGAAGGATCATGTAGAAATGACAATACCAAAATATTGTCAGCACTTAGCTCTCAGCCCTTATAGTAATCAACAATTGAAAAAACAGAGACACACCATAAGACAGGAAGGAAGGTCACTTGGGTTGGGAAGAGATGAATAGCTGACTCTGGACACTATCAGACAGTATTTCTTTTGCTTTAATTTTTCTTTTACTGTGAGGATTAAACTTTGCCTTATAAATAGTTGAAAACCTGTCACTGCTTGGGTCATGGACGTTCTATGTAATGCACTGTCACTCTAATGTTCTCGTTAATCATTAGCTAGCTAGGATTATTTTAGAGAAAAATTATGTTCACTAATGTGAAAGGGGAGAGAAACTCAAACACACAGACTGCCAAATAGCACTTTTACTGCTTATTTGTAAGTTTTATGTCACCCCTGTTCCAAGCTCTGTATTTGTGTCAAGATCTTTGAAATGTTTTTACATAATATGCAAATGTCTTCAGATCTATCCTCTGTAGCAGATCTTTAGATGTATGGAAATACAAAGAAGATTAGAATAGACATAGTAAGCTAAAAACATAGCCTTTCTTGTGAGCAACTGAATTGGCTGGGGAGGGGAAACAGGTTCATGCCTGCTGTCAGAAATTACCTTGTGGAGATTAAGTTTATTGGGAAACAGAAAACATGGGCCTGGGCTAGAATGTACCATACAGCTAGTTCCAAGTCCTGACAAACATCTCACAAATAAAATATTCCATCTGAGAAGTGGTATCCTCGGTTTCTGGAGAACCTTGTAAGATACTGCTGTGTTTTGAGTCGAGATGGTGGCCTCTGAATGTGGGCTTTTTCGTTTCATATCAGAAGACAATGTACAGATGGCAGACTTCACAAATCAGGTATTGTCTTTGCCATTTACATCAATTACTCTGTTCTGCCTGCTGTTATCACATCTGCATTTCAGCCTGTTACTTACGCATCTTTTAAAAGAAAAAAAAAAAAAAAACAAAACAGAAGGTGGGAATGGATACTTTCTTTAGAAGTAAGGTTTCCAACATAAATTATATCTTTGGTTTTAATCAGCATTATAACCATGTAAGTTGCTTTCTGGCTTTGGTATGTCACAAAGTTGGATATTTTCTTTTTAGGCTGTTCAGGGCTATTCCTGGAAAACACAATGGATTTTTTTCTAAATGCTCATTGTAAAGAATCTCATTCTTCAATCATGTGATAATGTTTCCCTGTCAACCATCAAGGATCCTTAGCCTAGCAAGAGATGTCTGTCCTGGTATGAGAGAATGAAAAAATAAACTTTAAAATATCTGGAAAATTATTTAAAAATTATCATTGGTGTAGTAATCAGATACTGTTTTCTTGTTTGATAATTGAAGTGTAGGATGCTCAGGTCAGCATTTTAGTAATCATTTGAGATTATGAATTATTGAGAGTTTGTTAATTCTCTTATGTGCTAGACACTGAGGCACCAGGGTGGTCAAGAAAGGCAAAGTCCTCACTTTCATGTACTTACTATGTAATTCTGTTGGCAAATAAGTAATAAACTTGCAAAAACACATTTAATTTCAAGGAAAAAAAATAAGTGCTGTGAAGAGAATTAGAGAATGAAGTAGAGTTGGGGTTATCAGTGATGTAATATTGGCCTTCAAGAGGATAACTGAGCTGAGGGGTAGAGAAAGAGACAGCTATGTGACTGCCTTGGGAAGAGAGTGGTAAACAGAAAAAGATCACCAGCTCCAAAGCAAGTTGGAAAATGAGGTAGGAAAGACAGGCCAGAGCCTTGACACTGGACTGGGAAATGAATTGGAATTGATTTTGAACTAATGGAAAGCAATGATGAGTTTTAATCAGAGGTGTAAACTATCTTACTTATACCTTTATATCTGTTGTTCTTATCAAGAATAATAGGAAGCTTGAAGATAGTGTGGGGATGGAACTGAACATATATTGTATTGTGGATATGGTAAATTTTCATTATGTGTCTAATGATAAAGATGCTGGGCCTTCAGATCTCAGAAATCAGAGCTGCCTATAAATCTGAGAGCCACAGAGCTGGTATGCTCTGCATCTTAGAAAAGAAGGAAGAATGTATATAGAGAAGAAAAAGTGGCTTGTGACATTATTCAGCAGAGCCAACAACAATGAATAGGAAAAAGCTCAGAAGAAGCTAAGAAAAGAAAGAGTTCAGGAAAGATGGGATGAGTTTCACCCTTGGTTGACTGACAAGCAAGTGGTGCCCTTACTACTCATTGCTTAAGCATTGGAGTCTGAGTTAGTGTCTGGGAAGCCAGAAATGGGATTCATGAGTGACTTATAGCCCATTCACAACCACTCTTAACTGTAGTGCAGAACTTGACTGCAGTAGGCTGGGTATTATATCTGAAGATTTGTGTTTTCCACCCCAGAGGTCTTCAAGCACCATAGATTAGGACTTCCAAAGGCTTTGAGACTCTCAAAGTCTCAGTTTGGAGCCTGAGGGGAAGATTTTTAACTTCTATTTGATATTTAAAGTTTTGCTAGTTCATGCAGGTTACTAGGGATATTGTTAGCAGAATCCTGAGTTGTTTTCAAAACATGTATGTTAGTTTGCACCTAACATACATATTTCTAGTACTCAGTGTAAACTGTCTTTATAGATGATCCTTTACCAAATAACTTTGTATATTTAACAGACTATATACACCCTTGAGCTAAGAATACTCAGGGTAAAAGACTCAGCTGATGTTCAGTGTATTTAAACAGGCTGTTGGGTTAGAACCTTAATTAAGCATTTGCTATTTGCACTATCACATACATCAGTTTATTTCTGTTGGTTTTGTGTGTAAAGAAGCCAGTGAGTTTTGTTGACTGCTTCCTCTTTTCTTATCCCTAGAGGTGACCAGTCCCGGAAGAGAGCTGGAGATGAGTTGGCTTATAGTAAGTGATAATGTTTTTCCTGTTTTGATGGGTTCATGACGTGGGCCAGCTTCTAGGGATGAGTATGGAGACCATGTGGGTAGGAGTATAGTCTAGATGGCACAGCTTAGCATGTGGAGTTGGGTTCATTCAGGCCTTGGGGTTAAGCAGGTGCCAAGAGACCACCCAGATTCTTTATCATACTCAACTCAGGGGTGAGGTGATGCCCCAAGATCAGTCCCTGGTGATATTGGTTCATTGTCACTTTTCTCAGAACTGTGTTGCTTTTCAAAGTTTTTAAAATAAACACACCAGGGGATAGAGATGAGGAGGAAAATGGACTTGCATGTGCAGAGTATCTGTCCCTTATGGTTTTTCTTCTTCTGACTTTTTTTCAGACAGTCCATCTGCTTGTGCAAGTTCCAGGGGGTATAGATAGTGACGGTTGAACTATGTTTCTCCCAAGAGAAGACACACTGGAGCTACAGAAACTGTTCCAGGCACAGTGAGGCCTGCACCACTCAGGAGCTCTGTCAAAGGCTGTTCTCAGAGAGGATACCAGACTTCTTTCTTTGATTTTTTTCAGTTTTTAAAAACAAGAACTAACAAAAACAATTGCTGCTAGACTGGGGGGTGATTATGAAATGGGACAATCTTTTATCTACAGAGCAAGTGTCTTGGAGAGTGGCCGTTGATAAAGTGAAGCTCAATGTTTGAATCAGCTTCCTCCAGAAATACAAGAACGAAAGAATCTTTTTGTTTTGTTTTGTTTTGTTTTGTTTTTTTAAAGCACTCATCTTGTTCATTTGTGGACTTGGAACATGGTGTCTCATGTCAAGATATCTTTGCTTAAAACCAAGCAGATGTTATAATACAGTGTTTTCACCCATGCCCCAAACAATCTGTTTTAAATTCAGATTGGTCTGTGTTTAGCAGTTAGCCTTGTGGAGGAAAATGCTAACAACTGCTTTTACTATTTCTTTCCCTATTAATTCCCGTTTTCAACTGTGTGCCTTGAGCTTTGTGCACTTTGCAGCTATGTGACCATGTCATCAATCTCACGATGCTTCCTGAAGAAGCTGATATCTCAGACTGGCTCACCAAAGCCTCTGTTACGGCTTTGTGTTTGTAGCAGAACCTGACTGAGAAAATGGAAGCACTAGAGGCTGGTCAGAATTCACCCTGCTGTCCCAGCTCTCATGGGGACCAACTCTTACTGAGTGGTTTCCATTCTGCACTGCCTCACCCGATGTCAGCCTCGAGTGGAGTGGAGCCCTGGTTTCAGGCTATGATACTGTAGAGACTGCCAACAGTGGGAGCTACTCCCTGGTCCCTCTTGGGCCAAATAGTTTTTAAAGCCAAATATGGTGAATAGTTCTTGGCCCATCTCATTTTAATGGGTGCATTTAATACATATAAAAGGTCAGTTCCACTCTGTATTTTGTAAACATCATGTTTGATATTTGAGTGCACCAGGAAGAATGTGCTGTTTGAAGGCTCCGGTAAAGCTGTATTACCTGTTTCACTACACCAACAGTGCAACAAAACAACAACAGTTCTTCACAAAAGTCTGAAGCTTATTTAGTTGTGTTTCAATAATAAATAAAACTAGACATGGCAAGGGAAAAGTATTCAGTTTTGCTTGAATGTGAAGTGAGCGTTGGCTTTGTGCTACCAGGCTCCGTCTGACAGTGATGCTGACCAATCAGAGAATGCCTCTCCTCCCCCACCCTCCCACCTCCCCACCCCCACCCCAAGCTACTGCTACCAACTCAGTGCGCAGCAGAGTTAGAAATGTAATACCATGGACAAGAACATTACCCAGTAGCAGTCCTGTGTTTGTAAACAATGTTCCAGGGGAAGAACAGTTAAAAGCTGATAGCTTGATTCTTTCAGGTACTTGTCTGCAGTTGGTAGAATTTAGGGGAGGGTGTGTAATTGGCTTCATTCCATTTGGGTTATATTGAAGAATCTGAGTAGGGACAAGTGGACTCTTACTATGGTCTGTACAGCCTTTTCTGCTCTAATGTCGAGGGGAAAGTTTTCATTTTATCAAAAAGCCCAGTTTACTTTTCTGATGGAATGCTCACCACAGAGTTGTAAATATCATTTTGAACTGGTTTCTTCTACACGGCTTTAATATTTTTGACAATAGTAAAGTTGGAACACTTCTTGAAACATAATAGGTTAGTGGTTCCGTGTCTTAATTATACCCACCTCCTCTCCCCCCCACCTCCCCCCCGGAGAGATTGCTCTTCTTTTTCTCTAAAAGAATTTTGCCTATATAAAAGCATTATATTAAATAAGTTGGCATTAATGTGGGTGCTGTTGTGTTAGTAAATTAATGGAGAAACAGTCATACTAATTCTGTGTTAGCACAAAATAGGCAGGGAAAAACCTGTGAAATTCTCGTTCTCTGAGTCAGAGCTGGGTGGGTACCACTGTGCTGGTACTGAAAGGCATGGGGCAGGAAAGTGAGTGTGCTCCTGGTGGATGGGTCCTGGTAACCAGTAAGTTAAGCAAGGCTTTACAGGTTGTAAAACTTCAGCTGAAATGGACACTTCTTGTTAACTGAAATCTCTACAGGAGTCTTAGTCTCCAACTATGAGGAAATAAAATCTGTTTGCTCTCATTTTGTATTTCCTGAAAGTATTTTCATGTGTACTTGTGGTCTTGCCAGTACAGTTTTTCTATCCCTGCTGAGGACTGCTTTCTCAATCAGATCCTTAAAGCTCAAATTTTGTGTAGATCAGTTAGTCACTGAAATACAGTTGATTTGGCTAAAGGGCTAATGTGTACATTTGCCTAAAAGTAGGCCTTTAAAAAATTAAAAGCTGGGAGGGTCATCTTCAAGTAATGGTTTGAAAAAATAAACAGATGATGGTGTTGAGAGACAATGCTCATTTTAAAAGTTAACCTTACACTTGGGTCACCATGTTATCTACTGACCTGCTGTCATAACTGCATTCTGACCTGACAGGAATTATTTTCTTGGGGGCCAGAAAGTAAAATTTAGTGGTCTGACTTGCCTAATAGTTCCTAGGCAGGGTTGTTCACTTACATGTGCAATTAGTAATGACTGTGCATTACTAAAATTTCTCAAGGTCTTTTATTACAAGTCACTCATTCCCCTTTTTGCTAGAGTGAAGTTGGTTTGTGTATGTATGTAGGTGAGACTGCAGAGGAATGGATGTCCCTGGTCATGACATGACACTGTGTATGTCTCTAGAGCCCAGTTTTGTCTAGCTGCTGCCCTCTTGTCGTTTACTTTCTGTCAGGTTGCAAATTTGCACACATGAATGATCCCTCAGGAACAGTTTGCACACTCCTCACCTCAGTATACTCTGTATAGACCAAACAGCATTGAAGGTTATCAGCACAAGAGGCTTCTTACACCTACTAGCAGAGGCCATGGTGAGGTTGCAAACAAAACTGGTTTCTGCAGGTAATGGGAAGAGGAGCACATACAGAGTTTGTTTAAGTGACCTCCCACTTCTCCCTATAACCAGAGTAAGAAACCTTCCAGATTTTGTTAGCTTATTGGAGCTATGGTTTTTTGTTTGTTTTTGTTTTTTCTTCTTTTCTGTTTCCCCTCTCTCACAGTAATTATTTCTATTGGTTAGGTTAGTATGTAAGAGGAATTGCCCTTGAGTTAAGATTCAACTGTTCATTAAGCAGCTATCATTAAACTAAGCATTATTCAATGAATGTGCACTAATCTGAGATCAGAAACAACTAAAAAGCAAAACAGAAACCGTGCATTAGTTAGAGTTCGTTTTTTAATGGTATATTCTTGAGCATTTAGCTTGGAATATTGTTTGCTTTTATCCAAGTATAGGTTTCTTAGGGGGATGTTAAAATTCAAGGTTGGAATGTGACACCCTTAACTGACATCTGAAGTATCGACTTTTTCTGTTGATTACTGCTTTTAGTAATACTGTGCAAAATGTTCATTTTTACCAGAATTTCAAGCAGAAATCATAGGGAAATCTTAGAGAAATGGCTCTGTTGTGCTTTTATTACCACATGGAAATTTTCCTTGGCTTCTGACCCAGAGAATATTTGGAAGGAGGTATTTGTTCTTTCCCAAAGGAAATGTTCCCTCTCTGGTCCCCTGCTGCTTAGCTGTAGTCACTGCCTCATCCCTCCTGCACTAGCAGAGACCTTAAACCTCCTTCCAGAGTCAGTGATGGGTCTGCCCCCTGGGTGCAGGACCAATCTCTCTGCCTTGAAGATCTTCCTTTTAGGCTTGGTTCCACTGTTAAGAGTGCTGCTGGATTACACCTCTTGGAAGGTTGTTAGCATGGCTCTTGGGTTAAGAGTTGAGTGATTTGTAAAACAAAACCAAACCAAACCCTTTGTATTGATTCTTACATGTTTATTGTGACTACTAAACTCAGTAAGACTGGGTGTTCTCCTAAAGGTGGTGATGCTGTTGGTTCTTTTTAGTCTTATATGTCAATGTTACAGCCATGGATTTTCAGAGAAATTATTTGAACATCAAGTCCTGGGAAATTGGCTCAAATAAATGCTTATACAAAATTTGGAGATCATGTGCAGGCTAAAGGAGTTTGCCACCCACCAGCATAGCAGAGCAAATGAAGAATTGCTGTCTATTTTCCTGATATTTGTCAAATGGCACTGTCCTTTACTACTTATTTACTGAACGTGACTAAAGCGCTTCCTGAGCTGGGGTACAAAGCTGCTGGCCTGGGCTCTCTCCTTATAAACATATGGTAGATTTTGAATCGCTCCTCTGTATTAGTTGTATATTCTCATTCTAAAGTATTGTGGTTAATGAAAAATAAATCTTGTACAGATGTCATTAAACTTGCTTTTTAAGTTTTGTGCAGGTGTCCCTGGGCTTGATACCTGGTTTAACTGTTGTAACATGGGTGTTCGGTTCCACTTACAGGGTGCTCTGTAACATGGTAGCTACAACTCAGACATAGTCAGCCATAACCTCTTTATCAGTGACTACAAAACTGTTTTATTACATGTGCTTTAAGCATAATAGTATGTTTATACACATGTACTGTGGTTATCTATAGTTTGTGTACTATAGGCATATAGTGCATATTATGAATGCACTGTAGGTGATTCTAAGCATGCTGAAGGTGGTATAGTATGTATGTGCACATTTACTGTGAGTGTTTATAGTGTGTATGTACACATACTGTAGATAGAGTGTATAGTGTATAGACATGAATGTACTATAGGTGTAGTGTACATGTACTATAGGCATACATGGTGTGTGTGTACAGTGCACTTTGGGCATACGTAGTGTGAGTGTACACATTTGCAATAGGCATATATTATGTACATGATTTCCTTGGTGGAGGAACCCAGAGTCTTACAAGCATTTGATAACACTGTGACTGTTGTAAACATCTCATTTCCTTTTGGATTAATATGTGAGTCTGGTCCAAAGACCAAAAGGCTTGTTTTAAATATAATTTAAAACCTCATATGGGAGTATAAACAGATGAAAATAGGAAAATACTATTGAAAGAAGAAAAAATAGAAGGAACTTGCTGTACCAAAAAGATACATCACATTTTTCAGAAGCATTATTAAATTTAAAGCAGTTATAATGGTGTAAACATAGCTGGGTTAATGGGAAATGGGTAAAAAATAGGATTGAAGGCATACATTAACAATGGCTTTTAAGAGTTATTCTGGCCACGAGGAATTGTTCATTGAAAACTGTTGGAGAAAATTAAATTGATTGCTGTCAGCCCATACATCAAAGAAAGTGCAGATGGACTAAAAATTAAATTTAAAAGCATAGCACAAAAAAGTCAGTATGACTCCCCATCTCCAGGAACTGAGAAGTTTCTTTGAAGGACAATTAAGAGACACAAGTGCTGTAGATGTGTCATCTGCCTTTGTGCTCTGGAGCGTTCAGTGTGTGTATTTATGGATAGATTTTAAAAATTTTAATTTATGTGTGTGACCTGCATGAATTTATATGTACCATGTGCATACAGAGGCCAGAAGACCACTAATCTAGAGCTAGGACATCAGTTCTCAACTTGTGGGATGTTAGGGGGTCAGACAACCTGTTAAGAAGGATGGCATATCAGAAATCCTGCCTATTTGATATTTATATTATGATTCATAACTAGCAGAATTATAATTTTGACATAAATAAAAATGATTTTATAGTTGGGGTCACCATAACATGAATTAAATTAAGGGCAGTTTTCAGGAGGTTGAAAACCACTGAACTAGAATTACAGTTACAAGTTGATGGGTGTGCCAGGCATGGTGGCGCAATCCTTTAATCCCAGCACTCAGGAGGCAGAAGGCAGGCGGATTTCCGAGTTGGAGGCCAGCCTGGTCTACAAGGTGAGTTCCAGGACAGCCAGGGCTACACAGAGAAACCCTGTCTCAAAAACAACAACAAAAACAAAAAAACAAAAACCAAAACAAGTTGATGGGTGTACTGGGAACCAAACTCGGGTCCTCTGTAAAAGGAATGTGCTCAATGTGGAGCCATCTATTCTGCCCCAAATTGTTTAAATGTGCTCATATATTAATACACATAAGACAGAAAACATTCTAAAACATTTTGGGTAGAATTTGTATCTTTTAAAACTGTTCTTTTTTAAAAAATGCCTTTTCCCCTTTGTTTTGTTGTTTCTTGAGACAGGATTTCTCTGAGTATACTCCAGCTATCCTGAAATTCCCTCTGTAAACCAGGTTGGCTTCAGACTCAGAGATCCATCTGCCTCCCAAGTGCTAGGATTAAAAGAATGGGGGGGGGGTGAGGTTTTAAAGTAAGAGACATGCAATTGGAAGATAATTTGAGGCTGAGGAAATCACCCAGTAGAGTTTGCTATGTATGTGTGAAGACCAAAGTTTGAGTCCTAAAGACCATGAATGCTATCTGCTAGCTAGCATTCCTACAAGACAGGAGATAAGGACAGAATATCTGGAAGCTTGATGGCCAGTTAGCCTGGCATTGGAAGACAAGGAGCCACACCCAGGATTATCCCTTGATGACTTTGAACTGTGGCATGTGTTCATGGGAATGCATTTGGGTACATATACACAATACTTTATAAACTATACATCTTTAGTTAGGGTTAGGATTACCATTGCTATGACGAAACCTCATGACCAAAAGCTGGTTGGTGTTGAATAACAAGTTTCTTGGAGCCTTTTATCTCAGCAGAGGCAGGCAGATCTCAGAGTTTGAGGCCAGCCAGGTCTACATAGCAAATTCCAGGACAGTCAGGGCTACACAGACTGTTTCTGGGCAGGGTAGGGAATGGGGTAGAGGGAAACAAGTGGGACAGGAACACAAAACCAACAAAACCATTCCATCCTACAGGGAAGCTCTCTAAATAAAAAGGTAAAGAACTCATCAAAATAGCTTCAGGAAGTCCCTAAAACTGACCAGATACCCCTTCTGCCAGAGTAAAAAACAGCTGAGAGTTTAAGAGGAAAGTGCTAAGCTGCAAAGATTTCTAATCTGAGCTGCAAAGGAAAAAAAAAAGTTCAACAATGGCTGACCCAACCAGCTGCCTGGAAGAAGTAGAAACCAGTTTAGTTGCCTAGAAGAGGTTTAGACCATAGTCACTTGGAAATTATACACTCCAACCTGTTGAGCTCCCCGCAGGCTATGCAATGTCCTCCGTGTTTCCCAGGTTTTGTGAGCTGTCACCCATGTTGGAATGGGTCTTGGTGATGCCATTGTCTGTGGGTCATTTTCTGATCCTGTAAGTAACTCCAATAAAACACATTGGTTCAACAAGTTGAATTTGGGTGGTATCCATATGTTGGTCTATCTTGGGATCCCTATCTGGGGTGTCTCTCTCCAGAAAAATTTACACAGCAATTGGGGAGGAAAGGGTTTATTTGCCTTACACTTCCGAATCATAATTCATGTAAGAAAATCTGCAGGGCAGGAACCTGGAGGCAGAAGCTGATGCAGAGACCATGGAAGGGTGATGAACCTAGGACCACCAGCCCAGGGATGGTCACCCACAATATGCTGGGCCCTCACCCAATCACTAAGGTTTGCTTGCAACCCCATCTTATGGGCACATTTTTAAAATTGAGGTTCCTATCTCCTAAATGACTATCCTGTATAGAGTTGACACAAAACCAGCCAACACACTTTATTATTTCAAAACTTGTGAATAAAAGCACACTAAGTCACACACAAACATTTACATTTTTAAAGATGCAGGTTTTTTTTAAGTGTTTTGTTTTTAATATAGTGCTGGGAACCACGGAACTATAGCTCCAGCCCTTAAAAATGTCTTTTATTTCTGACACTTCTTCTTTTGTTACTTTATGCAAAGACCTCAGTGTTTTGGTTCTAAGATAAGTTTATCTTAAGGCTCGATTTTAGAAGCTACTTAGTGGCTTGTTTCATACTTGAAAACAGCTATTTCGTTAATACCTTCTGGTGCAAAATAGCAATGTTTTTTAGAAGAAATATCTGTTTCCAACTACCTGGTTTGCAGAGTTGTTTCTCAAACAATGGATATTTTCGTATTTCTCAGTGTCAGTAGTTATGTTTTCAGTCTTTACCACTGTTGACAGCAGCCTAAAAACCAACAGAGAAACATATTCTGGGGTTTTATTTCCTACCTTTAGAAGTACAGATTTTCATGGGATATTTTTGACCTCATATTGTGCTGGTTGATTTTTGTCAACTTGTCACAAACCTAGACATATCTGGGAAAAGGGAATCTTAATTGAGGAAATATCTCTAAAATCAGGCTCATAGGCCAGTCTGTGGGATATTGTCTTGATTAATGGCATGGGGTGGCCCAGCTCACTGGGGGTGGTACCATACCTAGGCTGATGCTGCTGGCACGTTTTAACAAAGGCTGAGCAAACCATGAAGAGCAACCTAGGAAGCAGCATTCTGGCGTGGCCTCTGTTCCAGTTCCTGCCTCCGGTTCCTACTATGACTTCATGTAATGATGGACTGTAATGCAGAGGTATCAGCCAAATAAGCCCTTTCCTCCCCAGCAGCAACAAAGGCCCTTACTAAACATAAATCTAATAAACCCAAAGTATCCTTAACATGGATTTCTTTTGACTGAATCACCACTTCCCTTTTTCTTGTTTGTGTTTTATATTTGCCTTGAAGAATCAGGTGTGAGGACTGGAGGAGCAGTTCAGTGGTTAACCACCAGAGCCTACGTGCTTGCAACTGGCTGTAACTCGGAACTGGGGAAATTTAATGCCCTCTTCTGGCCTGAGGGTGCCAGCATGCAAATATACTTTCATGCCAGGAAAATACTCATAAAAATCTTTATTCTTTTATTCTTTAATTTTTTTTTTTTACAGTTCAAGCTTTATCCCCCTCCCTTTCCAGCCTTTGACTGTTCCTCATCCCATAACTCCCCTCACCCCCCACTGTGTCTCCAAGAGGATGCCGTCCCCACCCCACTAGACCTCACTTCTTGGGGCCTCAAGTCTCTTAAGTGTTAGGTATAGCTTCTCACACTGAGTCCAGACCAGACAGTCCTCTGCTGTAGATGTGTTGGGGCCTCATTTCAGCTGGTGTATGCTGTCTGGTTGATGGCTCAGTGTCTGAGAGACCTCAGAGATCCAGAATATTTGAGATTGCTGGCCTTCCTTCCTAGGGTTGACCTCCTCAGCTTCTTCCAGCTTTTCACTAATTCAGCCACAGGGGTTATCAGCTTCTGTCTATTGGTTGGGTGTAAATATCTGCATCTGACTCTTTCAGCTGCTTGTTGGGCCTTTTGGAGGGCAGTTGTGCTAGGCTCCTGTTTGTAAACATATTGTTTTAATTAGGGTGTTACTGCTGTGAACCAACATCATGACCAAGGCAACTCTTATAAGGACAACATTTAATTGGGGCTGGCTTACAGGTTCAGAGGGTCAGTCCAGTATCATCAATGTGGGAGCATGACAGCAATAAGGCGGCATAGTGCAGGGGGGGTGAGAGTGCTACATCTTCATCTGAAAGCTGTTAGGAGAAGACTGGTTTCCAGGCAGCTAGGGTGGTCACAGTGATATTCTAACAAGACCACACACTTCCTAACAGGGCCACTCCTTGGGCCAAGCATATACAAAATATCACATTCCACTTCCTGGCTCCCCCTAGGCTTGTTCAAATACATGAGTCTGTGGGGGCCATATCTATCCATAGCATAATAAAAAGTACATTTAGTTCAACTTCCAAAATCCCCATAGTCTATAGCAGTCTCAACAATGTTAAAAGTCCAAAGTTCAAAGTCTTTTCTGAGATCTATCCAATCACTTAACTATAAACCCCAAATCAAAACAAACCAGCTGGGCAAACTCCAAACTGATAATCCCATGGTGCTGGTGTCTCCGATATGCTGGGGTCTTCTGCTGCAACTAGGCTTCACCAATAGCCTCTCATAGGCTTTCTTCATGGTGCCAAGCTTCAAATCCTTTGCATGACCCCTTTAATCCTGGGTCCTCAACTTCACCAGTGGCCTTCCATGGTCTCTCACTGTGCCAAGCTTCAGCTGCTCTTCATGAACCCTTCGTGCCTTCAAAACTAGTACTATCTGGGTGACTCTTACACATTACCAAGTCCAGCTGCAGCACCAGGTACAACCTTGGCTATCTCTGGACCACTGCTTCTTTGTGCTCTCAGAAAACACTTCCCAGAAGATTTCACCTCAGTGATGCTGGTCTCTTAATCACTGCTAGTTTCTTAGTTCCAGCTAACCAGCATCAGTTGTCCCAGTAGTCCCTTCTATTTTTTCACTCTAAAACCAAAGCCACGTGGCTGAAGCTGTCTTGTCCTGCTGCTTTCTGGGACTGGAACATGCCCTCAACGCCCCCACCCCCATTCTATTACCAGCTTTCTGTTTTCTGACTCCCTCTCTGCCTAAGGTTGGCTTTCCTTAAACTTGCTCTGTAGATTGATCTTGAACTCAGAGATCTACAAGACTCTGTCTCCAGTAATGCTGGGATTAAAGGTGTGTACCACATCTTCATCTGAAGACTGCTAGCAGAATACTGGCTTCCAGGCAGCTGGGTGAGGGTTTTAAGCCCATGCCCACAGTGATACAACTACTCTAACAAAGCCACACCTCCTAATAGGGCTACTCCCTGGGCCAAGCATATACAAACTATTACACACACCATAGCATCAGTAGTGTCAGGCCTTGGGGCCTCCCCTTGAGCTGGATCCCAAGTTGAGCCTTTCACCGGACCTCCTTTCCCTCAGTCTCCTCTCCATTTTTGTCCCTGCAGTTCTTTCAGACAGGAATAATTCTGGGTCAGAGGTTTTGATTGTGGGATGGCAAACCCATCTCTCCCCTTGGTGTTCTGTCTTTCTACTGGAGGTGGACTCTACAAGTTCCCTCTCCCCACTGTAGGTCATTTCATATAAGGTCCCTCCCTTTGAGTTCTGAGAGTCTCTCCCTTCCCAGGTCTCTGGTACATTCAAGAGGATCTCCCCACTTTCTACCTCCCAAGGTTGCCTGTTTCCATTCTTTCTGCTGGCCCTCAGGGCTTCAGTCCTGTCCTCCCCCCACAATAAATGATCATGTTCCCCTTTCTCATCTCTATCCCCTCTTCCACCCAGATTCCTCCCTCCTTCTGTCCTCCCTGATTGCTTTCTTCTCCCTCCCAAGGTGGATTGAGGCATCCTCATTTGGGCCCTTAGGCTTGTTAACCTTCTTAAGTTCTGTGGATTGTGTCCTCGGTATTCTGTACTTTTTTGGCTAATATCCACTTATTAGTGAGTACATACCATGCATGTCCTTTGGGGTCTGAGGTACTACACTAAAGCCTTCTGGCCCTGGACTTTTGGTTTTTATTTTTATTATTTTATTTTATTTATTTTATTTTTGGTTGGGAGATTTTTAATGACCTCTATTTCCTTAGGGATTATGGGCCTGTTTAGATAGCTTACCTGCTCTTGATTTAACTTTGTTATGTGGTATTTGTCTAGAAAATGATCCATTTCATCTAGATTTTCCAGTTTTGTGGAATATATGCTTTTGAAGTAGGATCTGATGGTTTTTTAAATTTTCCTCAGTTTCTGTTGTTATGCCTCCTTTTTCATTTCTAATTTTGTTAATCTGGATACTATCTCTGGACCTTTAGTTAGTTTGGCTAGGGGTTTATCTATCTTGTTGATTCTCTCTAAGAACCAGCTCTTGTTTTTGTTGATTCTTTGTATCATTCTCTTTGCTTCTATTTGGTTGATTTTATCCCTGAGTTTGACTATTTCCTGCTGCCCACTCCTCTTGGATGTGTTTGCTTCTTTTTGTTCTAGAGCTCTCAGATGTGCTATTAAGTTGCTAGTGTAGGATCTTTCCAATTTCTTTACCAGGGCACTTAGTGCTATGAATTTTCCTCTTAGCACTTTCATTGTGTCCCATAAGTTTGGGTATGCTGTGTCATCATTTTCATGGAATTCCAGGAAGTCTTTAATTTCTTTCTTTATCATCTCCCTAGATTCTGAAAAAGCATTTGACAAAATACAATACCCCTTCATGTTAAAAGTATTGGAGAGATCAGGAATTCAAGGCCCATACCTAAACATAATAAAAGCAATTTACAGCAAACCAACAGCCAATATCAAATTAAATGGAGAGATATTTAAAGCAATCCCACATAAAAATCTTTTTTAAAAAGAGAGGTATTACCCATTCACTTTACGGAAATTCATTCTAGATGGCTTACTAACACTTTACAAACACTTCTCATTCCAGGATAAGACTGGCAGAATCATCAAACATTATTCTTTTCGTTGTTTTTAAGCAGAGAAACAACTTAGAGTGTCTTGTAAGTTTGACTGTTTTATATGTATATGATGTCTATGCTTTACTTATGTGTAACAGATGTATTTTATCTGCATGTAGTCTTTGAACAACATGCATGCCTGGTGCCTGTGGAGGCCAGAAGAGGATTTTGGACCCCCGGGAGTGAAACCCACATCCTCTGATAGAGCTGGGGGAAGGGAAATGAAACTCAGAGGCTGGAGATTTAGGGTAGGGAGTTGGGATGATAAGTGCTAAGAGGATCAAGGACCCTGTAATGGGTGCTTGCAGTGCTGAGAGAGCCTGGTAGTCAGTGTCCGCTTTAATATGTCAATAGAAACGTCAGCTATTTGTCCTGGGTTTCTTTGGAAACTATCAGTGGGCTGCTTCTCACTTTGTGCCAGGCTAACCTTGGCATGATGGTTCATTACAATAGTCATCTTGAGTGGATTAAGGAATGGCTGGGAAGATTTGATAGACACATGGGTTGAGGAGAGCTTGGTGATAGTAAAACATATATGGGTGTTTCTGAAGGTACCTCAGAAACCATTAAATAAGGAGTACAGTGTACCCTGAATGTGGGCAGCACCATCCCACTGGCTGGGGGTCCAGATGGAATGAAATACTAAAAGAAATCCTAGAGAGCTGACATTCTCTGTTAGCAGCTCTTTCCACAACAACGGGCTGACACCTTTGAAAACATAAGTAAAATCAATCTTCCTGCAGTTATTTTCTTGGGTATTTGTCCCAGAGACAGAACATTTAACATTGTGCTGGCTGAGTCATCATCATGTTCCCTTGGCTGCTACAGTAGTCAGCTGCTATACCAGCCAGCAGAAGAAGGAGCCTCTGCCCCCAAGATGTCAGTTTAAGTGCATCAAAATATCCCAGAGATATTGGTTCTTGTACCTGTCAGTGGGAAAGGTCTGAGTGTAGGGCAACAGAGGAACATGCTCAAACTAATAACCAAGGATAATGGGCTTTTTGTTCTGAGATACTTTGAGTTGGAATATGCCAATTGATCTCTCTCTCTCTCTCTCTCTCTCTCTCTCTCTCTCTCTCTCTCTCTCTCTCTCTCACACACACACACACACACACACACACACACACACACTTGGGGATGAAGTGTTGGGGGAGCTTGTGGAGTTGAGAAGACAACCCTTACATCATGTGAGGCCCTTTATCTGCTGAGCCATCTGGTCAACATGAGTTCCATTGTGTTTTATTCTCAATGGTACCTCGTTGCCTTTGACAGTACATTTTTGATTGTCAGTCAGGGATTGGAGAGTGGAGGTAACATTAGTTTAACTTTAGCCATAATGTCCTTGTATTCAGTCAGAGGAAACATGAGAAAGGGATATTTCAAGTCACTAGCCACTGATTCTTAGTGGCTGGGGAAATTCCCTGAGCACTTGGCTTCAGCACAAATTGCTCTTGGGCTTTTCAACAGTGATTTCTGTGATAGTCATTCTTCCACTCGGAGTTCCTATGCCTGAGGAAAGGATGAGAAATCAGACTAGACCCTGTGAGAGTTGAAGAATTGCTTCCTGCCTTCAAGTAAAGCCTGGAGAAGATGAAAGGTGCTACCTCTGTCTGCTAAAACAAGGAAGACTGTCAAAAGCTTGGAAGCAGACATGTGAGGACTTTCTCCTGAAAGGGGACAGTTTACTGGGTACACAGAGCTGAGGAAAGAAATAGAAATGGTGAGGCAGGTACTGTGGGAAGGTTGGTCATAAATCCACATCAAAAGACAAGACTGCTAGCCACACCAGGCCTTGGTCAGCTGGGCAATCCATCTCATACCATGTTGGCATGCTGGATGAGTCCTTATGAGTAGAAGACAGAGAACTCTTATAGAGGGAGTGAGGCCGTGGTGAGGCTGGGACCAGGACTTTCAGGAGGCTCCACACTGCAGTGGGTGAGTCAAACTTAAACCTGGATATCTTTAAGGTCAGGTAGCTCTTGGGCCTACAAGTTGTATCCCTGTATAGATCATTTCACCTCTTTGAACCTTAGTATATTCTTTAAAATCAGCAACCCAATGCCTTTCATTTCTCCTGGTTTTCTCAGCCATAGGGCTCAAAATGGTCCCCACTTTTACTCCTGTTGCCACTCACTCTCTTATTTACTAAATGTTGGTGATGTCCCTTTCATAGCAGAGCTACTTGGCCTTATTGGTCATACTGCCCAGCATTGGTATAGGGCTTCAAGGTGCAGCTGTGACACCAGTGGATAGATCAGGAGGCCTGGAAATTCCCACATCCTCCCTTGTGTCCACAGAGCAGGCTATGATCCATAGTGGCAGAGATGCTCAGGCTGTGAGCATAGCCTCTTCCTCAACACACAGCAGCAACCAAGCCCTTGATCCATGGGCTATCTTTAGATTGTGGCAGAGCTCCTGGCATAGTGACTGTTCCAACCAAGTGCCTGACTTTGGAGATACAAAGCCAGACTTTGTGGGCACATGGAGGGAGAGATACCTCACAGGACTGTTTAGAGCACAATTTTAGTGAGGCCAGAGACTCCTTCTACTCCAGTGCCTATCCTGTCCTGTCGATAGGACCAGAAAAATAGGTCACCAGGGAAAGACATGGGTTATTGAGCAGAGGGCAGGAAGTACACACCAAAGTCATGCGTGTTAGGGGAGGATGAACACTCTTGCAGGGAGGGATCATCAAATACATAATGGGAATCCTAGCTGCACCATTAGTTCACTAGGTAAGTCATCAAGCCTTTAATTGCCCATGTCTCTGTGCTTTAATAAATAAAGGAATTAGCTATGGTAAAGGACACCAATACTGGGGTATAGTTGGCCTTTCCCTGCTATTCATGCCACTTGCATGACAGTACTTCTGTTCAACATAACCATGGGGATATGATTGGTGAAGTGGACCTGCCTCCCACAACAAGAAGATAGAAATGTGATCCTAGTCAATAAAGCTTCTGTCTTGAAGCTGCAGCTGTTTAGGAGCTGAAGTCTGCCATGGCAGGAACCAGCCCTTGCCAGGAGTGGGCACTGTTGGACTTCTGCTATTGAGATCCTGGTGTTGTCTGGTACTGGCCCTCCTTAAAGCCTCAGTTTTGCCTTTTCTTTTGTGACTGCCATTCCTCATCAGCTTCCATGCCTGCTCTACTTCACTCACCTTGAAAGATGAGTCAGTTTTTGTTGCTTGAAGTCTGAGACTCTTCGGAAAGCTCCTGTGGGCTTCTGCCTTCCATAGAATTCCTTCCCCGTAAGTGGGCTCTTTGTTACCTATTTTGGAGCAGCTGTGAATAGGGTAAGCAAGGGAATAAATGCATCTAAAGAGGGCTACTTGACAGTCTTTTCATCTTTTTGTAAACAAAAGGGACACTTTCTAGGTTACTCCCTGTCGTAGCCCTCTTTGTGTTGTAACAACAAAATTCTTGAGACTGAGGACATGATGAAGAATAGATTTAATTAGCTCAAAAGCTATAGAGGCAGTGAATTTTAAGAATGTTGCAGGGCTTCTCGCAGGGCTTCTAGTGAGAGAGCCCTGGTCTCATGGTAGAGAAAGGGACGTGGAAATGGTGCTGGGTTGTATCATTTATAGGAAACTCTTTCCCAAGAATGAGATTCATCAATTGACAGAAGTAATCTCTCTTAATGTTGTCAATAGTTCCTTGTAAAGGCTCCGCCTTCCTGCTCTGCTGCACTAAATGGCATTTCTGAATGAGTTGGTGAGGACAGAATGGAGTGCTAGGGATTGAGTCTCTAAAAACCCCTGATCCTTCATCACTCACCAGAAAAATAATCCGAGTCTTCTCATCAGTCCCTGCCAGGTCTGGATGCGTAGGCGCTGATGCACATGTCTCAAAGCCTTGATCCACACTGTTTAATGAACTGCCAAACACCTCTAGCTGCATGTTACCTCTGGCTGACCATTTGTAAATTGATTTTGCCCTCCTTCCTGACAAGGTGAAAAACACATTTCCCAACACCAGGCTGCAGCAGAAGTATCCTAGCTGCCACCGTAGCAATTGTTCACAGGGCTGGCCTACAGCCTTGGATATGGTCCATAGCGCAGAACTTCTCTGGCTTTCAGAAGGCTTGCCATGTTCTGCAGGGTGGGAGCTAGAGACTAGCTCATATTGGGGATTCTTGCCCTAAACAGCAGGCTTTAATGACAGCCAGAGGCAGCCCACTCACCCACCACCAGCCAGGGAGGAGCCACCATGACCATCCCAAGCTTCTGTGTGTCCTAAGCAGAACACTGTTCTCTGTACAGCCTATTCATGAGAGCTTGAAGATAAGCCCTGTTTACAGCCCTTCTCACAGTGTGCCACGTCTCCCCACATGGTATGAAGGTTGTTGTCTTTTGCTCTGTTCTCCGATTAAAATTCAAGGCTTCTGACCTCAGGGGCTTCTTTTACACTGAGGTGGTGGGGGGAGCAGCTGGTGATAGATTTGGGCCTCTTGTTCCCACTCCCCCACACATGGGCCATTCATTCCTCCATACCCAGATGGCACAGTGGTGTCTACATCCCTTGAGTGCTTTGTGGACCTCCTACTATTCCTCTCATGAGACAAAAGTCTCATGAGGAACTAACAGTTGTATCACTTTCCTGGAATTGAGTTTGGGATGCTGAGGGGATCTGAGGAGATCCGAGCAAACAGTCTGAGCTTTGCCCCTGCAGTTGTATGACCCCATCCTGAATCTCCACTGGTACAGGTGACATATCCTGTCCAGAATTGGCAGAAAATGATCATAGCTACAATCAGCAGGCAAAGAAGGCTTTTGTTCTTTAGAGGAAAGCAGTTTCCTGTAAGTGTTGAAAAACCAAATTATCATGCTGTCTAGCCATAGCCCATTATTCCTGTTGCTTTTAAACTTTCTTTTGGGGGAACTCAAATTAGAGTCTTATTTTCTCTTAATTCAATGAATGCTTACGGAGCAGCCTCCGTGTATTGGATTATGTGATTGCCATGGTAATCCAAAGCATGCATACCATGTTATAGTTCTACCATCCTTGGGTACAGGGAATGGCTTCCAGTTATTGAGTGTTTCTTCTCTTGGGCTGAAGAAACAACTCTTATGATCAATGACTTTTTAAAGAGTCTTTTAGTGGGAATTGATAGTGTTTAAAAAAACCAAACCAAACAAACAAATAAAAAAACTCACCCCCATCAGATCTTATGTAGCCCAGGATGACCTCAAACTTGCTATGTAGTGAAGGATGACCTTGAACTGCTGCTCTTCCTGCCTTCCTCTAGGCTCCTGGGATTACAGGCATGTACCATCACTCTTGGTTGATGTAGCACTGGGAAATGACACCCAGTGCTCCTGTATGTGTGGCAGGTAGCATACAAACTGAGCTATATTCCCATTTTTGGGAGCTGCTAACATTTACAGCCCAGGGCAGGTAAAGAAATGTTCAGAGAAATTTCATGACCTAAATTCTCAGAGTCTGACGAGTATAGAGTTTGGTCTAACTTGGGGTCTGAATCCAATAGTTCTCAGTACAGGGCTACACTGAATGTCTAGGGATGTGACAGTGGAAGAAGACTGAGCTAATTTAGAATGCTGGGACCTTTAGCTAGAACCTGATATTCCTCTCTAGGGCTGCTTAGCCAGCTCATCAGGTAGCTCCTGACAGCAATTGAAATCCTGTCTGCTCCAGGAGCAACTCTTACTTTCCTCTTGGCTGAAGTGGCTCTAGTGGTTACTCAGATGTGACAAGGTAGAGAAGCAAGTAGCAGCTAACCTTGGTATGAGCAGAGTTCTTCCAGGTCAGGAATCTGATGAGGATGGGAGGGAAGACTTTCCCTAAAGATCTACTGACAGACTGCAGTGACCCAGCTGCATTGCCATCCAGGTTTCCTTTATAGGCATTTAAAATCTTCTTACTGCAAGAGTCCAGAGGCTTCCAGAAATTGAGGTCTGGCATACTCAGCTGCCCCAGCTCAGTGGCAGCTGCGTTTCCTAGAGTTGGGACCCTGGCCTTGGTCTTGCCTGGCTGAGACTCTGGCCACCTAGCTTCTGTTTCTTTACTGGCAAAAGAAGATAGCTCTTGAGCTCCTGTGAGCAGAGCTGTCACTAAGAGAGTTTGTCAGTCACATGGCTTCCTTGCCCATTACTCATGGCTGCCGTTCTGGATCTGTATATGTACAGTGGTCCAGATACCTATTCTTCAGCCCCACACTCCAGGTGACTCAGGTGTGCACAGCAAGCCTAATTTCTTGGAGATGCAGAAGCTGGATTAAGTCTCAGATTCCAGTTTCCATACTATCTAATTGAAGTGGGTTTTTTGTTGTTGTTGCTTAATTTTTTTAAGATGGGGTTTCATGTAGCTCAGATTGGCTTTGAACTCTTGCACCTACTGTCACCACATCCCGAGTACTGAGATCAGAGGTGTGTGACACCACAGCCCGCTTGAAGACTAATTCTTAAGTCATGTTTTAATTTTTCTCATCTTAGGGCTAAAATTAGACTCCCAATTTGTGTGACCTTTTTATTCAATTCTGACACTGTGCCCTGAGCTCTCTTTATGGAGGAGGACTTGGGGCAGGGCTGATGGGGACACAGAGTACAAGGTCAACAGGATGAAGTCAGTGGCAGCTGCTGGAAGAGCCTGAGGGCTCCTGGTAGGTCTAGCAGAGAGCCATGCAAGGCCCTATTGGAGTGCATGCTGCCTCTCCCCTTAGCCTTGCAGCTGGGATCTCATGAGGGGCCTTCAAGGGCTCCCTCCTTCCATCAGTCCCAGTGGCTGCTGGCCTAACTGGAGTGCAGGGTTACTCAACTAGCTGGCTTTGTGGTAGAGCGCCCCTCCTCAAGTGCTCTTTGCAATCAAAGGCTTATATCAATGGATGTAAACAGAATGCTTGACTTCCTAAGTAGATTTGAATGGTTACTCTGGCAACCAGGCCCAGGTCCATTCTTTGCTGGGGGAGGAGACTGTTTGATAGGATTTTTGTTCTTGCCATGGATTTTGCAATTGGTGAATCTGACTGTGTAGTGAGGAGAACTGTCGATTAAGGGATGCTACTGGCCCCTCAGGCTTTGAGGAAATAAGATGCTGAGTGGATGTTTAGGCAATGCCTGGGTATCCCTAGCCACTGAGCTTCAAATTAGAAAGGTGTGCCTTATCCTCTGGGTCTTGTATTGAAATCTTTAGATGACTATAGAGAGAATACAAATGGGGAAATCTCTTGCAGGGGTGTCCTGGGGTTCTAATATAGAAGAGCATACTGCAGGGAGGCAAGAGACTCTGTGGGCTCAGGAACCTGCCTGGAAAGTCTCACTTTGAACTGCTCTCCATCCCACCTAATCTGGGAGTGACCTGTTAAGGTTCTCCAGAGGGAAGGAGAGCAGGAGCTGGAGAGGTTAACAACACTCTATTGTCACAGGCTGGACTTCAGGAGACAAAGAAGGAGGTGTCTGGCCATTAGAGATCAAAATTATCTCACTGGTAGCTTAGGGCCCTCTCTGCAGAAACAATGGTGACCTATCAGCACTGCTAGTGATTCCTAATGGCGACAAGGCTAGGCTGGATGGTGCCCAGTCTTCAAGAGATAGGAAGAACCATTGTTCCATTTCCAATTATAGTGGCTATGGCAGTCTTGAGCAATGTGTGAAACTCTCTCTCCCCACCAACATGTCCCTTTTCCCAGCAGCTCCACGAGGCCCAGAGAAGTTATGCTATATAGTCCAGTGTCACACAAACATCAGACACAATTGCAAACTGTGTGCTCTGGTTCTGACCTGCACACCAATTAGTTCAGTTGTCCATGCAGCAATTATTTATTGTATAGTTTGTATCAGCTACTGACAACCCTTGGGAGTCCTGATACCTATGAGCCCAGACTTAGGGCTCTAGTCTCTACTTTGCCTTATCTGCCCTATCTGTCTTTCTTCATCCCTTCCCACTTTATCTGTGATTATGTATGCACATGGAGGGCCAACTTTGAGAAAGCATCCACTTTGTTTTTTGAGGTCTTTCATTGGTCTGACATTTACAGATTAGGTTAGGCTGGCTGGCCAGTGAGACCCAGGGATCTGCCTGTCCTTGCCTCTTCTAATCTTGGGATTACAAGCACAGCCACCTCACCTGACCTGCAGCCATTCGATTCTAACTGTGGAATGGGAACAACTGAAAAAAGCCGGAATTACTGGGAGCATTTCACATATACACATACATAATACATACATAATACATACATACATACTTACATATGTATGTACAGAAGGCTATACTTTGTGTGCAGATGAGAATGTTCTAAAACTATTGTGTATAAGGCTAGTGAAACTGGAGTTTATATCTATTTAATGCAATGAATGCCCAACAGTTATGAGATAACTGCCCCTGCTGGACCCAAGCCCATCCCCAGATATGGTGAGTTCATGGTCAGGTCACTTCCACGGCTGTGAAAAGGCAGGAGGCCAACTGAGGCTGAGGCCAGGGTTTAAATTCAAACTCTAGCAGCTATGCAACTTTGGGCAAGTGTCTCTGCTTCTCTGATCAGCTTTTGCATATGTAAAGTTGATATTACTAGCATTTGCCCTAGAAGAAAACAAGAATTTGGTGAAATGCTCTTGATCCTTGGAAGGAGAGAGGATCACAGACACAACTTTCCAGACTAGTGCGTGCTGTAGCTCAGCACATTAGCACCAGGGGCCTTCTGCCATTGCCCAGCTTTGATACGACAGGGTAAACTGAGGCAGACAGCCAGTGGGGGTAAGTGCTGAAAGCAGCTGACAGGGGTCGGTCCAGATACCAATGGGGGCTACTACCTATGGTAGCCAGTGGTTAGAGAATTGCTCAGTGGGCTTTTCTCTGAGGGAACAAAGCTTAATTTATTGGAGCTGGCACTACCTGTGGCCAGCAAAAAGCACTGAACTCTTTTAACTCTTAGGGGCTGATGAGAAAGAAAAGGAAAGAAAGAAAATTCTTACACACACACACACACACACACACACACACACACACACACACACTGAGTGGATGAAGCAAGAGGTAGACTTCGATAACTTCATACATACAAATACATACATACATACATACATGCATACAGACATACAGACATACAGACAGAAATATACAAACCTACACACTGAATGACTGGAGCAAAGCTCCAACAAACGGGCTTCAAGCATTCCACATACATGCATACATACATACATATATACACATACATATATATGTATATATACATGGTTAATCGGTGAAAGGAACAATGTTCCAACAAGCAGGCTCCAAGCATTTCACACACATACATACACATGCACATACATATACACATACTTGCAGGGTGGAAGGAACAATGTTCCAAAACTTATTTTTTTCTCCCATATCATACATATACCAGCAAAATAGTATTCAAGTAGTATAAAATTACAATGTAATTATGTCCTAGTTTTCATCTAGTGAGTTACTATGAAAAAACAGTATGCTCTCTAATATCTTTAATAACAAATAATAATAAATAACATTATGTAGTACAGGTAAACAAAACTAATTATTCCCAAGAACCCACATACGTTTGTAACAAAGCAACTTGCTACATATTAACAAAGTGTGAGCAAGGAACAAAGTTTTCTCAGCCAGTTTCTCCTTGTGGTGGTCTGAATATGCTTGGCCCAGGGAGTGGCACTCTTAGGAGGTGTGGCCTTGTTGGAGTGGGTGTGTCACTGTGGGCATTGGTGTTAAGACCCTTGTCCTAGCTGCCTGGAAGCCAGTCTTCTCTTAGCTGTGTTCTGAAGAAGAGGTAGAACTCTCAGCTCCTCCAGAGCCATGCCTGCCTGGATGCTGCCATGCTTCCCAGCATAATGATAATGGACTGGACCTCTGAACTTGTAAGCCAGCCCCAATTAAATATTGTCTTTTATAAGAGTTGTCCTGGTCATAGTTTCTTTTCATAGAATGAAACCCTAACTAAGACACTCCTACTGGAAGGCAGCAATTTTCAGTTACAAAGAAAGGATTAATTATTTTATTAGTTATCTTAAAAAGTAATCTTATAAGAATCTTAAAAGAATCACAAATCTAAACTTTTATATAAAAACAGTCATATCTATCTTAAATCCTCAGAACACATATCTACTCATCAGCAGTTCTTAATAAATCATATCAGGAAGTTGAGAGAAAAAGGGGGTATAAGAAATCAGTCATTGCCAGTCCAGCTTCAGTGAGTCATGTCATCTAGTGCTGCCATTGTTCTTGTTCCCTGACCATAAAAGATTCCTAGCTTAGCTAATAAGAGTGCCTTTCTGAAGTTTAAATTGTTCCTTAGGATTTTCTACTTCAGAACCAGTAGCAAAAACATCTTAACCTAGACTCACTAACAATTTTATTTTTTCCAAATGCTTTCTAAGGATGGTGCTCATTGCTAACAATCTACCTCTGCTCTAGCAGCAATGCCTGAAAGAAATCAAACACTAGCCGGGCGTGGTGGCGCACGCCTTTAGTCCCAGCACTCGGGAGGCAGAGGCAGGCGGATTTCTGAGTTCGAGGCCAGCCTGGTCTACAAAGTGAGTTCCAGGACAGCCAGGGCTACACAGAGAAACCCTGTCTCGAAAAACCAAAAAAAAAAAAAAAAAAAAAAGAAATCAAACACTATTATTGTGAATGCCTGATGCTGCCCAATGAGGGGCTGGAAGCCCCCTTGATTTTCACACAGTTTTCATATTAAGAGGAATGTGAGGGCAATGAGCAGAACAGAATTCCATAACAGCATGAGGTGCTCAGGACATGTAGTCCTCAGGATTATCCCTTAACCAAGGCACACCTACTATGGGTGTGCTAACCTAACTGGTGGGCCACATTCCATCAGTTCTAAAAGCCATTTGTCGAATGGCCCTCGGCAGCCTTCCTTGTGCTGTGGTCATTTTTCCTCACTCACCCCATACTAGCTTTAGGGCACAATGACTATCCTTAGCTTTATCTGACAGATGAGGGACTTTAGTACACAGAGAGATCAACTACTTGCCAGGGTCACACAGCATAAAGGACAGAGTGAGGCTTTGAATATACTAACAACTGACCAGTATACCAAGCTGTAAATGAAGATGGAGGTCTTTGTTCAGTAGTGGTCCAACAGCACAAACTTCATGAGGAATGAAATTCCTGGGTCTCTTCCCAAGCATCCTGAATCAGGAACTCAGTATGTGCCCAGCCACCCTTTCTAATAAAGGCCTTGGTAGTCTGATGAGGATAAAGTTAGAAAGGTTGCTGGGCAGACTCCCAGAACCTTGCCTTTAAGCTGCAGGGGGCTAGGTTCTGAGCTTCAAAAATGTACCCTGATCCTTTTCCCAGCCCCAGCTGCCTCCCTGTTGTCTGGGCTGACTAAGAAATCGAGGGCTTCCTTTCCAGATCTGCTCATCAATCAAGACAAGCCCTATCTTAGTCAGCATTCTACTGCTCTGAAAAGATACTATGACCATGGCAGCTCTTATAAAGGAAAGCTTTTATCATGGCAGGAAGCATGGCAGCATGCTGGCAGACGTGGTGCTGGAGAGGTAGCTGAGAGTTCTCTGTCTGGATCTGGCAGAAGGACCTGAGTCTGATTCCAAGATCCAACATAAAAATTCTAAGAGTGACACATGCTTGCAATCACAGCCCTGGGGAATTGGAAACAGGTGGATGTTCACTGGCCATCCAGTCTAGCCTAAGCAGTGATCTCTAGGCCAGTGAGAGATGTGATCTCTTGTGAGGCGATGCCAGTGCCTAGCAAATACAGAAGTGGATGCTCACAGTCAGCTATTGGATGGAACACAGGGCCCCCAATGGAGGAGCTAGAGAAAGTACTCAAGGAGCTGAAGGGGTCTGCAACCCTATAGGTGGAACAACAATATGAACTAACTAGTACCCCCAGAGCTCGTGTCTCTAGCTGCATATGTAGCAGAAGATGGCCTAGTCAGCCATCTTTGGGAAGAGAGGCCTCTTGGTCTTGCAAACTTTATAGGCCCCAGTACAGGGGAACACCAGGGCCAAGAAGTGGGAGCGGGTGGGTAGGGGAGTGTGTGTGTGTGGGGAGGGTATGGGGGACTTTTGGGATAGCATTTGAAATGTAAATGAAGAAAATACCTAATAAAAAAACAAAACAAGACAAACCAAACCAAACCAAACCAAATCAAATCAAATCAAGCAACCAAAAAACAAAACAAAACAAAACAACAACAAAAAAACAAACAACCAAACAAAAAACAACCTAAGGTGGATGGAGTCTGAGGAATGGCAGCTGAGGTTGACCTTACATACATACATACACACACACACACACACACACACACACACTACTGAGGAAGCTTAATTCTGGCCAATGAAAGTAGGTCCTGGAAATAGCACCTGTTGCTAATTTGGCTTGTTAAAGCTAGTGGTGACTCTGGTTGAAAACCTTTTCTCCAAATTGAGTGCTTTTCCAACTGTAAGAACAGAAAGGCTCCTCTGGGGTCTTGTGGGTCCCGTGGCTCCCAGTCTGGCAGCCTCAGGGGGTTGCCTTCTGACCATCAATCATGGGTGCATCAATTGGCCAAATGGCCCATGTGTCTGCATAACTAAATTTTATGTTTGATTTGCTGAATGTGGTGGTTAGTAGCTTGTGAAAAGGAAAGAAAGCCAATTATCCACATGCCACTAAAGAAGTTTAGAGTTTATGCTAATTTTGTTAAATATTTGCATGAAATTTACATGTGTGATATTTTATCTTCTCTGAGTTGGTTGTTCCTTGGCAAATGACTCACTCTAGTGAGTGGCCATTTGAGAATCCCATGGAGGATCTTGCAGACAACCCAGGGAGAGGTGTGTAGTAAGATTGCATAGGCAGTTGGGTGAGTCCCCAACTGTCTCAGAACCCCTCAAAATTTCCAGGCTCTTTCCCCTGCTTATCTTTGAGATATCTGCTATAACCATGATTGAAAACAGAATAGTTTTATCTAAATGTTGAACTTGATACTTGAGCATAAGAAATGAGTAGTTTGGTTAACATTGGCCAGGCTGACCCATAGGACCTGCAGAGCCAGCTCATCGCACAGTCAGGCCCATGGCTCAAAGCCTGTCACACCTAGTTTCATCTCTGAGAGGTCACTTGGCTGACAAGACAGAGCAGGTCAGAGTGAGTGGGGATACAGCACCTTCCTGTTCCTTACAATCCTAACAGCCTTGAATGTCTTCCTTTGATAATCTGCATCCTATCTTCCTCCATAGCCAGGGGAACTATGGAGAATAGATCATTGTAGTTGAACCAATTTAAACTTCTCCTAGTCTAGCTTACAAATGAATGAGACTCAGACTATTGTTATTTTATTTGGCTTTAACAATTACTGGGGGGCACCCCCTAATTTACTTTCCTACCTGCTGGCCTGGCTACTTCCCCAGTTGTGTACCCCCAAATACTTGCTGTTTCTCCTGCTTGTGTGGTCATGGTATCTTTCCTCTCACGGTGGCTTCCTCTTCTCTTCCCTGTCCTCTCTCCTCCTCTACCCTTCTCTTTTCTCTCTCTCTCTGCAACTCCTAACCAGGTAACTCAAAACCTGCCCACCTCTAATCCCTCCAGTAATTGGCTGTACTATTTTGATTTAACTAATAGTTTTAAATTAAGGAACAAGGTTTGCACAACAAAAGCTGGCAAATGTGAGAATTCACAAGTACAATTAGACCTTCAGGTACAGAATTTAGTATTATAACGTAGCAACAGACCAAACCTCACTAGATCATGAGGCCTCCACTTGCTGTGCCTTTGCTTGCTGGTTTCTGTAGGGGAGGAGCCTCCCACAGTTATTGGATGATGGTGCTGACCAAATGCCAGCCGCAATGAAGGGATGGTAGCAGCCATCCAGCCCTCATCTGGAGACTGACTGGCTGTCCTGTGGGCTGGCTGTGCCTCTCTTGCTGGGAGGTGTAGAGGGGAGGGGAGAAGCCTGAAGGGCCTACCCCAGTGCCTGGATTCTGTCACAGACAGGCAAGGTTTGAGTCAAATCTAGGAATCATGGGAAAAGGAATTAACTTCACAGCCTTTGTTGAGTACCCGCAGGTCTTGAAGCCACCTGAGACCTAAAGGGTGATCCTGACTCTGTGATCAGCACTTTAGAGAGCCTGAGACAGGACACACCTTCAGAGGGTCACATGGTCCAGTCTCTACCTTCAAGTTGTGGGTAAATGTCATGGCTATTGTGTAGATGAAGGGGTGAATCTGAGAGAAACAGTTCTGAGCCTGGTATCTTTAGATGGAATGGAGGTTCTTGGGACATAAAACATATAGACCTGGTTCTTCACAGACCCTCCTTTCTCCCCAGACTCCCAGCAGAGAACAGACAAGACAAGGCAGATACATCAAAGATGAAAGCAAATTAGAACGAAATATCTTGGGATAATGTGCTGTGGGCTCAGGGGATGGAGCAGCTTCTGGGATATGGGGCTTGTTTGGGTTATCCCAGATTCCTGACTATGGCAGGGCAGTCAGATTCTCAGCCATCTTGGGAAGCTCCATCTGGTTGCACTGTGTTGGCATGAGGTCTTTCAGGGGTATACTGAAACCCACCCTAGATAAGGGTATATGTCGTTGTGGCCCCTAATATTAGACAACCAGTGTGAGGTGGCCAGTCCATCTGTCCTGATCAAGGACTTCGTACACAGGTAAGTCTGGAGCAGCATCTAAGGGAAGCTCTTATATTTTCATCCTGTGGGTTTCCCCTCTATCATCTGGGGACCATCCATGCTTTGCCAGTGCACAGAGACAGAGCTTCGGGCTCAGGAGCATCTTCCAGAGCATCTTCCTTCACTTTGTTTCTTCCTGTGGGTGGGGAGAGGATTAACATATCAGACAGACCCACTGAGCTTTCAGTGAAGTTCAGGAGCAGGGTGCCTGCTGCTCATTGTAATTGTCTTGGAATGAGGAGAAATGTGGGCTTTTTAGAGGTAGCTTTCAGCCCTTGAGGAGAAAAAAAGGTTGGGATGGCTGAGGGGATGAGGCCCAATCCACCCTGACCCTCACTTAGGATATGATATAGAGGAGGAAACAGAGGCAGGGAACCATTGATCACTTCTTCTCCACCTCCCAAGTAGTGGTGATGGTGGTGGAACTATTCACATGGAGAATTGTAAGGGCTCCGGCTGGGACCTTGGAGTGTTCGTCACGGTTGCTGGAAGGTTTTCTTATTAAGGTTTTACCGACCCTCCAGAGATTGTAGGGCTGGTTCTGGATTTTGGAAGCACATAGCCTTTTGGAGCCTGTAGCCCAGCCATCAGCTCTGGTCTATCTCTCACCTTCCAGTTACAAGTGGGAAGTTTCTATTCTGAAAAGCTGGTGCTGGGAGGGAAGGTGGTAGTTGGAGCATGGATTATAAACAGCAAGGTGGTAGCAATGTTTTCTCCAATCTATTTGGGAAAAAAAAAAAAAAAAAAAAAAAAAAACGGCTGAAAAGCCAGTCTGTGTCTGATTCAGTGCTATTATCTCTAATTGTCACATCACTGAGGCCTGAACTATTCCAGAACAAGTTCCTACTGCAGTGGCTGGAGCATAGGCTGGGAAGGCGAGCCTGGGATACCTCAGAACTGGAGAAGCGTTTTGTGAGAAGATTAAACAGGTTTGGGAAGGAACCTGTCCCAGAGTAGGTGTAGTAGGGCTCAACTGGTCCCAGTGTAGGTACCATCTGTTTTTACTCAGTGTCAGAATGTGGGAACTGCATTATGGGACTTCTGAGAATTGCTCTGGGGGTGGGGGAGTTGAACTCAGAACACATGTATTTGGACACATACTATCGGTGGCAGTAAAGGTAGAGATGTAACTCCACGATGTCAGGCCAGCGGCCCAAGGAGTTCCCTTAATATTTAGGGGCCCTGACTCAGGTAAAATTATATCCTTGGCCACACTACATGGAAAGAATTTCAGGATGAACCAGTATGAAGTAGAATTGGAGTTATTAAAGATAGACAGTAAGGCACTTGAGAGAAAGAATGGGGACCCCCCAAAGCATGCCCTTCTCAAAGAGGAGTCAGAGTTAAGTGTGTAGCCATTGATGTAGGTAGCATTCTGGTTGCTCTCAACTTGGTAAGAAACTATTTTTTTTTCATTTTGTCTCAATAAGTGAGATTATAGGTAGGCTTCAGAGGCATCAGATTAAAAAAACAAAACAAAACAAAAAAACAGGAGCCACTTGGGCTGCAGGAGAAATATATAGGGTATTTCTATTTATGGTAAAGGAAGTTCCTATTGAGATTCTTGGGAGATTGCAGGATCATAGCTGGGAAGGGAGAAAGGCCTTAAACAAACATTAATTGTTTACGTAGACCAGACTAGCTTCAAACTCACAGAAGTCTTCCTGCCTTTGCCTAAGATTAAATGCATACTCAGTCAGGCCATTACTTGTATTGGAATTCTTGATTCTCAGCTGGTAAGAGAGGTTTCAACCAGATCCTGAGGTGTTGGGCTCCTTTTTCATAGACCCATAGTTTCTCTATCTTTCTATCCTGCTTTGAGCTGAAAAGCCTTGCTGTCAGGAATGCCTAAGTGGTAGCATTAGGAATGGTAAGGAAGCCAGTATAGGAAAAGAGCCAAAGATGTCTGCCATGTACTACTGCTAAATGAAAAAGACAGTCTGTGACAGTGGGCACAGTGTGTGCATGTTAGTTAATACAGACTTCTATGGCAGAATACAACAGACGGGATGGCTCAGACTCAGCCACTGTTTTCCAGCTGGATGTCCAAGGTCAAGGGGCCTCCGGGCCAGGTTCCTGGTGAGCCTCTCTTCCTGTTTACAGAAAGGACTTTCTTAGTGCATTCTCATATGCCTACCACCCCCAGACAGTGTTTCTCTGTGTAGTTGGCTGTCCTGAAACTCACTCTATAGGTCAGTGTTTTAGTTAGGGTTTTCATTGCTGTGAAGAGACACCATGACCAAGGAAATTCTTATAAAGGACAGACAACATTTAATTGGAGCTGTCCTACAGGTTCAAACATTCAGCCTATCATCATCAAGGCAGGAGCATGGCAGCGTATAGGTAGACATGGTGCTGGAGGAGCTGAGAGTTCTACATCTTGTTCTGAAGGCAAACAGAAGAAGACTGGCTTCCATGTGGCTAGGAGGAGGGTCTCAAAGCCCACCCCCTCAGTGACACACTTCCCACAACAAGGCCACACCTACTCCAATAAGGCCACACCTCTGAATAGTGCCACTCCCTGGCCAAGCACATTCAAACCACCACAGCCAGGCTGGCCTCAACTTTAGATATCTGCCTACCTCTGTCTCTAATTGCTGAGGGTTAAAAGTGTATGCCACCATACCTTTCTTCTTGATATGGACTAACCACATATTTTCTTCCTTTTAAAGACACTAGTCTTATCTGTGGAATTAGGTCACCCTTAAAAAACGTATGACCCCATGACATCACTGAACCTTAATGGCCTCTCATATTAATTATTTTTCTCAATACTGTAACCAACCTGACACTGCCAAGAGACAATTTATCAAGGCAGAAGGTTTATTTATTTATTTCTTAACTCACAGGTCTGAGAGGAAGGCACAGCAGATAGCAGGAGTTCTAACTACTTCTGGTGGTTTTTACATTGTATTAAAAGCCAGGAAGTAAAGAGCAAACAGGAGGTAGGGCCAAACTAAATATTCTAGCCTCTAGCCTCACCCAAATATTCCTGGTGCTCCCAGGGATAGTGTGGGAACTAGGCATAGGAAGACTGCCACAAGGATAGTGGCCCACCCAAGCTGAGGTGCATGAGAGGACTTCCCATGAAAATCCGTGAAGCCTTGAAAATCAGGCACTGTGCTGGTTAGTGTTTGTCATCTTGACCCAAATTAGAGTCACCAGGGAAGATGAAAACTGAATGGAGGAATTGTATCTCAATTCCTCTGTGGGGCATTTTCCTGCTAGTTTGATGTAAGAGGTACCAGCTCACTGTGAGTGGTGCTACCCCTGGGCAGGTGGACCTGAGCTGTATAAGGGAGCAAGCTGAGCAGGGCAGAGAAAAGAAACCAACAAGCAGTGTAGTCTCAGCTTCAGTTTTAGCCTCCAGCTTCCTGCCCCGAGTTTCTGCTCAGCGACAAACTGTTACCTGGAAATTTAAGATGAAACAATTCCTTTGGTTTCTGTCTTAGTTAGGGTTTTACTGCTGTGAACAGACACCATGACCAAGGCAAGTCTTATAAAAAAAAACAAAAAACATTTAATTGGGGCTGGCTTACAGGTTTAGAGGTTCAGTCCATTATCGTCAAGGTAGGAGCATGGCAGTATCCCCGCAGGCATGGTGCAGGAGGAGCTGAGAGTTCTATGTCTTCATCCAAAGGCTGCTAGTGGAAGACTGACTTCCAGGCAACTAGGGTGAGGATCTTATACCCACACCCACAGTGACACACCCATTCCAACCAGGTCACACCTATTCCAACAAGGCCACACCTTCAGATGGCGCCACTCCCTGGTCCAAGGATATACAAACCATCACAGTCTCCAAATTGCTTTTGGTCATGTGTTTATCACAGCAATGGAGAAGTGGATTAGAAAAGGCACCACACCTGGGTCCGTGATGGTTGGGCTGAAAAGTCAGTGTTGTGTGTGGGGGACCAGGAGCAAGATGGCCTCCACACTAGCAGAGCTGGGGGGCTGTGACTGTGAGGGGTTGTGAATCTGCCAACCACTTTTGAGTCTCTAACAGAGGCAGGAGTGATGGGCTCCACAGCACTTGGGGAAATGTTTCAACACTAGAGAAAGAACTAAGGGATGGAAGTGCATATATGTTTCAACAAGTGTTCTGATACGAGTGGAAGTCCACAGCAAGGCTGGGATAGGAGTCAGAATTACCCTGCAAGATGGTGTTACTTATTGTGTGTGTGTGTGTGTGTGTGTGTGTATGTGTGTGTGAGTGCCTGTGTATAGATGTACAAGTGGAGGCATGAGATCACCCTTGGGTGTTGATCGTTCCTTTAAAATTACATTAATTTATGTAAGGATGTGGATGGGTGTGGTTGGGCACATGGAAACTGTAGTGTGTATGTGGAAGTCAGGCAGCTTGTCGGAACTGGTTCTTTCCCTTCTCTATGTGGGCCCCAGGAATGAACTCAGGTTGTCAGGATAGACAGCAGACATTTTTGCCTACTGAGACTTTTTAATCCCCCATCTTTCATAGCTAGTCCCTCTGTGCAGCCTAAATATTAGTTATTGTCATAGTAACATGACTATCAGGGGATCATATCTAAAACATTTTATTTCAGGTATGGTCAGTAGGGGTCTCATTGGTCTGGAGCTTACTGGTTAGGGCAGGCTGGATTGCCAGTCAGTGATTGCTCCAGGAATCACCTGTCTCCACTTCCTCCAGCTCTAGCATTGCAGGTGTACACCACTATGCTCAGCCTTTTTTACATGGAGTTTGGGGACTGATGGTTACACAGCAAATGCTTTACCCACTCACTGATCCATTTCTCTGGTCCATTATCTGATTGTTTAAATAGAGAGCATGCTTTTCTTTTCTTTTCTTTTTTCCTTTTCTTTTCTTTTCTTTTTTCTTTTTGGTTTTTTTCAAGACAGGGTTTCTCTGTGTAGCCCTGGCTATCCTGGAACCCTCTCTGTAGACCAGGCTGGCCTCGAACTCAGAAATTCGCCTGCCTCTGCCTTCCAAGTGCTGGGATTAAAGGCGTGTGCCACCACGCCCAGCGAGAGCATGCTTTTCTTAAATAATTGTTAAAATTCATAAATATGGGTTCCATGGGTTCTCTGCAATGTAGTACACACACACACACACACACACACACACACACTCTTAACCCAGCATGATTTGGTAGGAAATTATCCTTAGAGCATACCCGGTGCCATTTCTTTAGCTGAAGCACTTTCGGGATAGCTCTAGGCTGCCTGCAACAACAATGAAGAAGATAATCTTCAAATGAAGATGTCACAAATGTTGCCTCTCCCTGTCTTTCTTCCTGCTTATTCTCAGCCCCACTGTACAGCCAAGGCATTTGTTATTATCATGATAACACGATTACCAGGGGACTTCATCCAAAACATTTTCTTCCAAATATGACCAATAGGGCTCTTCAGGAGAGACAAACAAGCTCATTTCATTATGCCAGAGTGACCCATTTGGTACCCAATTTCCTGCCACCCTTAGCCTCTCCAATGCCTCGTGGGGAAGGATGGACATAAAAGCAGGTGTACACAGGCTTGCTTATCCAGGCTCCTTAATAGTGTTCAGGGCCACTTCTCCATGAATCTGTGCTCTTGTGAGTGCAACTGCCATTTATTATGTGATTAGTCTCACCAGGGCTATCTAATTTGTCCTTCACAGACACGTATTCCAGCCAAACGGATGGAGGAATTGCATCTCTGTGCTGAGATAAGACAATGCCTTCAGCAGTGCCCTGAAGCACAGCAGCACATCCTGAATGTGGTCATGGCCTTAATTTCCATCTGGACTGAAAAAGCACGAACATTCTGAGAAGCAGTAGTGTTCAAATGGCAGTATTCTGAGGAAAATGTCAGGCAAGGAACTTGTTCTCTGTGCTCTTCTCATGGGCTTTGGAGGCTCTTTGGAGTGGCGAGTGAGATGAGCTTGGGGCTCAAAGAGCAGACCTAGAACTTTATTTCTGCCCTACATGTGTGATCCTGGCAAAATTATTTAATCTCTCTGGGACTCACTTCTCTCATCTGTAAAATGGGCGATTATAATAACATCGTGTGTGTTTGGTCAGCCTTGCTGTTTCTCAGCATCTCTATTAAGCCCTCTAGGGAGACCGTTCCTTGGTTTCCCTTTAGAGAAACCCATTTTACTGTATATGCCCTCATAGGAGTAGAAATCAAGGTGTCTTGCCTTGGTAAGGCTGGGAAGGACATTAATCTGAGAAATTGTGGGAACCCTCTCAGGATGATCAAGGACCTTTATTCTGGTGGCCACGACTGTGCCCAGACCAGAGAGATGTTACTCCCCAGACCCAAGGCTTCTCCCAGGGTCTCTGCTGACCCCATTTCTCTAGCTCTTCTGTCCCTTCTCTAAGCTAACCAGTCTCCCTTGGAGAGGATCGTTTCTGCTTCTCTCCAGGGCTATCTCTCTTGCTTGTGACCAAATTTATCTTACTACAGCTCTGAGCTAGCCCACCTGCTCTCTTCCAGAGGACAGTAGAAGCTATGGTAATTTTGAATTGCATCTCTGTATGTGGGATGAGCCACCTGAAGTCTCATCAATTTGACTAAACCTTAGAAGAGCAGGGATTGCAGTGCTTGACACTGCTATACAGCAAATCCAAATGTCATCTAGAAACAAATGTTGGTCAAGTTGCATTAAATGTGTAAAACCACTTTAGAGTCACTACCTTCTCCTTTTCAAAAACTAAACCCTTTCAAGAGAAGATAGACTTCATAGAAAACTACACAAAGGATCTGACAATCACATTGTTACCCAGCTAAATTAATAGCTGTGAATATTTGTCTATTTTCTTCTACGCATTTAAAAAAAAAAGAAATTCTAGGAATGGAGATAAAGCTCTTTGACATGACAATGGCTAATTCTATTTTATTCTCTTATGCGTCTGATTTAACCTCCAGTCGTCACATGCCAGGAAGTACACGCCAGTGAAATGAAACTTATTCCTGAGAGAGCACCCAGGACAGATCAAAGTAATAATTCTAGCAAAGTCCAACTTGTTTTTTTTTTTTTTATTGAGGTTATATACAGGAACAGGGGTGACTCATAGACAGCTCTGAATTCCTGCAAAGCCCACCCCAACATGGGTGATTGTTCACAGAAGCAGGCTCTTTCCAACTCTCTCCATTACTTGCAGACAGTTCCTTAGGCCTGAGAGTTTGTTCTTTCAGCAATGTGCTGCTTTTATAAACTTAGAAGGGTCCTTGTAAATCTTGGACGTTTCAGCTTTTCTGGGACTTGTGGGGTTTGTTTACTTCTTGAGTTTCATGAGACTCCCTTACCCCTCCTAGAGAGAAGGCTTCAGTTTGGAGGAAATTTTCACAATACACATTTTCACATGAACATCCACACTTGTGTCTGTTAACAAGACTTGTATTAGTGTACTGGTGTTTTTAAAAGATCCTGTATGTAATTTTTGACATCTTGCTTTTTGTTCAACATTTAATTAATTAATTAATTTTCCCAGTATGGGTATTTTGCCTGCATTTGTCTGTGTACCATATATGTGCCTAGTACCTGTGGAGACCATAAGAGGGCACCATAACCCCTGGAGTTATAGATGGGTGTGAGCTGCCATACGGGTTTTGAGCAAGGTTCTCTGGAAGTCAGTGCTCTTAATCACTGAGCTATTTCTCTAGCCCAGTATTGTTTTTGTTTTGTTTTGTCTTTCTGACATTTATTTAGTGTGTGTAATTTGGTGTAGTTTTATTTATTTGGTGTGTGTTGTAGTGCAAGTGTCATGGCACATGTATAGAGGTCAAAAGACAATTTGTGGAAGTTGGTTCTCTCTTTCTACCATGAGGGTCCCAGGAATTAAATTCAAATCATCAGGTTTGGTAGCAAGTATTCTTACACAATGAGCGGTTTCACAGGTTCCTGAACATTTAAAAAATATATGTATGTATGTATATATATATATATATATATATATATATGTGTGTGTGTGTGTGTGTGTGTGTGTGTGTGTGTCTATGTGTGTGTGTATGTGTGTGTGTGTGTGTGTGTGTGTGTGTGTGTATGGGCCTGCTTGAACTTATGTGCATCATGTGAATACAGGTATCCTAAAAGGCCAGAAGATGTTGGAGCCCCTGGAACTGAAGTTATAGGTAGTTGTGAGCTACCTGAGGGTGCTGGGAACTGAACCTGGGTCCTCTGCAACAGCAGAAGGGTTAGAGTTAGGATCAGGGTAACTGCTGAACTATCTCTCCCACCCCTAACATTGTTTTTTAAAGTCTGTGTTGATACATATGATCTCATAACATGCAAATGAAGCATATGTAGAATGTATATTTGAGCTACTCAACTCTCAAAGTTTTTAAGTGCTCATAAGTTCTTGCCCTACAAAGTGGAAAATTTCTTATCTGACTTCTTGTCAGATCAAAATGTAGGTACATAATATATAGTTTACTCAGCATTCCTAAGGGGAAAAATCTTCCCAGGCCCTTCATCTGTAATAAACAAACTTTGTTTCATGTATACACTATTATATAAACTTATCTCTGGTGTATGTGCCTAAGATGTACATGAAATGCACACATTTTGCATTTGAACTTTGATGCTATGCCAACCTATGTTATCCTTCTGTCACCATGACAACCAAATACACAACATAGAAGTTAAAAGGAGACAAGGTTTACTTTGGCCAATGATTTCAGAGGTTTCAGTTCATAGTTGGTTGTTTCTGGGCCCATGGTCAGACAAAACATCACAGTGGAAGCTACTTCCTGCTTCATGGTGGATTAGAGGTCCATAGAGTAGAAATGGGGCAGAGAGGAAGGAAGGAAGAGGCCAGAGACAAGTCTCCCAGTACATACCTCCCATGACCTGCTTCCTCAGAGATGGCTCTACATACATCCTTAGATGCCATCAACTTACAAGGTCATGAACAATTGAGACATCAGAGCTTTTATGATCTGGTCATATCCACAAAGACCTGCATCTGAGCACTCTGCACTGAGGACCAAATCTTCAGCACATGAGTTTGGGAGATTCCAGATGTAACAGTGCCAAGCTATCTCATTAGAAATATGGAAATATTTTGTCATATGAAAAATAATCTGAAATACTTCCAATCCCACAAATTTTAGACGAGGAATAGTAAGCTATATATTCATCTGCTGTGATGACATTTGTCTGTGATAACTCCTGTTGGACATCCAGGCAGACATTTTCCTCTTCCTTCCTTCCTCTCTCTTGCTCTCTCTCTTTTATAAAATATTGTTTATTAGTTTTAAAGTTTTACATTTCATCTCAAACAACATGGAAGTTTCTAGACTAAAAAATAATATCAACGCATATGCTTTCACCCACACAACAGCTTTTTGACAAATAAAATCTCAGCAAATTAATTGCAACAACATAAACACAAAATATTCTATGATAAATATTTAAGGTATTATAGGAAGTTATCCTATTTATCTGTGTGGCTCTTGCAGCACCTCAAAATTAAATTTGTATTTTCTTTATAATAAAGAAAATTGGATATTTTCTTTATTTACATTTCAAATGTTTTCACCTTTCCAGGGCTCCCCTTCAGAAACTGCCTATCCCAACCCTCCTCCCCCTGCCTCTATGAGGGTGCTCCCCCACCTACCTGTGGGACGCCTGACTTGCCAGCAAGAAAGACACCACAATAGGATCCTTCTGCACACGTTTATTGGGCTGCGCATTGACTGTGTAGGCGAAAGACAACCCTGAGCCCTGGGCCTCTCACTCTTATATACTATTAGTTCTCATCCACGCACAGCAGGCCACGCCACCTCACCAGGCACGCAGCTTCAGCTAATCAGGGCAGCAGGGGCATATCTCCATCAGAATGGATTTACCGGTATCCTGGTACACCTGCGCAGCTCTCAAGATGTTTGTGGTTTATATGAGGAAGTCACGTGCAAGTCATACGACTTAGCTGCAGTCCCTGGCGCCTTCTTGGGACTGCTGCCACATCTGCTCCTCACACCTACCCACTCTAGTCCTCCTGCCCTGACATGTCCCTACACTGGGGCATTGAACACCCTCAGGCACAAGGGCCTCTCCTCCCACTGATGTCCAACAAAACCATCCTCTGCCACATATGTGGCCCATGCCATGGGTCACTCCATGTGTATTCTTTGGTTGGTGGTCCAGTCCTTGGGAGCTCTGGGGGGGGGTCTGTCCTGTTGACACTCTTGCTCCCTCCATGGGGCTGAAAACCCCCTCAGCTCCTTCAGCCCTTTCTCCAACTCCTCCATTGGAGACCTCCAAGCTCAGTCTAGTGGTTGGCTGCGAGCTTCAGACTCTGTATTTGTCAGGCTCTGGCAGAGCCTTTCATCAAACAGCTATATCATGCTTCCATCAGCAAGCACTTCCCGGCATCCACCATAACGTCTGGGTTTGGTGAGTGTATATGGAATAGATCCCCAGGTGAGGCAGTCTCTGAATGGCCTTTCCTTCAGTCTCTGCTCCACACTTTGTCTCCATATTTCCTCCTGTGAATATTTTATTCACCCTTCTAAAAAGCATGGAAGCATCCACATTTTGCTTCTTCTTAGGCTTCATATGGTCTGTAAATTGAATCTTGGGTATTCTGAACGTTTGGGCTAATATCCACAAGAGCTCCTAATCCAAAACATGCAAGAAATCTAGGACATAATGAGAAGACCAAACCTAAGGATAACAGACATGTCCCTTGATTCTGTGTGACTGTGCCTGTTTTTGTACTCTAAGCATGTGCAAGTATCTCTTGGGTGGGACTGGACGGGCACCGGCTGCTTTACAGAATCAATTTAAAGAGGAAAGTTTCTGTTGGCTCATGGTTTCAGAAGTCTTCACCCACAGTATCTTGACTCTGTGGTTTGAGGCTGTGGTAAAATAGAGAGCATCATGGTGGGAACAAGTAGAGAAGGAAGCAACTCTTTTTATGGTGGCTAAGAAGGAAAGAGAGAGAAATGAAATGGCCAGGGTCCCAATATCTCCTTCAAGGGCATATCTTCAATAACCTAAATTCCTTCCATTCAGCCCCAGCTCCAAAGCTTTCTTCACCTTTCAACAGTGCCATGGTATAGGACAAAGCCTTTAATACATGGACCTTGGGGGCACATCTAAGATCCAAACTCCAAAATGGATCTTGCCAAACATTGGTCACTATGTCACCCATTCATCTTAATTCCCCTTGCTGCCCTTCTGGTCTTACAGGAAAGGACCTCTCAATCCTACTGCTGACCAGATTAGGTTTTCTAAAGATGGATTACACTCCAACCTCACTGTTTTTTCTCCGTGTGTACTCTTCCTTTCCCAGTTTCTCTTCCTGTCTTCTTTCCTATCTACTCAAGTCTCTGCTCCAGCCTCTTCAGCTTGGGTTATGTTAGGAGCCAACACGATATTCCTGAGTCACTTTAAACCCAAATTTCCTTCGTACTAGGCACCTAGTAGAGATCACTGGCTAGTTCATTAAGCATCTACTCCAGCCTCTTTCTAGGATAAGTTCCTCTCAAGTAGATCCTGGAAAGTTGAACATTGTGTGTCTCCCTACTCTCTGCAGGAGTAGCTCTGAATGGGGTTCATATCACTGATCAGATAGACTTATTTGGGACTTGAATTCAGAGCAGAGTTAAGCAGTAAGAGTTACAGCATCTATTTCCTGTGGTAAGTTCTAGCAGACACATATAGTCTTGGAGCCAGAAGTCTTGATCCCTCTTCCTGCTCTACCTAATAGTGGTGTGGAACCTACGAGTTCTAATTACTGCCTGCAACTTCTGCTTTCTCCTCTCAGTGGCCCAGCTCTGTAGACGTCTTAAGGTAGCTTAGAGATTATTCATTCTTTGTAACCACTTGGCTCTCTGAAACGTTCATTTTGGCATACATAACTAGAGTGATTCTGTTGTTTGTAATCGAAATTTGATCAATAGAGTATGTAAAACCAATGGAGTGTTTAACACCCAGTATATCCCCTCCCCTGTTTCCCTCTGAGAACACATTTTGGCAACAAGGCCTTAAAATTATTCATCAAATCATCTAAAAGTATATACCTAACATCCATGGTTCTACCCTTATGCTGAATGTATGTAGCTGTAAAATGAGATGGTCCGTACTAGTGCTTGGGAACACTGCTTCCCATCCTCTAACTTGAAAAGTACAGGGGTGCATTGATGGTTAATCTTGATTGTCAGCTCTATAGGATTTAGAATCACCATGGAAACACACCCGTGAGTGTATCTAGGAGGGTGTTACTTGAAGAAGGAAAACCCATCTTGAAAGTGGGCCACATCATCCCATGCGCTGGGTCCCAGACTGAAGAAAAAGAAAAAAATCCCATCTGAGTACCAGCATTTATTTCGTCTCTCTCTGCTTTCTGGCTATGGGTATCTTTCTCCATGACATTTCTGCTACGATGTACTGCATCCATTTAAGCCTCAATAGACTTTCAAGTTGCTTCTTGACAGACGCACCTTTGACCTTTTTGCCTAGTCTGTAAATTCGAGCATCAGAGTGGGTCTTGATATACTGATCATTTGATTCTACAGGCTCAAAATCCTCGGGACCCCAATCTATCTCTGTGTAGGGAATATGATGGACAAGCTGGAGGAAGGAGTGTGTTACCGAGAAGGTCACCGTGTTTTTGAGGTTTACAGAGAGTACCATTAGCACCTGCCTCATCAGTGTGATACATCCAGGAGCAGCCATGCAGGTTCTGAAATCTGTTAAACTGTCAGTTCATCCTGGCAGCTCAGCGGAAACAGCTGCTTCCCTGGTAGCCACATTGGAATCACATCTGGGAGGATCTGTTCTGACAGATCATTGGCCTTTGCATTACTGATGTTTTAAGCCTTGAGATCTGTCATACTATGAGAGGGAATGAAAAAGCAGAAACCTCTGAGTATAAATGAGTCAGGTAGCTTCAGGGACAAACATGCTTTTTTCCACTTTTTTCTTTTAGAGTCATAAAGAAGCTTATGAATTATTTAACCCAAACTTCAAAATAAGGAACACTGCTGGAGATGAAGAGGGACCTTTTATAATGGGGAAACAAAGAAAAGTCTGCGTGTGATCCATTGAAAGCTGTAATATTTGTAAATATGTATGTATTTCATAACAGAGCTTCAAAATGCAGGAAGCAAAAACACACACACACACACACAAAAAAAAAAAACAAAACAGGATAAAAGGGAAAAGGGACAAACCAATGGGCATTGCAGGAGTGTTCCTATTCCCTTCTTAGTTACTGACAGAACAGAGAGCATGGTCAACAAAAAGCTTTGGAAGATTATGGCAGCACTAGCAACCATCTCGACCTAGATGACATTTATAGAACTCTTGGCCGAGAACAAACAGTCTTTTCCCCATATAAATGGAACACTCACCAGGATAGATTTTTGTGCTGGACCACAAAACAAAATTTTAACCAATTTCAAAAGGTTGTGAATCCTGTTAAATACATTTTCCTATAAAGCATATTTTACTTATAATTGATAGGATCTGTATTTCAAATGTATATATGACTTATACACACACACACACACAAGATCATACACATGGGGGTATATGTAGGAGAGGAAGGGACCAAAAGGAGAGAAAAAGACAGAAAAGAGAGAGTAATGGGGTAAGCATGGGTACAGAAAAATGATATATATGTAATAATAAAACATTGTTTTGTGTGATAACTTAAAAATGAATGAAAGCAAAAACAAAATATCTGGAAAATCAAATATTTAGAAATTAAGTAATACAATTTTATTTTATTTTTATTTTTGCCATGCTAGGGATTGAAGCCAGGGCCTCGAGTGACAAGCAAGGGCTTCTCCACTGAGCTACATCCCCAACCCAATATCATTGTTTCAAATGTCAAGATTAAAGAAGTTATAGGTATGTGTACCTGCATGAGTTTATGTGCACTGTGTGCATACAAGTGCCCTCAGAGGCCAATGGACATAAGCTTCTCTAGAACTGGAAGTAGAGGTAGGTGAGAGCTTCCTGATGTGTTAGGTACTGGGTCCTCTGCAAAAGCAGTAAGCTTTTTTTTTTTTTTTTTTTTTTTGGTTTTTTCGAGACAGGGTTTCTCTGTGTAGCCCTGGCTGTCCTGGAACTCACTTTGTAGACCAGGCTGGCCTCCAACTCGGAAATCCGCCTGCCTCTGCCTCCCGAGTGCTGGGATCAAAGGTGTGCGCCACCACGCCTGGCTAGCAGCAAGCATTTTTAATAACCGAGCAATATCTCCAGCCCCCTGTACCTAATTACACAGTTCTAAACAATCCATTGGTCTGAGAAAAAGAAATCACAAGGATTGACAGTTTCTGAATTTAAAGCATGGTGGTTTCTTCCTCTTAGTAGTGGCATGTTCAACTCTCCTGTCTGCCTAAGTCTATGCCAGTTTTGTTCTGCAAAGTCCTAAGAGAGCTCTGAGTTATGGGTAAACAGGGGTGGATGATCATATAGTAAGGTGCTTGGTCTGGTTCACAGGGTCATTTTTGGGCTGTGAGCCAGACTGAAAGCAACAGTCTTTGTTCACTCATGATGGTTGTGCAAGTAAAGGAACCCACAGAGAAAGTGTCTGGTTCCCATCAGATGGACATTGGGAGAGGTGTAGGTGGCATCTGCTGAGACATTCCCAGCAAAAGCATCCTGCCTTTGTGGACCAAGGGGCTAGGGGAAGAACCAGCGGATGAGCTAGGGGAGGAGTTAGGGGAGGGGCTAGGAATGGAAAATTACTGAATTGGAATAGATCAACTCTCTTGGTACATCACAGGGGTGAGCCTGACATGTTGGTCGATGTTAAATGTTAGTTGTCTATGCCAAACTCCTTGTGTTTGAGTTTCTGAGTTTTATTTTATGTTTTTTTTTTTAGTGCAGTTATGAAAACTTCCATGATGTAAGAACGTATATAATTACCTACAATGAAACTGGAGAAACTTTGAGATTACTGTGGTGCTAAATAATGTCAACACTAGATTCTTTTGAGGAACATGTTATGTCCCTGTTGAATTGTGTGCACCCCTCACCTGCAGCCCCGTGTTGGGGAAATACTGGAGTGACTCCACAACAGAATATACTGGGTGTGGTATCTGAGATGCTTTCTTGTGAAGAACCCTGCCCAGAGGTGCTGCTATCACAGTGTTCCCAGTGCAGGCTCTATCCCTGCTGTGAAGAATAGGCACTGTTAAGAACTTCAGTGCTAACATCCCAGAGGGCCCTGAGAAAAACTCACCTTCTCACAAGGAAAGCCACCTTCTACAATGGACAGCACAGCACTCAAAACCCCACTGTGACAAATGGCGGGATTTTGCATGTAGAACACAGAACAAAGAAGCCTACCAGAGCCCTCTCCCTGCAGAGGGGAAAGATGCTTCTGGGCAGGACAATGGGGCTTTAGAGCTTTGCACATTAGAAGAGGCTTGGGTTGGCTATACAGCATAATATGGGAAATTACATTAGCAGGGATATCATTATGTAATTGCTATCAGGTTTTAGTGCAGACAGAGCAATATGAAGCAGAAATACAACAAAATAGGTAAGAGGAATAAGCCCATCTGCCTATTTGATACACACATATAAATTATCATGTGCCCTATCCACACCCAGAATGAGCTGGACAGAATGCCTTAAATGAAAGGACAGAAGGCTTGGCAATAGCCTACATTTTGTCGGTGGCCCAGGGCAGGATGGGAAATTAGGTCACACAAAGAATTAGTGGGCCTGGACAAGGCCACTCTCCAGTGTTCTGGCAACAAGCTTCCATTTTCCCATGCTGGACTAACATGAGGGTAAAACAAGGTCAGAGAAGGAAATTGGAATTAGGGCCTGGGCCCCATAGGACCTCACATTTGTGGGGAAAGTTTTGACACAGGAGTCTGTGCTATACTCTGCTATAGACCAAAAAAATCTCTTGACCTAGATTCTTAGACTAGAGCTGCCACATGCAAAGGAGAGCCAGGTCTTCTGTGAGCCACTGGCCTGGGACTTTGCTGGCTCTGACAGTGGTCTGAGAACACATGTGCAGGATTCTGGCACCCTATAGTAGACATGTGGGCACCTAACTCTATGAGAGCCTTGGCTGGGCAGAGAAGGGTATGTGTGCTTCAGGAACTCTGTATAGCAGGTGGAACTATCCAGAAAGCTCTGAATTTTCTTCCTTTTGATCATGTCTCTATTTGGGGAAGTTTGGCTCATGCAGAGGTAGGAAAGCCTGAATGGTGGTTTGGGACGTTAACAGGATATTCGATTATGTCTCCATTTGGGCCTCCTTGCTGCGTGAAGTCCCTGCAGCAGCCTCCCCGCTGGACCCTCAGCACCTTTCTTTATATACTTCAGCCATCCTCAAACTCCCCGATGGTGGGTTTTTTTCCAGGTCCAGCTCTGGCTCCCTAACAACTAGCCCTATGTACTTGACTCTATCTCTGCTCAGCCTCCTGATCTAAGCAGCGACCTTACAGGCATTTGCCTTTTATGCAGGTCTCACTCACTCATTTTCCAAGGCTCACTCCAAACATGACCTGACTAATTTCCTCAGGCCACAGCCAGTCACTTCCTCCTTTGGGTAGATTGGGGGCCAGCAGGGCTTCAGGAAGAGCAATGTTCAGGTGCCCAGACAGTGTCTAGTCTCTCCTTTAATCTGAGAATTAGCAGTCTGTTCTCTCCTTGCGTGCGGTAACTTCCTTCATTGGATCGGAGATAAGACTGCTCATTTGCCCACAGCTCCATCTTTCTTCTCAAGTCTGTACTCAAGGAAGGAACATACTCCCTCCCAGTTTCAACCAGAAGAGTGTTAGGTGAGAACTCTAACCTTGTTTGGTTCCATTGACCACCTACAACTCCCCAACCATGGTTAAGGTCAGAGTCATTATTGATACAGCCAGAATGTGAGTTAGTTTTCTTATTAGCTAATTGTCACAGCGGGTTCACACTGGTCTGGTGGCCATCTAAAATCTCACACCTTTCTACCTTTTCCATATAACTTGGTACATAGAGAATTGGATTTGCCACATTTTCAATTGTTAACTGTATGCTTTCTACAAGACTGAAATAATAGAAAAGGGGGTACTTTTTTTCACCTTCCCTGAGACAGGGCCTCACTGTGTAACTCTAGCTGTCCTGAAACTCACTATGCAGACCAAGGTGGTCACAAACTCTCAGAGATCCGATTGCCTCTGCCTCCCTTGTGCTGAGATTAAAGGCATGCACCACTGTGCCTGGCACAGTAGGATACTTTTGTGTGCTGAGTTTCCCTCTGTCATAGTAGAATTAGCTTCAAGGATGTTCAAGTCATCTTTGCCCTGATGCCTTCTTACCAAAGCCAGCAGCTCAACAGTGGAGAACAAGGGAGGCTGAGAGAACATGCCTTCGGGGAGTGAGATGGAGTGGGAATTATACACAAATTCAAAGGAATATTCCTGTGAGACTGCAGCCTTCAGATGATATATTCATTAGATATAATTAATTCATTCAAACCATATTCCAGAAAATATATTCATATAATTGCATTTTATATAATATATTCATAAAGACTGTGCCTGGGTACAAGCTATTCTTTGGGCTAGATTTGCCTTATGAATAATATGTTAATAAAGAATATATTTGAGGGAATTTTCATATTCAAGATAATCTTATTAATGTTTCTCTGGGTCACTGAATTCTTCCTTACTCTGCCCCAAGTCTTACTGAGAGCCTATTGTTTCTTCATTCTCAGCAGCCTAAGTGCCTTCAGTATGTGGTTTCTAGATTTTTCATCAATTTGCATACATTCTTGTCATTTACAGCTAAACTATAAGAAAGATATGACTGATCATATCTTTCTTTCAGATTGAGTCCAGGTCAGGCTGACTCTTATGTATGTATGTACGTATGTATGTATGTATGTACGTATGTATGTTTGCATGCATGCACACATGTATGTATGCATTAATGTATGCATGCATGCATGCATGCATGTATGTATGTATTATGTATGTGTATGTATGTAAATAAGTGAGGAGAATGGGATAGTTGCTTTAAATTCAAAGTCTGACCTATTAGCCATTATTATCGTGATTATCATACTCAGTACACAAAAGTACCCCATTGTGCCAGGCATAGTGGTGCATGCCTTTAATCTCAGCACATGGGAGGCAGAGACAATCGGATTTCTGTGAGTTTGTGACCACTTTGGTCTGCAAAGTGAGTTTCAGGACAGCTATTGTTACATAGTGTTGTCTAAGTACATGTTATTTTCTTAACTATGCCTTTCAAAGACTGCATGCTGGACTTTCACCAAGATAAAACCCCTACATCTTGTTTATATAATTTTGCACTAGCCCGGGGAAAAGATTCTCTGCCTAGGATTTGGGACCCTTGAAAAGTAAAATCAAGATTCCTTTCTAGTATTCTAAGTCCTCGTCTTTGATTGGGGAGTGTGTTGTTGTCTGTTCTCTGTTTCCATAATAAAATACTCAAGGCTGGATAATTTATAAAGAAAACTGGCTTATTTGGCTCAGGTTCTGGGGGCTGAAAGTCTAAGCAGATGGCACTAGTCCCGGTAAGGGCCTTTGTTGCAGATGTCACTGTGGTGGGGTCCAAGGAACCAAGGACACCACGTGGTGAGATTGAAGGCAGAGAAGGGAAGGACAAGTGAGTGTTTCCTCTCCTGGGAACTAGCTGGGCTCCCAATGACCTATCCACCTTCATCTAAGCTCTGCCTCTTGATATCATTACCCTGCCTTCTAACATCACCACATTGATTTCCAAATGTACCTTTGAGCTGGCTTAGATGGTATATACCATAATCCTCAAACTTGAGAGGCAGAGAAACATGAAGATCAGGAGGCCAGTCTGAGATACATGTGTGCACACACACCTTGCCCCTCCCCCAACACATACACATTATAGCTTAGAGGAACTCAAGCAGAAGCTTGAGATGCTGTACTGTGGCAATATTCTAATATCTATAGCGTGTGACTGTTACTAGGTTTACATAAATCCCAGTGTTAACCCCCCTCAACCTCCATCATGATAGCTTGAGTCTGTATGTGATAACTGCACTTGTTTGAGTCCCTAGTTTATTAATTATGTTATGGCTTCAACAGAGTTCTCTGTGGCACATTCTGTGGCTTAATTAGATTTTTATTTTGCCACAGCAGGGGAAGCATATTACATTTCCAGCCTGTGTTTCATTTGAACTCAAAGCAAGCACCCTCATTGAAGCAAAGAGCTGGAACACTCATTCACCAATTTCTCAACCTGGTTAGCACATCTGACTTCTGTTGCTCAAGGCATCTATAAAAATTAGCTTCTAAATGCTGATTTAATCTCTGAATTCATGACCTGGCTTTTTACCAGTGGAGACTTTTAATTCTTGATTATATGCTAAAAGGTGACAAAGCTTCAAAAAATTTTTTAAAGTCTATTTCATATTTTTAAAAAAGAACCTATTTCGTATTTTTAAAAAGAAGCCCATTGATGAAGAAAGGATTGTACATGAGTTGGATTAGATTGTGGCAGTTGTATGAGGCAGCAGCTGCTAGAGCCCCAGGAGATAAGAGAGACTTCAGTGCCCTCGGGGCTTCAGCGCAAGGGCTGGGAGGATGGGCAGGATGCTCAAAACATTTCAGCCTCTTTTTCCTTTATACTTCTGTCGTTAAAATATGGATAATAACTTCATATTTACTGAGACACCTACTCATTCTAAGCCCTTTGACTATTCAATCTTTTCAGGGAGGTATAAAAATTACCATTAAGATAGGGAAATTGTCCTAGTTACTATTCTATTGCTGTGAAGAGACACCATGGCCAAGACAACTCTTATAAAAGAAAGCATTTAATTGGGATCTGGCTTACAGTTACAGAGGTTTAATCCATTATCATCATGGTGGGGAGCATGGCAGTATACACAGCCCTGGAGCAGTAGGTAAGTGCTACATCCTAATCCTCAGGCTGAGAGACAAACCCACCCCCAGTGATATACTTCCTCCAAAAGGCCACACCTCCTTTCAAATAGTGCCATGTCCTGGTGACTAAGCATTAAAATATATGAACATATGGGGGCCATCTTATTCAAACCACCACAGAAATAGAGACTGACCAGAAGTTAAGGGATAGCACCAGTGGCACACTCACTGTACCATGTCCACGCTTAACCCCAAATGTGAAACACAAAGACAGCCCACCCAATCATGTGCAACTATTTATGGAGCTATGCTGGTGCAGAAATTCAATGCTGATGTCCTAGATATCTGTAGTTTTCTTGTCAGACTGAAACAGAGCTTGTAAACTCCATAGTATCACCCAGATACAGCAACCTCTTGGTGCATCTATAGAGTGGACATGGCAATCTCACATTGCCCAGGACAGCCACAAGGTGGGGAACAAGGCAATAATTACTGGGAGCAAACATAAAGATAAAGGACTTAGGATGGATGCCAAGACTTATTGGGTGCCATCTATATATAGGACGTGGACCACACAGAGCCCCCTTCTCCTTGTATTTCCCTTAAGCTCATCAGAATGATAGACAAAAATTGAGTCTTGTTAGGAAGTTTGTGTCATAGATGGAGAAGCAAGCTCATAAAGGTCTCCGACATCACACAGCCTGGGAGATTAGAGTATTAGAGTCCCAGGTATTCAGGCCCTGTCATGTTGCTCCCAGCAGATATCCAGACAAAGTGGTTTTGTAATGCCTCTGCTGCTGTGTGCACGAAGGCTTCGCATCCATCACCTCTAGGGTCCCCCTCTCCCTGAGAACATGCTCACACCTATATTTTCACAACTGCCAGCTTGTTCTTGACTTTGCGTTCTTTCAGTCACCCTTCTCTGACCCACCCGATGTGTTTTGTTTGGGGTCCTCAACCTGTGGCTCACAGGCTGCATGTCCTCTCGAGTCCCTAAAGATGTGGCCCAACAGAAAATTGTAAACATTTTTACAACGTTGAGATTTTAAGGCAGTTTTGGGAGTAACTTGATTGTGTGGTCCTTTTAAACTTTTTTTTTTTTAATTTAAAAGCTTTATCCTGGGGAGAGGAGAACAAGTTCCACAAAGCACAGGTGGAGGTCAGAGGACAGTGTTGTGGAGTCTGTTCTCTCATTTTTAGGGGGGCCCTGGAGATTGAACCCAGGTTATCAGGCTTGTGCAACAAGCACTTTTAGCCTGATGAGCCATCTCTTGGGCTAGGCTGTGAAATTCTTGAGTGTGAACTTTGTGGATAACATCTTGTTGTAACATCAAAAGGTTGGATGGACCTGCTAGACTTTGACTCTCAGTTGCTTGGGGATAAATTGACCATGAAGATTTTCCCCTGCCATTTCTACTTCCAGTTCCTGCTCTGAGTTTTTTATTTTTCCTAAATGCTTAATTTTTAAAAAAGAAGTGTGTATGTGTGTGTGTGCATTAGCAGGTGTGTGTGCATTAGCAGGTGTGTGTACACACACACCTTTTAAAGTATATGTGCACATATGTGTGCAATCCATGGAGGCTCAAAGAGGGTGTTGTATCCCCTGGAACAACAAGTAGTTGTGAGCTACCATGAGGATGTTTTGGATTTTAACTCAGCCTGGTGGGTGCTTGGAACCAAGGTCCTTGGCAGGAGCAGTTAAGTGTTCTTAACCACTGAGACATTTCTTCAGCCTGTTCCTCTAGCCTTGATTCTGGAGTGCTGCATAGGATTGGGTGTTTGGGACCTGTGGAACACTGAATAAAGGGTGTTGCTGGTCACATAACCACGGCACTGACCTTGGCACAGAGAGTCATTAACCAGTGCAGGCCACAGGATCACACAATGGGAAATACAATTACACTGATGGAATCCTTCAGAGCATCTGATGCATTAATGCTGCTAGAATATTCTGGAGAGTCTCCTGATACAGAAGGGAGTGACATCTAGCACAGGGGACTAGAAAGCCCACCAGAGGCAGGAACAGTTCCTGTTTCAGCACATATCCTGGAGACCAACACTTGAGTCAGATCCTTCATTGCTTCTGCTAGAAGTTCATCCTGAGTAGAAAAGGAAGAGCAGATATTGTGAGAGTCAGTCCTTTCCCCCTGTAAAACTAATGCTCTGCCTTCAATAAATCAAAACAGGGAGCAAAGGTGGGATTTCTGCAGCAGAAGGATATTGTTACCATCTTCCTGCATGGAAATGTCTTTTTGATGGCATTCTGTTGACAGGAAAGAAACCTATGTCCTATGGGGATGCTGCTACTCAGAGCTGCAGCTCCTTCTGGAACTTGACAAGACTCCTTCTCTTGATGTGATTTAACTGGCACTTGCAGAATACTATGGGGGAATGGGTGGGTAAATTACCAGCTTTTGACGGTCACTTGGGGGCAATTAAGCCAGACAAATAAGACCCAAGAGAGAGCTGAAACACAAGTGCAGATTGAAATTGGGGTATGGGACAAGAGAGGCCATGGTCTTGGGAATTCTGGGAGGCAATGAAGCTCTTGTGAGCTTGAAGTGGAAGGAATTCTCCTACTGTTCTTGGTTTTCTAAGACGAATAGCAATTTAAGTTTTTGAAAGTATTTTTTTTTGAGAATTTCATACTTGTGTACTACATCCTTCCTACCCCTTTCTCTCTCCATCTAATTCATCCCATGACCCCTACCTTCCTCTCAAATCCATGACCCAGTCTTTAACTATTTTTGAAACATACACACACCCTACAAAACAAAACAAAACAAAACAAAACAAAACAAAACACAAAATTCTACAGAGTCCATTTAGTGTTTCTCACATCTAGATATAGGGCTGCCCACTTGTGATTGGATAACCTATCAGGGAGCCATCCCTGAAGAAAACTGACTCTCCCTTCCTCAGCAACCATTGATTGCCTGTACTTCTTCATCTAGAGGTGAGACCTTGTGATAAATTTCCCATCCACGCTGAACAGTACTTTAAAAGATGAAAATGACTGAGGATGTTCTCTGCCTACTGGGGTGAGCGTGGCTGAGACATGAGTATTGAGTTGTGACCTGTAGTTCATCCCTTCCATTGTTGTGTGCTCAGAGGCGTCTGGGTTTGTAGTTTGAATGGGTGGAAGAGACATAAATGGGCGAGGCTCTATAAAGCTTGCCATATTTCTTAGGTGGTCATTAGTGTCCCAAGAGCATCCTTCACACAGGTGGAAGGTCCCAGGGAACTTCTCTTTGCTATTGAATAGCTGAGTGAATTTGGCTGTCATTCAGTTTGTCCTCAGTTGTCATCTGTAAAGAGTAGTCTTTAATCTCTAATATCCATGACTCTCTCTCCATGGTCTCCTGAGAAACACCTGGGAGCTGTGGATGGGCTTCACTGTGGCCAGTACACCAGACATCTGGGCTGATCACATGGAGGCTATGTTCTGGAGGAACTAGCATTAGTAGGTTCTCCTTCCCTCCCTCCCTCCCTCCCTCCCTCCCTCCCTCCCTCCCTCCCTCCCTCCTTCCTTCCTTCCTTCCTTCCTTCCTTCCTTCCTTCCTTCCTTCCTTTTCTCTTTCTTCTTCTGGTTTATTGAGACAAAGTTTTACTGTGTAGTTCAGTATTGGGATTACAAGATAATGATACGACACCTAATTCTTCTGGGTTTTTTTCATGGAAAGAAATAGTAATGTATTTTCCTGGTCTTCCAGGATTTTCCCTATGTGTGCATGTGTGTGTGTGTGTGTGTGTGTGTGTGTGTGTGTGTGTGTGTGTGTAGTGGGTAGGAGCAGTGTTGAGAACTAGATGGAAACTTTAGACCCTTGATGGTGGAGCTGTGCCAGTTCAGGACACTTACCTGTGACTGTTTCAGGGAGGAAAAGAAATGCTTCTATTGTCACTGTGTAGTGGGGCTTGCGACCATCCTTGCACGGAGAGAGACACTGCTCATCCAGTGCATTCTCTCCACACTAAACCAAGCCTCACCTTTGTCACACTCGATCAAGTCTTCACTGGAACAACACACGCTGTTAAGAAGCAGTGAGTTCCAAATGCGTTTTTCGCAGAATGAAAGGGCCTTAAAATCACAGTGTTGGGTGAAAACATAATTACTTAGGATAGGGTTTCTGTCATAGTCACATTTGTGTAAATGTTAAACCTTTCTTCAATCCCACACTGTTTTCTTCCAAGGATATACACATATACATGTCTATCTGTTCAAGGACATGCATGAAATTATTAGAGCAGGTGTCCAAGAAAGGAGGTCAAAAAGAGAAAAAATAGACATTTACAAAGAAGGAGCCCTTTCAGACCCATGGTGATACGGGGTGTGGCCTGGTAAGGACCCTAGAGACCTCCACCAAAGAACAACATTGATGGCATAGGCATACAGATTCCAGGATACTTAGCCCAAAGTTCTTTGCCTCATCCTTGCTTCCTCTTCCTCCTCTTCCTCCTCTTCCTTCTCTTCCTCCTCCGCTTCCTCTTTTTCTTCTTAGTTTGTTTTCTTTGTGAACCAATACGTTTATCAGAGTTATTTACTGTGGTATAGGTGAGAGGTTAATTATAGGAGTTTGAACAAGTCAAAGGGAGCTATAGCCTACTGAAGCTCATCCTACCCTGGTACCACTCATGAAAGCTGCGTGCCTGGAGTGCTCGTCACAAAACATAGTAAGGTCAGAGAGTCTTGTGTTCACCATTTCTTATATAAGATTTACCTTAAGATACTGAATCAGCCAAGGAGAGAATCAGATTCCAGCCCAGGCCATCATAAACTATCTGAAGTGAACACATGCATACATATATACATATATACCTACACACTGCATACACACACACACACACACACACACACACACACACACTGCATACACACACTCAATGACTCACTAGGGAAGGTAACATGGAATGGTGGTATATAGTAGTTCTGGGTGACAGCTGCATATACAAGCTCATGGTGGGAAGGGTGTTGCTTAAGAGATACTGATGCATTTTCTCTGATATAGGATGAAGGATGCAATTCTGAGCATCCAGTTGAGAACAAGTAAAAATGTCTCTAGTATAGATTGTCTTCGACAGGGATGCTGCAGACCGTTCTCTGAGGTCTTCTTGGACTGCAGATCGGAATTCAGGTGGCCTAGACAGACTGGAGTCCCTGAAACATGCAAGGCCATTTTCAGTAGGCCAGTTAATGGTGAGGGCTACAGAAAGATGCTTTAGGAGGTAAGGACACTTGTGGTCAAGTCAGTTGACAACCTGAGTTTGATCATTGGGAACCACATGGTAGAAGAAGAACACTGGCTTCTCCAAATTTCTCCCTGACTTCTACATGTGCACTATGTGTCAAATATGCACACATGTGCTTGCATGCACATACATCTAACTATAAAAATAAATAAATAAATAAATATGAGCTGAGAACATCCTGTGTTTGATCTCCAGTGCCACATGTACTACTGGTGCACACCTGTGGTCCTAGCACTTTGAGATAGAGGCAGAAGGATCACAAGTTCAAGGTTATCCTTCAATACATATTGAGCCTGAGGCCATCCTAGGCTACTTGAGACTCTGTTTTCAAAATAAAATGCTGTACAAATAAAGAATGAATGGGAGAAACAAAGGCAAGCTCTTGAGTCTGGCATGTTCACGATTGTCAGCTGCTACACTCTAGCTTTGTGACAGTTTCCTAGGAAACTGTCTTTGCCTTGCATTCTATGTCTTTTCCTTTTGTTAATGAAGATACTTGCATAAAAATATCTCAGAGAACCCTGTAGCTGTGTTTATCCTTGTTGATTTGATGAAAGAAAACTACTGCATGTGTTGATTATGTTTGTGAATTATGAATTGTAAGATATACAAGGAAAGTAGTCAGGAAAGAACAGTGATCATAAAACAATTATTCTAACCCTGCATGCAAGCACTATTGGAAACAGCATAGCTTTGAAATAGAAAGCACCTGTGGAGTACAGGTGAGCCATGGTTTTGATTAAATTCGTTGAGTCATAGAATTGAACAAAACCATGCTTGCTAAATTCTGAAGACTGCCAGAGATTATGTAGACTGACTTTCCTCTCAGTGTCTGAAGCAAGTGAAAACCTTGATAGGGTCCTTGAGTCCAGGGCCTGGGATTGTTTCCTACATATCCTGCCCAGGAAGGGCAGGGCGGTGGGAAGAAAAGATTAAGTGCTACTGAACAGGACACCTAGATGGCCAGGGAGCTAATTGGGCTGGTAAAATGCTCGATTTCACAGCATAAGTACCTGCGTTAGAGTCCCAGAATTTTTGTAAAAATCAGGGTTTTGTAGGGGTATGTTTGTAATTTCAGTTCTGGGGATTACTGACTAGTCAGCCTAGCCTACCTGGGGAATTCTAGATCAGTGAGAGATGCTGTCTGAAACAAAACAAAGCAATAATAACAAAAACCCAAAACCAAGGTGGATGGCGCTTAACGAATGACAGCTAGCCTTCACACACACACACACACACACACACACACACACACACACACACACATATTTCATGAGGCTTGAAAACAACTAGAGCAACTCAGGAGCATCTCAGGACTACAATGTCTGAATTCTAGACCATCAGAGTTGGTAAAGAATCAAGGACAGGCAAGGGATTCATTGGCCAATCACCTTGAAGACCATTTCAGGGATATAATCATTGCAACCATGAACCAGGTAGGACAGGGTCTTCTCATACTAGAAATGACACCAGAAGGAGCTTATGTGTCTGAATAATTATGCATGGGAAGGCAAATGAGATGCAGCTAATGGTGGGACAAGCAGAGATCCCAGAGCTTGTCCTGGGTGACCTGAGTGGGCACAGTCACCATGAAGATCTATACCCATCTGTCCTGGTTTGTCAACACAGAACTTTACCCTCTCCTTCTTACAGTTTGCTTCCAAGGTTTAGTGGGAGATACCTGGGCAGGCCTCACTGATCCAGGGGTTGAGTGAGCTACATTTTGGCCCAAGACTTTGAATTAGCCATAAATTTGTGGGTTTACATGAAGTATCAGTTGTAGGTGACCATCCTCAAACTGCTATCATTTTCATAACTCCAAAAATGCCCGCTTGCAGAAGATCATGAAAACTGGGCTTCTTGACTGCTGATGTTCTTTCATAGAAGCTTAGACAAGGAGGGTTATGTGATGCACACCTGAATATGTAGCCATTCTTTCCATCCAATTGAATGAAATGTTGTTTTAGTTTCACATGGCCTTGGGATCTTGGAGAAGGGTTAGAATATATAGGCTGGGGAAGACAAGCAGTACATATATGATGTGCAGTATACCAAGGTCCTGATTGGAGAGATGGCATTCATCCTTAGAGATTTTGTCCTTCCCAGAGCCTCATAAAGCTCTGATTGGCTGTGTGCTAGGTAAGAAATGACAAGTTTTGGTGCCCATGTAAGCTCTGGGCAAATGTGGGTACTCACCAGAAGAAAAGAGAAAATCTTTTTAAGGCGAGGGGCATAGCCATCATCTCCCAGTGTGGCTGTTGTAGGGTCACCTATGTTCAGTCCCTTACAATAACTTCTCACACACACCTCATAAGTAATTCTAATAAACTCATTGTTTCTCCAGGGTGAGCTTCAGTGCAAGTGAACTTCGGTTTGTCATTGGGACCTCGTGAAGAGAGGGCAGATGGTGCTTAGTCTCCCACAGGGAGAAAGTTCTCCCAATATTCTCCTATGGACATTTGAACTTAAAAGTAGATTAAAATAGAGGTTCAGTTCCTCTGCTGAGCCCAAGACCAGGTGACAAGCAGTACATATATGATGTGCAGTATACCAAGGTCCTGATTGGAGAGATGGCATTCATCCTTAGAGATTTTGTCCTTCCCAGAGCCTCATAAAGCTCTGATTGGCTGTGTGCTAGGTAAGAAATGACAAGTTTTGGTGCCCATGTAAGCTCTGGGCAAATGTGGGTACTCACCAGAAGAAAAGAGAAAATGCAAGGAAGGATGTGGCACTTCATCATCCCCAAACAAAGCTGCCCACCTTCCCCGACATCAATAGCAGCTCATTTCCCCACTTTCACAAACCATTACAGTAACCAAGACATATAGAATGTTCCCCTGTAGTTCAATGACCAGAATGGAAGGTCATGGGGTACTAGTGAGGGCAATTTGGAACTTTTGTTAGTTATATTTACTAAGAAAATACCTAACAAAACACCTGAAAATACACCTGTAAAACACCTGACAAAACAAACACCTGACAAAACACCTGACAAAACAACAAACACCTGACAAAACAACTTAAGGAAGGATTTGCTTCTTCCCACTATTTGAGGGTCTAATACATCATGGTGGGGAAAGCATGGTGGCAAAGACAGAAGACCCACTACTCAGGAGCTCACACAACTTTGATTTTAGCTTCCAGCTGGGCCCTCATGGGCATGCAGTAATATGCATCAGTAATATGGATGGCATGTTTCTGCCTCTGTTTCTCAGGAGTAGACAATACATGCAGATCCCCAATTATGCAAATAAACATGGAGATCAAAACAAAACACTTGAAGGCCATTTAGATTGCATACTACCCCAACAGCGGGGACTAGCCAACTTGCTTTCCTATTTCAATTTCACCCAACCTGTATTAACAACCAGAAATGGCTTTTATGAATGGCAAAACCCATTTGTTATCTGCATGATGACATTTGGTTGTGAAGAGCTATTTGTAGACACATTCAAATGGAGACCTTGACCCAAAGAAGATCTCCATTCAGATTTCCACTAATATATCTCCCCACAAAACAGTTGTGAGCCCAGCAGACACTTCCCTTAATTCTGCCTCACTTCATTATCTGGACACAGTCAGCTCCATCCAGAGGTTATATCTGGGCTAGAGACTCTTTCTGTTGTTTCTTTTATCTTCTTCCTTTTTCCTTTTCAGTTTTTGTAACTTTGTCAGACATATGTACATACATGCAATGCATGCATGAGTTCTCTCTCTCTCTCTCTCTCTCTCTCTCTCTCTCTCTCTCACACACACACACACACACACACACACACACACACATTCACTCCTTCTCCCCCACCATTCTGGGACAGCAGTGGGGCAGGTTAACTGTCCCTGGGAGCACATCTTCCCAGTGCTTTGACTTGTTAAGGGGCTCTTTGTCACCAGGGAAACAGCCTGGCTTTTAAACTTACAGAGATTGTGAAGCAACATCTTAAGAAAGAGAGAACAGGAAAGTATTGTGGTTTTTGTTGTTGTGTTTGTTTTGTTTTGTTTTTCATGGTGTAGGCCATGGTCTGCTTTCCACAGAGTTAATTCTGAGGCTTATTACAAATATGAATGGCTGGAACACAAGACAGACTCAATCAGTCAGAGCTACCAAAGGTACAGACTGGGAAATTGAACTGATAACAAGCAGAATGGGTTTTTCTGACTCACTCAGGTGTGAGAACAAACTTCTGTAGCCTGGCAGGAGGTGGAGAATCCATGGAGTCCTGGATGCTTGCCAGGGCTAGAGAGCACAAACTACCCCAACCAACCCTCCTACTTGCAGAGTTCAGAAGTGGCTCCAGTCCCTTCCCCGTAACCTGACACTATGCAGTAGATGCAAGAAGGGCAACACACAATGTTTTCTGTCTGTCTATCCCATCTTTCCCCTTTCAAATGAATTTTAATGACATACTAGGAAACAAACACATTCTCTTGTTTAATTAAACACAGGTAAGGGGCCAGCAAGATGACTCAGTGAGTAGAGGTACTTGCCTCCAAACCAGACTGCCTCAGTTCTATCCCTGGAACCCACACAAGGGTAGGAGAGAATGACTCTTAAGAGTTCTTCTCTGATCTCTATAGATGCACCACAGTGACACACATGTTCATGCGAACAAACACATGTACCACAATGAACAGATACATAAATATGTTTTTTTAAAGCCCAAAGCATCCACCTCCATGTTCAGTCCCAATTAATCCCTGTGATGTAACTGCTTCTTCTGAGTTGGACATGACCATGGTTATCTTGAAGTATAGCAGCTGAGATGACCAACAGGAGTTCCTCATGAGATTGTGTCTATCATTTCTTTTTTGGAGGTTGCAAGTGGTTCATAAGAGCCTCACAGGAACTCTCCCCGCCATGAGATTCAACTCATCTTGGTATGAAAGGTAAGTGATTGAATGAGGTGGACCTCCTGGTGTGTCTGTGCTCCTGTATGTAGCCTTCATAAACTTGGATTTTCAGTTCCCTCCCTCCCTCTCTGGTTCTTTATGTCTTTCACAGATATTACACATTTATGGGATGTATACATATCTCTATGTACATGTGCACTGTATTAACTTCTTTTCTATTGTTGTGATAAAACACCATGATCAAAAGCAACTTATGGAAGAGTTTAATTTGGCTTGTGGGAGAGCCATAATAATAGGGAGGCATAGCAGCAAGTACAGCATGGAGGTGAGAACAGGAAGCTGAGAGCTCACATCTCTTTTTTTTCCCCTGAAGCAGGGTTTCTCTGTATAGCCCTGGCTGTCCTGGAACTCACTTTGTAGACCAGGCTGGCCTCGAACTCAGAAATCTGCCTGAGAGCTCACATCTTGAACCACTAGCTTGAAACAGAGAGAGCAAACTGGAGTGGCATGAAGATTTTTAATCTCAAAGCCCACTCCAAGTCACACACTTCCTAAACCTCCCCAAACAGTGCCACTGACTGAAAGCCACATGTAGGGGACATTCTCATTCAAACCACTCCATGAACCTATAAAGCAGGTGTAGTGCTGGTGGCACTTGGTGGATAGGGGCATTTTGCTATGACAGTGCTCACCATCATGGACAGGCCTTGATGCCTTCTTAGGTGGACTACTGCTAAGAGAGTCAGTGAGGGCGAATAGGGCTATGATGGCTAGTATTAATTATCAACCTGAAAGGCTCTATACTCACCCAGAAGACAAATTTCTGGGCATATCTATGAGGGGGTTTCTAGGTGGAATTAATTGAGGTGGGGAAGAATTAAGCATAGGAACCACAATTACATGGATTGGGATGCCCTGGCTGGGCCCTGGATCTTTCAGGATAGTGCAAGTTCAGTGTCATAGAATACTTCCTGTGTAGAGGAAAATATAACCCACAGTCAGCTGGAAAGAACTCAGCATGCCTAGGCTTCCCTCTAAAACTGGATAATTACATCAATAAACAGACAACACCTCCCATCTGGCCATCAGCGTTACTTGTGGATCCCTGGCATACTAAGAAGACATACGCTTCAAAATTGAATAAAAACGATCCAGAAAGAGAAAGGGGCAGTGCCATCTAGCAGCCTAGCATGTTGCTCCACTTAGAGATTGGCAAGGCAATGGGAGGTGGTTGGCAGTGCATCTCTAGGAAGATAGACGCTGAGTAAGTTGCTAAAGCAGGAAATACAGCTTCCTGATGCAAAGTACTGGCTGAAGAACATTTGAAGAACTCTGCTTCCTATTCATGAATTCAAGTGATTCATTCATTCAAGTGATTCTGGAGGCATGAAGAACACTGTTTCCCACTTATTTATTCAAATGATTCATGAAGAGCATTGCTTCTCATTCATCCTGAGCATATAAGTAACTCGTGGGAATTCATTATGGGCCTATCTGTGGTATGCAGTACACATAAACATGGGAAGCGCAACATGTCTAAGCAAGACATATGAGGTTGATGCAGCTGGGTAAAGAGGTTGAGTGTGCTTTAAAATCCATTGCACATTAAAAGAAATATGGTCTATGATAGATAGCGAACACAGCTTTAATAATGAAGGCTAATCTAATGACTTTCCAGTGATCATTAGGCCTCTTCATTGCATTGCATGTGGGGGTAGCATTTATCATAGTTCCTATATCCCTGCAATTTTTGTAGACCTCTCTCTTACTCATTAGGCTGCAGGATTTTAAGTGGTAATGTCTTTAAACAATTATTTTTGCTTCTGATTACTCTTACAATATCTGGCCCAGGGTTTTTCGTGCCTAGGAAACAATGACTATGTGAAGCCAGACTAAAAACCAACAAATTCTCATCAGCACAAAGTCAATCTTGTGCAACTAATCCATATTATAAAATGAAGGAATATTTGTTTTGAGTGTTTTCTATTCAGGGGCTATGCTGGGATGGTCACCTTTGTCCCTCAAGATTGCCTAGAGTCTACCCAGAGTCTGACTACAGTAAGAACAATCCAAGTGGTGACTCATGGGAACAAAAATAGTTGCTTTTACCTATCCTCTGAAATTGACATGGGAGTGGGTGGAGACTTTCTTAGATTAAGTTTCCTTCCTGTAAAAGTTGGCACCACCCAGTCTTTCAGAGTTTAGAGCAGAGTGTTTGCCCAAGCACTCAGTCAAAACTCTGGGACTCAATACTGACTCCAGATTGAAATGAGGCAGCCTTAAATGACACTTCAGGGATAACTTTGAGTAAGGGGACAATGGGCCCTTTGAGTCTAGCTTTTGAATTTTGATAGGACAGGAAGAAAAATCCAGACAGAAAAGAAAAGTTCTAGTCAGTTCTTTTTCAGAGACATCTAAATTAAATACGTGAGTTTTCTTTACTTTCTTATGCTATGCTATTACCCCCACTCCTACACTGCCTGCCACGGATGGCTATCTGCCCAAGGTAGCCCTTGTGCAGTCTTCTAGAGCTGGTAAGGGGTTCAACCTATGAGCCAAGGGAATATCTGGGCCTTGGGACACACCAAGGATGAGTCTGGAAGAACTCATATGCAGGAGAGTATCTGCCCTGTGACTGCCTAAACTTAGACAAGATTTAGATAATTGCTTATCTTTCTGTGTATAGGTAGCTGCACAAACACAAGGACCTGAGTGTGGATCCTCCAACACCTTGTAAAACAAGGCATGGTGGCACGTGTTTATAACCCTATCTCTGCGAGTGGGGAAAGTAGAGATTTTGTTTCTGTTGTCCTTGTCTTCTGTTTGTCTGCATCATGTCATCTACTGTCATTGTGTTAGGAAGATTTCCATTACTGCAGTGGGATGCTTGAGATAACCAAGTTATAAAGAGTAAAGGTTTTGCAGATAGTGAGTGTTGGAGCAAGTGGCCCACCTCATTGTTTCCAGAAAGCAGAAAGGGTTAGGGAGGAAGAGGCTAGGTTCCTGCAATCATTCTCTTAAGTCACCTAACTTCCTCCCATTAAACTTCAACTGCTAAAGGTTTCTTCACCTCCCCATTGTACCATTGGTGAGAGACCCAGTCTTTAATATACAGGCCTTTGGAAGATATTAATTCAAACCATAACAGACATTATTAGCAAATACTCCTTGAAGTTCATATGGCCCAAGAGTCTTTCTCCTACATGAGATAGAAGAGATGTTTTGGATTAAGCATAAACATCTTTTGAATTTGATCATGATAAGGTTGAATTTACAATTAGATTTTCTGTAGCTTTCCTCAATGAAACAATTTTTCTAGAGTATCTTTTCACAGGTCTATTTGAATATGTTGTCTTTTCAGTCTGGGCAGGTTCACCTGTTATTCAGGCATGGACATTAAAATTCAGCAGTTGGGATCTGGGGAGGTTGCTGAGGTGATTGATACACAAGTATGAGGACCTGTGTTCAATCTCTAGGCTCCTGTAAAAAGCCTGTCATGGTAGTGTGCACTTGTAACCTCAGATGGAGACAGGCAGATCCTTTGAGGCCCATTGACTGGTCTACCTAGGCTAATTAGTGATCCCCAGATCCCTGTGAGAGTACTAGTATCAAAACAACAACAACAACACCTTTTGAAGAATGATACCAGAGGTCCACATGTACACACACACACACATACACACACACACAGAGACACACGACACACACATACACAGAGACATATGCCCACACACATAATACAGATACACACATGTATACACATGCATACAAACATACACACACACTCACCACACATACACACACACACAGACACACGCACACAGACACATGCCCACACACATGCATACACACATACACAGACATACACATGCACACATATGCATACACACACACTCAACACACACACACAGACACATGCCCACACACATGCATACACACAGACACAGACATACGCATGCACACATATGCATACACACACACTCAACACACACACACACACACACACCACACAAACACACACACACACAGGTTTTCTCTGGAGTAAGGCAGATCTGGATAGAAATCCTAGCCCTGTTGCTTATTAGCTTTGCCAGTGTTTATAGTCCTTTACCAGATTTATTTGGCAAGTGGTAAATTACCTTCTCTGGAAAGTGCCCCAGTACACATGTGAACTACTTACCACTCTGACTTTCATACTGGTTTCTGCTACATGTATTATCACTCAGAGAGTGTGGGTGTAGGGTGGAAATAGCACAATAATGGATAGCTTTTGTGCTATAACTGACTTTTCTTCTTGTGTGAGTGACTCACTGGAATTTCAAGAGTGGAATGACTTGCTAAAGCTTTCTAGTAGAACTGAGATATCTGAAGCCCCAGAGGCTAAAGTAGGACTTACCAGAGAGGACTAGACCTTGAAACTCAGCCTCTTTCAGAAGCCCTGGCTTCTGAACAGGGTGGTTACAAAGCCCCTGACAAACCTCTCACTGTGCAGCTTAACTTATACTTCAGTGACAACTTCATGCTACTAAAGATCTTATGAAACTTAAGCTTTTCAAATGTCACCTTTGTTATTCTTTCTGAAATCCTGCAACTGTTAGTACGTAAAAAAGAAAAAATAAATCTAAACCGAGATAGGAAGGGCTTTTATTCTAGGAGGACAAGAAAGTCAGGAACTCAATAATCTCTGCTAGGACAGCTGGCGCCTTGGGTTGCTGTAGTGATAAAGAGAAATGAGCAAAGAGTGGCAGGGTTCAGATATTGGGGTGAATTTATAGAGCACAAACTGGCCTGATGGCTGCGTTTTTCTGAGCTAGGAAGGTAAATGATGGCACAGTCCCTGGTGATGATCCATATCGGATCCAAAGTCACCCTTCAACCTCCATCTTGCACTTCTTTGAACCGGCAGTCCAGGGAGCAAGCTTCAGATCCACAGAGCTGCAGTAATTTCGATTGTCGCGAGCCCCCTTGCGCAGTACCCACACAGCACTGGGGAGCTGCCCGTGGTGCTGATTTTTTCCCTTTGAGAGGAACCGCTGGCCACCACTCCTGCAAAAGGCTCAAAGTATACACTGGAGTTCTATAGCCCTAAAATCCCTGACCAGCGACAGGTGCAGCATAAAAAAGCTCTGCTAGACCCCCAAACTCTAGCGACTCTGTCAGCTGCAGTTGGAGCTCTGCAGGATCTGGAGCTGTCCTGTGAGGACTTCCCTTCACTCCCTAGTTTATCTACATTTCCCTATTTCCAAATCCTCTCAGACTCTGTGCCTTTGTAGACTACACCTGGTGGGCATCACACATTGGCGCTTCCCGCACCTCCTCTGTCATCCCCTGGGACACACCCCTCTGGAACAGCTTCTCCAGGGGCACAGCACACTTCCGAAGAGGAGATCACCCCTGGAGCGAGGGGCCCAGCTTCCTAGCCCCACCCCCTTTCTTGTTTATTCCTACTACACATGCTGCTTCTCTTCTCTTAAGCACAGAGTTGGGCAGTAAGCTCCGCCCCCATCTTCCATAGAAGGGAGAGCTGAAGTCGGGAAGAGGTGGAGGGGAGGAGCTCCCAGACCCCTCACAAGCTGCTGGCCCACTGGGAACTACTGAATCCGTTAGTAGAAGGGAGCAACCCGAGCGTCCATTGTTGGCTGAGGACCCCTGAAGAACAGCAGGCAGTCTGCTCCCGCCTTTGAGAGCCTTTTCCCGCCAGCCAAGCCTGCTCACAGGTAGGGCCAGCTCCCCGGTCTGCCTTCCGGGGACCGCAAGAGCTATCCACGAATAGGAGCTGTTTAAAGCACCTGTGTTAGGCTTTTTTTTTTTTTTTTTTTTTTTTTTTTATAGAACTGGAAGGACAACATTCATTGCGTTTGATGTTCTGGGTCTTGTGTCCAAGAGAGGAGTTGGGTGGTGGGAAAAGGTACACGAGGGAAGATGGAAAGTGACAACTTTGATTACCTTTGAACAGGTAGCCATGACCTCACTGCCCACTGAGACCACTGGAGACCCCGATTTGTCTTCTGGGCTGTTGCCAGCCAGCTCCACTCCAGCCAACCAGAGCGCAGAGGCCTCGGAGGGCAACTTGTCTGCGACGGTTCCCCGAGCTGCAGCAGTCACGCCGTTCCAGAGCCTGCAGCTGGTGCACCAGCTGAAGGGGTTGATCGTGATGTTGTACAGCATCGTGGTGGTCGTGGGTCTGGTGGGCAACTGCCTGCTTGTGCTGGTGATCGCGCGCGTGCGCCGGCTGCACAACGTGACTAACTTCCTCATCGGCAACCTGGCCTTGTCCGACGTGCTCATGTGTGCCGCCTGTGTGCCTCTCACGCTGGCTTATGCCTTTGAACCTCGCGGCTGGGTGTTCGGTGGAGGCCTGTGTCATCTGGTTTTCTTCCTGCAGCCGGTCACCGTCTACGTATCGGTGTTCACACTCACCACAATCGCCTTGGACCGCTATGTGGTTCTGGTGCACCCGCTACGTCGGCGCATTTCACTGAGGCTCAGCGCCTACGCGGTGCTGGGCATCTGGGCATTATCTGCAGTGCTGGCGCTGCCGGCCGCAGTGCACACCTATCATGTGGAGCTCAAGCCCCACGACGTGCGCCTCTGCGAGGAGTTCTGGGGCTCGCAGGAGCGCCAACGCCAGATCTACGCCTGGGGGCTGCTTCTGGGCACCTATTTGCTCCCCCTGCTGGCCATCCTCCTGTCTTACGTACGGGTGTCAGTGAAGCTCAGGAACCGCGTGGTCCCTGGCAGCGTGACCCAGAGTCAAGCTGACTGGGACCGAGCGCGTCGCCGCCGCACTTTTTGTCTGCTGGTGGTGGTGGTGGTAGTGTTCGCGGTCTGCTGGCTGCCGCTGCACATTTTCAACCTATTGCGGGACCTGGACCCGCGTGCCATCGACCCCTACGCCTTCGGGCTGGTGCAGCTCCTCTGCCACTGGCTTGCTATGAGCTCCGCCTGCTATAACCCCTTCATCTATGCATGGCTGCACGACAGCTTCCGAGAGGAGCTGCGCAAGATGTTGTTGTCCTGGCCCCGCAAGATTGTGCCTCATGGCCAGAACATGACCGTCAGCGTGGTCATCTGATGTCGCTCTGCCAGGTCTGAGCTGGGGAACTTCATATCCCTTAGCCCCAGAGGTCATCCTGAGATCTTATTCCCAGCACTAGAGTTAAGCCAACACATGTGAATTCCCACCCAGCCCTTTTGATTTGTCTGGTCTTTGTGTTTCTGTGAAATGTTAGGTGGGCTTTGGAGTAGAAGAGCCTTGGGAGAGAGAGAGAAGCAGATTTATCAGGTCTACCCCCGAAAGCAAAACACAGCTATTTTTCTGGGTTCAGAAAAATGAATCAGTAGCAGGCTTTTCTTTTTTACTCTTTGAGTACACTGTGGGTGGAATTTAAATGTGGTGCTGGGGTTGGTGAAGATCTTCACTTTACCTTTTTAAAAGGCCCCAGCTGAGATATAATGACTGTTTTGTCTACCTGAGACTTGGATTCACTATGATTTCAGATCAATTATGATGCCAAATCAATATCCAGGATTTTAACATTTCCTGAGGAAGATCTTTATGTTCCAAAAAGATTTTCATTTTAAAATCATTTGGATTTATAGTACAAATCCAGTTTCAGGTTACATTTCAGGAGGTGTTATTCTTGTCTCCTTTCCAACTCCTCAGCTACCATATTGAAAGGATAAAGGAAACAGGTCAGTTAGAAGACAGCTCACCTAGCCCCGGGTTCAAGTCTTGCACAACAGGGTGTGACAGTGCATGCCTGTGAGCCCATGACTCAAGAAATAGAGGAAAAGGGATCAGTTCATGATCATCCTGGGCTACATAGGGAATCTGAGACCAGCCTGGGCTACATGAGAGGAATCAATCACTATAGAGATAGGCAAATGGGAAGATGTGGTTCTCTTAAGGACACATGTACCTGTCCATGAGGACAGACATCATATGTGTGTGTGCGTGCACACACAAGCAGTGTTTACGACCAGACAGAAATGCTCAGTGTAAACTGTGTGCAGTAGCATTCTCCTGCATCCTCTAATTGCTGAATTTCAACAGATCAACAGCTGCCATCTGACTGCTCAGCACCTGCTCCCTGGAGATTCTTGCAACATATCAGCCTAGAAGCCAGGGCTGGAAACAGATTACTTAAGGATAGCCCAGAAAAATTAACTTCCATCCACAAGATGCACAGTTCAAATGCTAACCACTTTCAGGGCTTCAGGAACAGGGAAGGCTCTTGGGGGTGAGCCTGGGTTGATGATCAGCACATTAACCTTTTCAGAATTCTGTTAATGAGGAACGTGTTTGGGGCCTCAGTTCCCAAGAGCCTCAATAATGGATGCTGAAACAGCTACTGGTTTGGTGAGAGAAGGAACTTTGGAAAAAGATACATAGTATCAACCCAAGGTCTGTGAAGTGTGTGATGTGAATTACTGTCTGTAGCAAGTGTGTGGGGCTCTAGTGCCACTCCAGGAAGGTCTCCCCTCTCTTCTATTACTGTTGAAAAGAGACTAGCTCATTTATCCGAGTGCTGTACAAGAGGAGATTTGGTACCAAAATGACAAGGGTTTAGTTTTCACATCTACAGCCGATGGGGGTATGAATATTTGCACTAAGCAGCACCAGAAGTTGTTAGTAGCTACAGCGTTTCATTCCATAGACTGAAAAAGGTTGAAACAGGTTAAGATGGGAGATGGTAACTACTTCTGGCCTTAGCACCTAATTGACTTTGAGCTTCATCTAGAGACTGGAGCATGGAGAACCTATACCCTAATGATGCAGCCCTCTCCCAAACACAGTGTTACAAAAAAATTGTATTTGCTAAGCATCCCAGAGATGGGCTTTTGTGTTTCCTAAGCCAGAGCATATTTTTAATGGGCACCTGTGGAGAGAACAGGAAACGGGGTGGGGGTGGGGAGGAAGGGAACAAGTGGGATTTGTTAGAGAGGGATTGTGTCAATTTTGGCCTTTTTTTTTTTTTTTTTTTTTTTTAATTACTGGCTCTCAGCCATGGCTACTCTTAGAACCCCTGGGGAAATATAAACCAAGCCAAACAAAATACATTGATGTCAATCCCTGTCAGCCCTCCTCCCATCTAATCGACTTGAGATAGGGTCTGAGAGTCTGCATTTTTCAAAGCACTTCTGGAGATTTTAATGTGCAGCCTAAGCACTGACCCCGTTTCCCAAACCTGCTCAGAAATGCCTTTGTGACAATTCACTTGTACCCACTGAAGTTGTTAAGAATCTGGACATGACAGTGAGTTCTACATCACAGTTGGAGACAACCCAGTCAGTCTTTAGACAATCCCTGTACTATCAGCTTTAGAGGATAATCCTCATGATTAGAATATTTAGGCATTCATCCAAGCAGTTCCTGTGTAGAGCATCAGTTTAGAAGGAACGTTATTCAGTTTTAGTTAAACTGCATTATAAATTTACCCACCATGAAATAGTCTAAGACTTCACTGTTAAAGTGTTAAAAAAATATAAATAAAATGTTCCCTGATTAGTTTAAGGTCACACTGTGAAAAGGAACTGTCCTTCCTAAACTAGGAAGATTGCCACCAGTTTGTCATGCAGTGACTTAAAGTTTTAAACATTTGTATAGATCCTCTGGAGAGCCTAAAGAGGGTGGTGGATTGGGCTGTGCTTATAAGCATCTTCGCATATTGTGAAGCTGGCAGCTGAACAGCAAGTGATTAATTGTTACCCGATGTGATATCTATTTAGAAGCAGTTTGTCAAACAAACTGACTTGTAAAAACATCTCTCAGAGATGGGTTCCAGAGAAATCTGCATAGGCTTATGCATAGGAATTGCATTTCATAACTCATTTTTGGTTAGTAGCAAGTGTCTAAGACAAGTAGGCAGGCTTACTCCTGCAGGAAGTGAGTCAAGACCAAAGCTGGGAACTGAGCCAGCCTGGAATTTGGCAGCTGCCTTTCTTCCCAAGGCTGACAGGAGGTTCTGTAATCCCTTTTGCAAGCATTGTCAGCAGGCCTTGAGTTTGGCACATGATCAATAGATTTATCTCACCGAATTGACAGGGGAGTATTTCAATATGTGTTGGCAACAGTGACCTGGGAATAGCAAGTGTGAGGGACACTGAAGTAACAATACTCCAAGCGATGTAACCTTGTCTAGCTGCTCTGATGGTTTTTCAGGCTGCTCTTTTACCAGGGCAGCTCATTTTCAGGTTTATTTTCTCTGGTGAGCTATTGGACCACCTTTGGTTCTCACTCCTGAACACCTAGTAGTCTTTCAGATGCAAGACCAGGAGCTGACCTCATGGACACTCATGTAAGAATATCCCTTGGTGGAGAATGGACACAATACTTATCCCTCACACAGAGAGGTTGGGAATGCCTGTCTGTAATGGATTTATGTCTGCCCATTGGTTTCTTTGCAATATGTGTGAGATATCTTTATAGCTGAGTCAGCATGGGAAGTTTCTTAGGCTGGGACTTGTAGTGTGTTTGACATAATAAATATTACAACAGTGGCACAGTCTCCAGCTGTGGAATTAATACACCTCTCCGAAGTCACTCCAAGAAAATCTTACTGCGAACCTAGATTTTATCAGTTTTTACTAGTTTCAGAGATAAACGCTTCATGCTGGCTGTCCTGTGACTGTCTGTCCCCAGTCTACATGATGCTAGCATTTTAATGTATGGTATTAAGATCTTTCTATCTCAGAGGTTGGAGCCTAAATCCACAGTCCATCAAAAGAGAAGAGGAGGATTTCATGCTGAGTTTCTATGCTGTCATGAAATAGATAAACATTTAATGGGCAGTATTTTATCAACCATTTCCCATATATAGCTTGGAAAACTCTAAAAACATATACTATATGGGTCAATAAATAAGATCTATAACATTTTAAACCATGAATGATGGAGTTAAAACAATTTTTTTGTCTTTTGTTTTTTGTTTTTTGTGAGTATAGGTTATAATTTTAACATGGATTTGTGGGTGGCCAGCAAGATGGCTCATCTGATAAAAAGGTGCTTGCTACCAAGACTGACCATCTAAGTTAAATTATAGCATCCACATGGTGGAAAGAGAGAACAGGCCCTCTAGTTTTGTTCTCTGACCTCCACATACTCTGTGGCACGCCCATACCCCCAAATAAATAAATGCACTAAAAGTGAATTTATGGAAGAGTAGATAGATGGCTCAGTGATACTTGCAGCTTAATCATGAAGACCTGAGTTGGATTCTAACACCTACATGGGGTGCTTCACAAAAGGCCTGTGATTTTAGCACCAAGGGAACTGACAGTGTTTTCTGGCCTTTGAGAGCAGCAGCACACATTTGGTTATTTGTACACACACATACTCACTCTCTCAAAGTGAAATAAAAAACATTTACAAATGGATTTATGAACGTATGCCCCCTGGTTCTACTCTTTAGCATGAAATAAGCTAATGCACAAATACTGGGAAAGGAAGATGTTCAGATCAGATGGGAGTTAGTCATGGTTCACCAGAAAGAAGCCTACACACTTAAAGTCAGTCTTTGGAGGCAGTAAGCTCATTGTGACAACCATGTACAGACATTTCTAACAGGTTTTAAACAGGTTTATAAATGTAAATATCTTAGATATTTGAGTGCTCTATTTGCATGTACACCTGCATGCCAGAGAGGACATGGGATCTTACTATAGATGATTGTGAGCCACTATGTGATTGCTGGGAATTGAACTCAGGACATCTGGAAGAGCAGCCAGTGCTCTTAAGCACTGAGCCATCTTTCCAGCCTCCTAACAGGTTTTTTAACTATTCTCTGCTACTCAAATGTCCCCCTTTTCATTTTTATTCCTCTGTTTTGCCATTTGTACTTGTTACTCTCCACTTACAAAATACCTCCTGTCTGAATAAAAATACCTTCTGCCCTAAGGATAGGGAGATGATAGGATTCAAACACTTATCTTCTATTTGGTTCTTGTAAAGGAGAAACCACTGACTCCATTGTCGACATAATAGAGGACAGCATGTACCATGAGACCAGGTGTGTCCAGGGCTGCAGTTCACAGTGTTGCCTGTACCCTGTGGGATCCAGGAGTTCTTCTATCTGCTGTTTAACAGTCAAGTTTCAGCCTCAGAAATCTGCCAGAATTTTCACAGAACCCTTAACTTCATAAACCTCACTGAGGGCTCTCAAGAGGACCAAACGGTCAAAGGTTAAATGGTTTCATTTGAGCATCTCATGTTGAAGTGAAGAAACAGGATCCAGCAAAAGCAACAAATGGCCTGTGCTTTTAAGTATTCTCTGCCTTGTTTCTTGGCTCTCACAAAATATTTTCTTGGCTTGCAGGTAGCTAAGTCTCCTGGTCCCAGAGCACATACCCTCCTTCTGGACGACAGCCACTGATAAATGGAGTGCCATGCTGCTGTCATTTCCATGACCCCTCTGTTACAGCCAGGCAAAGGAGAAAAAAAATCCCTTTCACTGAGAAAATCAGATTGAGAGTTCATGGGTGAACTAGGAATCAAAGTTAGGTGCTAGGGTGGCACAATCACACCTACCTTAAGTTCTCACCCCAGGAGTGGGCTTAAGGTAGTGGCTACCCCATGGTGGGCAGATTTGCTGTCCAATCTACAGCCTGGGTACTCATAAGCAGAGTCCCTCGAGGAGAGGAGATTGTCCTTCTGAGCCACTGCCCTTAGGTAAGACAAATCCGGTGGGCACAACATCCCCGTTCAATATTATAGGCAGGTGGACAATAAGAATGCCTGTCAATACCTCTCAATTTTACAACTCTTTCCTGTGGACAGGTCTCCATGTATTCCCATTTCCTACCTAGTCCAACCCCACCCCACCCTGCCCTTTATTTCTCTCCAGGATACAAATGCAAAATTTGAGACCAGTGTTACTTTCTGGAAGAGGACCAGTTAGTTGACAAGCTTATACTGAGACTGATCCTGGCCAGTTCCCCTGTATACCTGCATCAGTAGAAACGATCTGGCCAGATTCAGGGTGTTAGTTACTCTTCTCTGTGACAAGATATCTGAAAAACAACACGTGGAGGGGAAACCTTATTTTGGCTCAGAGCTTGTGAATCCAGGCATTCATGGTGGGGATTAAGCAACTGGTTAATTGTGTCAGGAAGCAGAGAGAGATGAATACTGCTGCCCAACTCATTCAAGACTCCAGGTCATGAAAGGATACCACCCACATCACATGACCCAATCTAGACATTTCCTCACAGACATGTCCAGAGGTTTTTCTCCAAGGCGATTTCTAGACTATGTCAAGTTGACAATATTAGCCATCAAATCAGGGTAATATTGCCTACCTGCATTAACTGAAATGTAGAGGCGGAATCTTCTCCACAGGAGAAAGGTGGCAGGGAGTATCTCCTTTGGGGCTATAAATCCAGAAGGTCCATGAACAAAGTACTTTATCTTATCTAATCACAGTTGATATATTTAGATATAGTAGATGTTCATTCACTACATAAATGTGAGGTGAGGTGTAGGGACATATAAGGATGGGACAGTAACCTATGGTTAGAAGGACCAGAGGGTTTTTTTTTTTTAAATCACTCTCAGTCTGGGAATAAGAGGGTTGAAACTTTAAGAGGAAGGGTCATTTGGAGGAGATTGTCTCTAGAGGAGCTGTAGCCTTTGGAGGAGGAATGGAACTAGCCCTAAGTGTCGCTATGGAGAGGGAGCCTATGGCAAAAGTTATGTTTGCAGGAAACTTTCCAGCAGGTGCAAGGATCACAAAAATGACATACACCATGCAAATTCAAAAGAGGTACTGCTCATACTTGGCCTTGGGGCTCCTAGAACCTTCATGGATAAAATGCCATTCCATTCAGACTCTAAAAGATGCCTGAAACCTTAAGTAACTGAAGAGGGTACTTTGGACCAACATGCCTCAGAGGTAGCAGAACTAGGACAGGGGGATGTAGAACAGAAGAGTGTAGGCTGTGCTTACAAAAGTCGGGAGGGGACAGACTGGCCCTGAAAGATGAATAAAGTTGGTTAAATTAGTTGTTTTTGCTATGTGTTGGGCACAGTGCCAAGGACCTTACATTGTTCATCTCTTTACCACGTTATTCCTGTTTCTCAGAGAGGAAAACAAACATTTAGAGAAGTTGAAAAATTTGCCAAGATGTCACCATGATAGGTGGTAGCGCTGGGCTACACATTCCAAAGACTGCAGCTGAAACAAACAATGACATTGTACTTGGAATTCAGCCGGAAGAGCCTGGCCCTTTAGGAGAGGTAGTAGGAAGCTATGGAAGGTTTAGAATAAGGAGCAGAAAGAATGAGTTTCAGGACTAAACTCTAGGCCTATGACAACAGGGAAAGAGGGAGGCCATGTATTAGCTGCTTTTTTTCATTAGTGTGACCTAATTCCTGATGCAGGTAGCACAAAGGAAGACATTTCCAAAATAAAGAAATATTAAAAATTAAGTTGGTATTTTGGCTTATGATTTCAGTGACTTCAGTCCACAGTTCTTGGTGCCATGGACTCTAGACCCATGGAGAATCAGACCATCATAGTGTCAGGAACACATAGAGGAAGAGGCTGTTCGTGGTGGATCAGGGATGAGGTATACCTTCAAAGGCTTGCTTCCAGTGAGCCATTTCCTTCAGTTGGGCTCTGCCTATTAAAGTTCCTATGGGTCTTTTCCTCATGACACATGACACATGATCAGGGAAGAACAGAAGTGAGGCCAGTCTGTGTGTTGGTTTTTGAGATGTGGTAAGCTACAGCTTTGGGCTGAGTAACAACTGATCACTAATGATGTCTGCCAGCCCCCGAAGGTCTTGTGACTCACATTCTATGTGCTACCAGCACTACTGATCTTAGCAGAGAACTGCCAGAAAGTTAATTCCTACCTACCTTCCTTTCTTTCTTTTAACGCCCTAAGATATTCATGAAATGTGGAGACCATAAATATGGATGAGAGATAGCATAAGGAGACTCCACATTCACCTACAACTGTCCTAATTACTTTAAGTTTTTCTTTTATCATGCTAATTATTTCAGATGGTAAAAACAAGATGGCTTTCCATCCTCGAGCAGGCAAAAGACTTTCTCTTATGCAGTGGTTCTCAACCTTCCCAGTGCTGCGACCCTTTAATGCAGTTCCTCATGTTTTAGTGACCCCCCCACCACAAAATTATTTTCATTGCTACTCCACAACTGTAAATTTGTTACTGTTATGAATTGTAATGTAAATATCTGTATTTTCCAACTCCTACGAAAGGGTCATTTGACCCCAAAGGGGTCAACACCCGCATGTTGAAAATCAGTATTTTTCTGTGAGGCAGCTGGCTCCTCAGCCAAACAAACCTGTGCTCTTTGCAGAGGCTTCCCAAGCAAGAAAGTCTCGCATGAGGTAGGATTCACTGCCTTCCTAAGCCTTTTTCCTTGCTCTCTCTGGCAAACATTTATTACCCTGCTCCATCTTTCTGGTGTTGCTGCTGGCTATTTTCTACTTGAGTGAAAGGAGGCAGGATGTGCTACTGCATGGAGGGATGCCCTACAAAACACACAATTGTGGCAGTCATTTATCAGACCATTATCCTTCAGATCTTCATTATAATAATCATCAGGTAATGTTCTGGGGCAGCTGCTGAAGCCTGGATTAAAATCAGGTTATCTGTACAAAGGAAGAATCAATGTAATGCTGGACCATGTGTGAATCTTTCCTGTTCACTGTTAAGGTCGTTAGGATGTGTGTCTTCACTATCTATTCATCAATAGTGATTGGCTTTGAGTTTCTGTAGTAACTCAGGGTTAAATGTGCACATCTCTGCATTCAACATATACTCCTAGGAACATGATCAGGTTTGTTGTAGACAAGAAAACTTCTGGATACACATAGCTGGTAGAACAAGTCACAGCTCCACAGCATGAAACTGATGTTGCCTTTTCATTTCAGGCTGTTTCTCTAGTCCGGGTAAGCACTGGCCATATTACAGATTTCTAGTTGCAGCTCTGCCAGCTAGGCCTTGAACAAGACTCTTTTCCAACACTTTTTAAAAAATGATTTATTTCTATCTTATGTGCATTGGTGTTTTGGTTGCATATATGTCTGTGTGAAGGTGTCAGGTGCCCTGGAACTGGAGTGACAGTTACAAACTGCAATGTGGATGCTGGGAATTGAACCAGGACCTCTGGGAGAATAACCATGGAGTTTTTTCTCTAGGCCCTCTTTTCCAACATTTAAGCATTGAAACATGATATTGTGATTTACAAAGGTCACACATTTCAGTTACACACACACACACACCCCTAAAGAAATAGTAATCCTTAGAGACTTTCTCTTGCTGTGCTAGAACACTCTGATAAAAAACAACTTAGGGAGTAAAGGATTTATTTCATCTTTTATTTCCAGGTCACAACCCATCATAGAAGGAAGTCAGGGCAGGAACTCAAGGTAAGAATCTGAAGGTGGGACCACTTGCTATTTCGTACAGGATTACCTCTAATGAGGAAAATAACTCATAGCCAAGGGAGTCCAGCAGGAATCACGAAGGATGCTGCTGGAGGCCCACTTGTTTACAGACTTATGGTTAGTTAACTTTTAAAAATATAGTCCAGGACCATCTGCTCAGAGAATAGTGCCACCCTCAGGGGGCTAGACCTTTCTACATCAATTAATAGTCAAGACAATACCACACACACATGTCCATTGATCAGTCTTTTAAACCATTGATCAATCTGTAAATATCTTCATCAAAATTATAGAAGAAAACGTCCCTAACCTAAAGAAAGAGATGCCCATGTACATACAAGAAGCCTACAGAACTCCAAATAGACTGGACCAGAAAAGAAATTCCTCCCGACACATAATAATCAGAACAACAAATGCACTAAAGATAAAATATTAAAAGCATTAAGGGAAAAACGTCAAGTAACATATAAAGGCAGACCTATTAGAATTACACCAGACTTCTCACCAGAGACTATGAAAGCCAGAAGATCCTGGACAGATGTGATACAGACCCAAAGAGAACACAAATGCCAGCCCAGGCTACTATACCCATCAAAACTCTCAATTACCATGGATGGAGAAACCAAAGTATTCCATGACAAAACCAAATGTATACAATATCTTTCCACAAATCCAGCCCTTCAAAGGATAATAAAGGGAAAACTCCAACACAACGAGGGAACTCCAATAACAAAAGAACACACATGATATGCACTCACTGATAAGCGGATATTAGCCCAGAAACTTAGAATATCCAAGATACAATTTGCAAAACACATGAAACTCAAGAAGGAAGACAAACGAGTGGATACTTCGTTCCTTCTTAAAATGGGGAACAAAATACCCATGGAAGGAGTTACAGAGACAAAGTTCAGAGCTGAGATGGAAGAAAGGACCATCCAGAGACTGCCCCACCTGGGGATCCATCCCATAAACAACCACCAAACCCAGACACTATTGCATATGCCAGCAAGGTTTTGCTTACAGGACTCTGATATAACTGTCTCTTGTGAGTTATATGTCAGTGCCTGGCAAATACAAAAGAGGGTGCTCATAGTCATCTATTGGATGGAATACAGGGCCCCCAATGAAGGAGATAGAGAAAGTACCCAAGGAGCTAAAGGGGTCTGCAACCCTATAGGAGGAACAACAATGTGAACTAACCAGTACCCTCCCTCCCCCAGAGCTTGTGTCTCTAGTTGCATATGTAGCAGAAGATGGCCTAGTCGGCCAACAATGGGAGGAGAGGCCCTTGGTCTTTTGAAGATTATATGCCCCAGTAGAGGGAATGCCAGGCCAGGAAACAGGAGTGGGTGGGTTGGGGAGCAGGGTGCGGGGAGGGTATAGAGGGCTTTCAGGATACCATTTGAAATGTAAATGAAGAAAATATCTAATAAAAAAAAGAAAGGGTATGAAAAGCAGTTTAGAAAGCCAGAAAGATTCTCTGCCATTGATGATATGTGAACATAAAGAAGAGGTGACCAATTGCCATTAAAGCTCTTATACAAAATGGGTAGATTCTTTTTTTTTTAAGTTTTTATTTATTTTTTTTAATTTTTTTATTACGTATTTTCCTCAATTACATTTCCAATGCTATCCCAAAAGTCCCCCATACCCTCCCCCCCACTTCCCTACCCACCCATTCCCACTTTTTGGCCATGGCGTTCCCCTGTGCTGGGGCATATAAAGTTAGCATGTCCAATGGGCCTCTCTTTCCAGTGATGGCCTACTAGGCCATCTTTTGATACATATGCAGCTAGAGTCAAGAGCTCCGGGTTACTGGTTAGTTCATAATGTTGTTGCACCTACAGGGTTGCAGATGTCTATAGCTCCTTGGATACTTTCTCTAGCTCCTCCATTGGGGGCCCTGTGATCCATCCAATAGCTGACTGTGAGCATCCACTTCTGTATTTGCCAAGCACTGTCATAGCCTCACAAGAGACAGCTATATCAGGGTCCTTTGAGCAAAATCTTGCTAGTGTATGCAATGGTATTAGCGTTTGGAGGCTGGTTATGGGATGGATTCCCGGGTGTGGCTGTCTCTGGATGGTCCATTCTTTTGTCTCAGCTCCAAATTTTGTCTCTGTAATTCCTTCCATGGGTGTTTTGTTCCCAATTCTAAGAAGGGGCAAAGTGTCCACACTTTGGTTTTTATTCTTTTTGAGTTTCATGTGTTTTGCAAATTGTATCTTATATCTTGGGTATTCTAAGTTTCTGGGCTAATATCCACTTATCAGTGAGTACATATCATGTGAGTTCTTTTGTGATTGTGTTACCTCACTCAGGATGATGCCCTCCAAGTCCATCCATTTGCCTAGGAATTTCATAAATTCATTCTTTTTTTTTTAATATTTTTTATTAGTATATTCCTCATTTACATTTCCAATGCTATCCCAAAAGTCCCCCATATCCTCCCCCCCACTCCTCTACCCACCCACTCCCACTTTTTGGCCCTGGCGTTCCCCTGTACTGGGGCATATAAAGTTTGCAAGTCCAATGGGCATCTCTTTCCAGTGATGGCCGACTAGGCCATCTTTTGATACATATGCAGCTAGAGTCAAGAGCTCCGGCGTACTGGTTAGTTCATAATGTTGTTCCACCTATAGGGTTGCAGATCCCTTTAGCTCCTTGGGTACTTTCTCTAGAATTGGGAATAAAACACCCATGGAAGGAGTTACAGAGACAAAGTTTGGAGCTGTGACGAAAGGATGGACCATCTAGAGACTACCATATCTAGGGATCCATCCCATAATGAGTTTCCAAACGCTGTCACCATTGCATACACTAGCAAGATTTTGCTGAAAGGACCCAGATATAGCTGTCTCTTGTGAGACTATGCTGGGGCCTAGCAAAAACAGAAGTGGATGCTCACAGTCAGCTACTGGATGGATCACAGGGCCACCAATGGAGAAGCTAGAGAAAATTCATTCTTTTTAATAGCTGAGTAGTAATCCATTGTGTAAATGTACCACATTTTCTGTATCCATTCCTCTGTTGAGGGGCATCTGGGTTCTTTCCAGCTTCTGGCTATTATAAATAAGGCTGCTATGAACATAGTGGAGCATGTGACCTTCTTACCGGTTGGAACATCTTCTGGATATATGCCCAGGAGAGGTATTGCTGGATCCTCTGGTAGTATTATGTCCAATTTTCTGAGGAACCGCCAAACTGATTTCCAGAGTGGTTGTACAAGCTTGCAATCTCACCAACAATGAAGGAGTGTTCCTCTTTCTCCACATCCTCGCCAGCATCTGCTGTCCCCTGAATTTTTGATCTTAGCCATTCTGACTGGTGTGAAGTGGAATCTCAGGGTTGTTTTGAGTTGCATTTCCCTGATGATTAAGGATGTTGAACATTTTTTCAGGTGCTTCTTTTCCATTCGGTATTCCTCAGGTGAGAATTCTTTGTTCAGTTCTGAGCCCCATTTTTTAATGGGGTTATTTGATTTTCTGGATTCCACCTTCTTGAGTTCTTTATATATATTGGATATTAGTCCCCTATCTGATTTAGGATAGATAAAGATCCTTTCCCAATCTGTTGGTGGTTTTTTTGTCTTATTGACGGTGTCTTTTTCCTTGCAGAAGCTTTGCAACTTTATGAGGTCCCATTTGTCGATTCTCGATCTTACAGCATAAGCCTTTGCTGTTCTATTCAGGAAATTTTCCCCTGTACCCATATCTTCCAGGATTTTCCCTAATTTCTCCTCTATAAGTTTCAGTGTCTCTGGTTTTATGTGGAGTTCCTTAATCCACTTAGATTTGACCTTAGTACAAGGAGATAGGAATGGATCAATTCCCATTCTTCTACATGATAACCGCCAGTTGTGCCAGCACCATTTGTTGAAAATGCTGTCTTTTTTCCACTGGATGGTTTTAGCTCTCTTGTCAAAGATCAAGTGACCATAGGTGTGTGGGTTCATCTCAGGGTCTTCAATTCTGTTCCATTGGTCTACTTGTCTGTCGTTATACCAGTACCATGCCGTTTTTATCACAATTGCTCTGTAGTACAGCTTTAGGTCAGGCATGGTGATTCCACCAGAGGTTCTTTTATCCTTGAGAAGAGTTTTTGCTATCCTAGGTTTTTTGTTGTTCCAGATGAATTTTCAGATTTCCCCTTCTAATTCGTTGAAGAATTGAGTTGGAATTTTGATGGGGATTGCATTGAATCTGTAGATTGCTTTTGGCAAGATAGCCATTTTTACTATATTGATCTTGCCAATCCATGAGCATGGAAGATCTTTCCATCTTCTGAGATCTTCTTTAATATCTTTCTTCAGATACTTGAAGTTCTTATCATACAGATCTTTCACTTCCTTAGTTAGAGTCACGCCTAGGTATTTTATATTATTTGTGGCTATTTAGAAGGGTGTTGTTTCCCTACTTTCTTTCTCAGCCTGTTTGTCCTTTGTGTAAAGAAAGGCCATTGACTTGTTTGAGTTAATTTTATATCCAGCTACTTCACTGAAGCTGTTTTTCAGGCTTAGGAGTTCTCTGGTGGAATTTTTAGGGTCACGTATATATACTATCATATCATATGCAAAAAGTGATATTTTGACTTCTTCCTTTCCAATGTGTATCCCCTTGATCTCCTTTTGTTGTCGAATTGCTCTGGCTAGGACTTCAAGTACAATGTTGAATAGGTAGGGAGAAAGTGGACAGCCTTGTCTAGTCCCTTCCAGCTTCTCACCATTTACTTTGATGTTGGCAACTGGTTTGCTGTAGATTACTTTTATCATGTTTAGATATGGGCCTTGAATTCCTATGTTTCCAAGACTTTTATCATGAATGGGTGTTGGATTTTGTCAAATGCTTTTTCCGAATCTAACGAGATGATCATGTGGTTTTTGTCTTTGAGTTTGTTTATATAATGGATTACGTTGATGGATTTCCGTATATTAAACCATTCCTGCATCCCTGGAATGAAACCTACTTGGTCAGGATGGATGATTGTTTTGATGTGTTCTTGGATGCGGTTAGCGAGAATTTTATTGAGTATTTTTGCATCAATATTCATAAGGGAAATTGGTCTGAAGTTCTCTATTTTTGTTGGGTCTTTCTGTGGTTTAGGTATCAGAGTAATTGTGGCTTCATAGCTTCTATTTTGTGGAATAGCTTATGAAGAACTGGAATTAGATCTTCCTTGAAGGTCTGATAGAACTCTGAATTAAAATCATCTGGTCCTGGACATTTTTTTTTGGTTGGGAGACTATTAATGACTACTTCTATTTCTTTAGGGGATATAGGACTGTTTAGATCATTAACCTGATCCTGATTTAAGTTTGTTACCTGATATCTGTCTAGAAATTTGTCCATTTCATCCAGGTTTTCCAGTTTTGTTGAGTATAGCCTTTTGTAGAAGGATCTGATGCTGTTTTGGATTTCTTCAGGATTTGTTGTTATGTCTCCCTTTTCATTTCTGATTTTGTTAATTAGGATGCTGTCCCTGTGCCCTCTAGTGAGTCTAGCTAAGGGTTTATCTATCTTGTTGATTTTCTCAAAGAACCAGCTCCTCATTTGGTTGATTCTTTGAATAGTTCTTGTTTCCACTTGGTTGATTTTGCCCCTGCGTTTGATTATTTCCTGCTGTCTACTCCTCTTGGGTGAATTTGCTTCCTTTTGTTCTAGAGCTTTTAAGTGTATTGTCAAGCTGCTGCTAGTGTGTGCTCTCTCTAGTTTCTTTTTGGAGGCACTCAGAGCTATGAGTTTTCCTCTTAGAAATGCTTTCATTGTGTCCCATAAGTTTGGGTATGTTGTGGCTTCATTTTCATTAAACTTTAAAAAGTCTTTAATTTCTTTCTTTATTCCTTCTTTGACCAAGGTATTGTTGAGGAGAGTGTTGTTCAGTTTCCACATGAATGTTGGCTTTCTATTATTTATGTTGTTATTGAAGATCAGTGTACTGGCTAGTTTTGTGTCAACTTGACACAGCTGGAGTTACCACAGAGAAAGGAGCTTCAGTTGAGGAAATGCCTCCATGAGATCCAGCTGTAAGGCATTTTTTCAATTAGTGATCAAGTGGGAAAGGCCCCTTGTGGGTGGGCCTTCTTGGTTCTATAAGAGAGCAGGCTGAGCAAGCCAGGGGAGGCCAGCCAGTAAAGAATATCCATCCATGGCTTCTGCATCAGCTCCTGCTTCCTGACCTGCTTGAGTTCCAGTCCTGACTTCCTTTGGTGATGAACAGCAGCATGGAAGTGTAAGCCGAATAAACCCTTTCCTCCCCAACTTGCTTCTTGGTCATGATGTTTGTGCAGGAATAGAAACCCTGAATAAGACAATCAGCCTTAGTCCATGGTGATCTGATAGGATGCATGGGACAATTTCAATATTTTTATATCTGTTGAGTCCTGTTTTGTGACCAATTATATGGTCAATTTTGGTGAAGGTACCATGAGGTGCTGAGAAGAAGGTATATCCTTTTGTTTTAGGATAAAATGTTCTGTAGATATTTGTTAAGTCCATTTTTTCATAACTTCTGTTAGTTTCACTGTGTTCCTGTTTAGTTTCTGTTTCCATGATCTGTCCATTGATGAAAGTGGTGTGTTGAAGTCTCCCACTATTATTGTGTGAGGTGCAATGTGTGCTTTGAGTTTTACTAAAGTTCCTTTAATGAATGTGGCTGCCCTTGCATTTGGAGCATAGATATTCAGAATTGAGAGTTCCTCTTGGAAGATTTTACCTTTGATGAATATGAAGTGCCCCTCTTTGTCTTTTTTGATAACTTTGGGTTGGAAGTTGATTTTATTAGATATGAGAATGGCTACTCCAGCTTGTTTCTTCAGACCATTTGCTTGGAAAATTGTTTTCCAGCCTTTCATTCTGAGGTAGTGTCTGTCTTTTCCCCTGAGATGTGTTTCCTGTAAGCAGCAAAATGCTGGGTCCTGCTTGTGTAGCCAGTCTGTTAGTCTATGTCTTTTTATTGGGGAATTGAGTCCATTGATATTAAGAGATATTAAGGAAAAGTAATTGTTGCTTCCTGTTATTTTTGTTGTTCAAGTTGGCATTCTGTTCTTGTGGCTGTCTTCTTTTAGGTTTGTTGAAGGATTACTTTCTTGCTTTTTCTAGAACATGGTTTCTGTCCTTGTATTTGTTTTTTGTTTTTTGTTTCTGTTATTATCCTTTGAAGGGCTGGATTTGTGGAAAGATAATGTGTGAATTTGGTTTTGTCATGGAATACTTTGGTTTCTCCATCTATGGTAATTGAAATTTTGGCTGAGTATAGTAGCCTGGGCTAGCATTTGTGTTCTCTTAGTGTCTGTATAACATCTGTCCAGGCTTTCATAGTCTCTGGTGAAAAATCTGGTGTAATTCTGATAGGCCTACCTTTACATGTTACTTGACCTTTTCCCCTTACTGCTTTTAATATTCTATCTTTATTTAGTGCATTTGTTGTTCTGATTATTATGTGTCAGGAGGAATTTCTTTTCTGGTCCAGTCTATTTGGAGTTCTTTAGGCTTCTTGTATGTTCATGGGCATCTCTTTCTTTTGGTTTGGGAAGTTTTCTTCTATAATTTTGTTGAAGATATTTGCTGGCCCTTTAAGTTAGGAATCTTCATTCTCATCTACTCCTATTATCCGTAGGTTTGGTCTTCTCATTGTGTCCTGGATTTCCTGGATGTTTTGAGTTTGGATATTTTTGCATTTTGCATTTTCTTTGAATGTTGTGTTGATGTTCTCTATGGAATCTTCTGCACCTGAGATTCTCTCTTCCATCTCTTGTATTCTGTTGCTGATGCTAGCATCTATGGTTCCAGATTTCTTTCCTAGGGTTTCTATCTCCAGTGTTACCTCACTTTGGGTTTTCTTTATTGTGTCTACTTCCCTTTTTAGAGCAAGTGTGGTTTTGTTCATTTTCATCACCTGTTTGGATGTGTTTTCCTGTTTTTCTTTAAGGACTTCTACCTTTTTTGTTGTGTTTTCCTGTTCTTTTTCAGGATTTGTAACTCTTTAGCAGTGTTCTCCTGTATTTCTTTAAGTGAGTTATTAAAGTCCTTCTTGATGTCCTCTACCATCATCATGAGATATGCTTTTAAATCTGGGTCTAGCTTTTCGGGTGTGTTGGCGTGCTCAGGACTGGCTGAGGTGGGAGTTCTGGGTTCTGATGACGGTGAGTGGTCTTGGTTTCTGTTAGTAAGATTCTTACGTTTGCCTTTTGCCATCTGGTAATCTCTGGAGTTAGTTGTTATAGTTGTCTGTGGTTAGAGCTTGTTCCTCTTGTGATTCTGTTAGCCTCTATCAGCAGACCTGGGAGACTAGCTCTCTCCTGAGTTTCAGTGGTTAGAGCACTGTCTGCAGGCAAGCTCTCTTCTTGCAGGGAAGGTGCACAGATATCTGGTGTGTGGACCTGCCTCCTGGCAGAAGATGAAGGCGGAAGAAACAGGGCCTGTCCCAGAAGCTGTTGACTTTTGTAGTCCACACTCTTACCTGCACAGACTAGTCTCAGAGGGATCTGGGGACCAAAATGGCTTCCCCAGGTGCTGCTGCAAAGCCCTCCCAGTAGGGGCGGACACCTCTCCTCTGGCAGGGAAGGTGCCTGGATGTCTGGAGCCCGAAATGGGGTCTGCCTCAGAAGCTCTGTGGCTTCTGCCTGTCCTAGAAGCTGTTAGCTTCTGTAGTCCACACTCTCACCTGTGCAGACTAGTCTCAGGAGGATCCGGGAACCAAGATGGCTCTCCCAGGTGCTCCCCAAATATTATTTCTTAAGAGGCTTAAAAAACTATCAAAGGCCAAAATCCCATCAATAGCAAATATGATCAGGCAAGGTCTAGAGTGTAGCTGGATCCCATCAGAAGACCACAGGAAGCCAAATCTCTGTCTAGTTCTTAGGTTTCAGGGATAACTGCTATCCAGGGCCAGGGACTGAATTAGCCAGGTGTGATGTCTCGGTGACCTTCAGCCTCTGCTATTTCCCTGTACGCCAAAACCTGTACTTAAAGAGCACCCTCTTTAGCATTTCCACTTGACAGTGTAAGAAGGGATGGTCCCACAAGCACCTTAATTACCTTATCTGGCTGTGTCTGCTGCATAAAAAAATGGTTTTCCCTAGAGAACAGCATGTTCTGTACTTCAGAGTTCAGTCCTGACTCCTGAACAATGGTTTCCCAGGCAGCCTCAGATTGAATTGGCAAATCCACTCTTTCTATCAAAGGCAGCCTTGCCCTATGAAGCCTGGAGGAGTTAAGTATGCAGGAAAGTCAACACCCTGATTTAAAAGTTGTGGACTTGATTCTGTTTGTCTGGGGGCAGGTTGGACTGGTGTAATCTGAATGACAGTTAACAGTTTCTTTTCCCACATTCCTTCCCTTTCTTTCCTTTTCATTAAAGTTATAAATAGCCAGCTCACATCTTAATGAAAGGGAGTGGTGTGAAGGACCAGAGGCCTCAGAAGGAAACCTGCAGTAATAGCGCAGTTGCTAAGGAACAGGGCTGGACAAGTTAATTTTGTTGGCATAACATCTCCTTGTTATTTAATCTCATGGCGTATGCATTTCGTCCCTCTGTCACCACACTACTGATGCCAGAAGAAGCTGCTAATTGCGACACCAAGGTTGCAAACAGACCTGTCCAAACCTTGTGGAGATTTCAACTGTCAGAGTGAGGCCTGAGATTTGATTTTTGCTTCCAGAGAAATGGGGGAGAAAGCTGGTGAGGGGCCATCCCTTGCTCTCTGCCAGACCAAACACTCACATGCCCAGGAGTGGCTCATTCTGGCTGAACATTAGTCCCTTGGGTTCCTTTTGGAGTGAGCCAATGTTTGGCTTTCACTTTCAAGGATACTGGTTTAATTGGTCTGAAAATGGGGCCTAGGCATGAGAATTTATGGGCCCTAGTGATCCTGGGCTGAGCACTACTCATTTTTAGGACCTTTGTCTGTCCATTGCTGGGTCTCATTCGTATGGTCCCAGAGCCTCTTGGGATTTGTTGTTGTTAGTTTCTCCATCTGCCTCTCTATCTCTCCCTCCCTCTCTCCCTCCCTCCCTTCCTCCTTCCCTCCTAGATCCCCCATGTGTGTGTGAGATAGAGAAAGAGAGAGACAGAGACAGAGAGACAGACACAGAGAGAGACCGAGAGAGAGAGACAGAGAGAGACAGACACAGAGAGAGACCAAGAGAGAGAGAGAGACAGAGAGAGAAGAAAGAGGCTCAGTGGATAAGAGATTTGTAGAGCAAGCATGAAAACCAGAGTTCAGATCTCCAGCACCCACCTATAAAGCTGGATGCAGTGTCGTGTGTCTGTAGCCCCTGAGCTGGGGAAGAGGAGACAAAAGGATCCTTGGGCTTGCTGGCCAGATACCCCAGTTCAATGAGCGCCAAGTTTAGCAAGACACTTCTATCAAAAAATAAGAACAAAAGATAAAGACACAAGACATTGGTCTCTAGCCTCAATATGCTTGCATACAAGTATACACATTCACATGTTCACATGCACGCACACAAACACATGTATCATCTCTTGGCATCTTTACCACAGTTGTGTAAAGAGGGCATTTAAAAAAATCCCACTTAACAGAGAAACTAGTATTTAAGAGGTTAAGTACCCAGATGCCAAGTGACAATATCCGGGATCTGGGTGTGGGCCTGATGCCAAAGCATGCCAGTGGCTTCTACTTTCTGCAGGAAACTCACAGGACCACAGATGCAGCTCATCTGCCACCATGGTTAGGGCTAGTCTTAGAGAGAGGATGGAGACATCTGGAGGCAGCAGCTGATCAGTCAAGTTTAGCAGCATGATCTCAGGTCCTGCCTTGAGTAGGAAGTTCATAAACATCCCTGCCGTTACTGTGCATTGAATTCAGGGCCTTATGCACACTAGGAAAGTACTCTAACTGAATTTTACTTTAGCCCTGTAGCTTTCTCTTATCTTGCTCATGCTGGGCAAGCACTGAGCTATACACCTACTGAACTATATTCCCAGCCCAGTCTTAAGCTTTTTTTCAAAACCGTGTAGTTACCTTTCCATGGGCTGATGGACATACCTGCTGCACAGGGCCATTGCTCAGATTAAATAGAATGATACACATAAAACACTTGAGTCAGGTCCTGCCATACACGCAGGGAATGGTGGCTATCATTATCTTCTTCTCAGTGCTAGAGTGCAGAGCTGACTGACTGCCTAGTCTTCAGACCCAGGTCTCAGATGTTGGATTCTCTGAGGCTCAAGACTTGCAGACTCGAGTGCAAGCAGTTGACCGTTTGGCTTATACAATCATGCCAAGCCAGCAAAGACTTGTCTCCAGTTATTTATTTATTTATTTTTTGAAAGAAATTAGGACCCATTGGCTTCCTTTGGGGGAGAGTCTAGTGGATGAGGTAGATTTAACATTTTTTTCTCTCACTCTCCTTGCTTTATTCTGTCTTCAAGCATAGGCTGTTTACTCCAGCTCAGATATACAGATATTTTAAAAACTGTATGTATGTATGTATGTATGGTGTGTGAGCATGTATAAATGTGTGGTTGTACATGAGTACATATGAATTTTGCGGTGCATGTATAAATCAGTTGTTGATGTTTGGCATCTTCCTTGGTTGTCTCCACATATATACTGAGATAGTCCCCCACTCCCACGTTCTTCCCCAACCCTGATTGCTGTGAGCTGCCATGTCCACTGGTCTTTATTGGATTCTGGGGATCAGATCTTCCCCATTTCTTACTCTTCTGTCCTTATGCCTTTGGGGCAGGTCCTTTAACCAACTATTAAAAAACCATAAGGATGGAGAGATGGGTCAGTGGACTATTGAGCTCAATAATTCTATTGTGGAAAAGTTTCAGATTCAGATCTAGATGGTCCAGGCCAGTGATGCTGCAATTTTCAGGTTGGCCTGCAGGTGGAGTAAGAGCACAGTACAGGCTCAGACTCCTGGGGATTCATAGACTTATTTACCTCAACAGTCACAGTAATCTCCAAGTTCACTAAGTCTAGTGCCCTGGTGGCTCTCAGGATCCATTTGGTAGTTCATTTACCTAGGCAAGAATATGAACTGAAGAAAAAGTAGATAGAGATCGTGGGGGACGAGGGGCTGTTTCCCCTCCAGATATTACAAAACAAAAACCAAACCTTTCTCAAGACTTGAAGGAATCTGAGCAGAATCAGCTTCCAGTTGTATCCAAACTGTGTGAGCCTTGATCGCCATCAAGCGACAGACAGAAGTATTTTTCTAGGATAAAATTGCCTCCAGGGGAAAGCCAGAAGAATCTTTCAGTTATCACACTTCTTGAGTTACCGTTCTTTCCTCTCAGCGGTGGGGACATTACAAGGATGAGTTGTCAGTGAGACAGTAGATAGCACTGGAGAGTAATGGTCTTTGGGTAGTGGACACAGAAATGACACACTTACCATCATGAGGAGCCCTCAGCCCAATGAATACAGCAGAGTGGAATGGACTTATTTACAGAATATAACAAGTGAGGGGGCTTGGGAGATGGATCAGTGCTTGCCTTATGTCTTTGGGTTTTACTGCTGTGAACAGACACCATGACCAAGGAACATTATAAGGACAACATTTAATTGGGGCTGATTTACAGGTTCAGAGATTCAGTCTGTTATCATCAAGGCAGGAACATGGCAGCATCCAGGCAGGCATGATGCAGGAGAATCTGAGAGTTCTCCATCTTCATCTGAAGGCTGCTAGAAGACTGGTTTCCAGGCAGCTAGGATAAGGGTCTTAAAGCCCACACCCGCAATGACACATCTACTCCATGGCTACACCTTCAAATAATGCCACCCCCTGGGTCAAACATATTCAAACCACTACATTCCACTTCCTGGCTCTCATAGGCTTGTTCAAACACGTGTGTTTATGGGGGCCATAACTAGCCATAGCCTCTTACAATGCCAAGCCTCAGTTGCTCTTCACGACCACTTCATGTCTTCAAAACCAGTACCATCTGGGTGACTCTTGAACATTACCAAGTCCAGCTGCAGCACGAGGTACAACCTTGGCTATTTCGGGAACACAGCTTCTTTGTGCTCACAGAAAACACTTCCCAGACGATTTCACATCAGTGATTGTAGGCAGCCGGTGCCTAAAAGATGGCGCCGGTCTCCGGTACACCGGAGACATAACAACGTCACTGCGCAGGCGCTAGCCCGAATCTGGTGCCAACCCCTCCTGAGCGGGTGCATACAAATTAAAGTGCAGACAGACTGACCAATCCCAGGAGGACACATAGCCCTCCCCAGTGCTGGGGTGTATATAAGCAGTCCTCCCTGGGTTCCCGGAGTTCCCGTAGCATTGAGGTGTTGTTGAGAAGAATCCGATGGTGTTGCGTTTTTTCCTTGCCGGACAAGGTGAGCACAACCATCATCAATTGTCCCAGCAGTCCTTTCTATTCAGGACTTTAAAGCCAGAACCATGTGGCTAAAGCTGCCGAGTTCTGCTGCTTTCTTGGTCTGGAACATGCCTCCCCTTATTCTATTACCAGCTGTCTGTTTTCCAACTCCCTCACTGCCTAAATTTGGCTGTCCTGGAATGTTTTTGTAGATTGACCTTGAACTATGAGATCTTCATGGCTCTGTCACCTGGGTCTATACCACCACTCCTGGATTTAAGCTTTTCTTCACCTAAAACTTGCTCTGTCCCAGGCTGGCCTTGAACTCAGAGATCTGTTTGGCATTGTCTCCTGGGATTAAAGGTGTGTACCACCATGTCTGGACCTAAATTATCTGGGTGGGATCTTGCCCCAAAGTCCTACTTCCTTAATCTGTTAATCCCTAGAACATAGGACTCAGCTCCATTCTACTTCCTGGTACCTGTTTAATACTTGAACTATATATTTTATATTTTTCCTTTCTCAGTTTGCTCATTTTCATTAAAATGCTTTTCATAAGAATGAACTTTAGTAACCACACAAAAGAATTTATACTAGGCTCTTTTGAGACTTCCTTTTTCAAAGTAATTAATCTAAATCTTTTCACCTTAGCCTCAGGCAGACTCTGGACAATGGTAAAAGGCAGCCACATTCTTCACTAAGATATCACAAAAACAGTCTCTATGCTACATACTGAAATCCTTCTCCACTGAAACCTCTTGAGCCAGATCTGCACAGTTCAAATTGCTCTCAGTAACAAAGTCTTTTATATTTCTACTAGGATAGCCCATTAAACCCCACTTAAATGATTCCACTGCTTCACAAATCCAAAGTCCCAAATCCACATCCTTCCAAACAAAAGTATAGTTGGACCTATCACAGTATGCCCCAGTCCCTATACCAATTTCTGTTCATAGGGTTTTACTGCTGTGAACAGACACCATGACAAAGACAATTCTTATGATGACAACACTTAATTGGGGCTTACAGGTTCAGAAGTTCAGTCCATTATCATCAAGACCAGAACATAGCAGCATCCAGACAAGCATGGTGCAGGAGGAGCTGAGAGTTCTACATCTTCATCTGAAGGCTGCTAGAAGACTGGCTTCCAGGCAGCTAGGATGGGAGTCTTAAAGCCCACACTAGCAGTGACACACCTACTCCAAGGCTACACTTCCAAATAGTGCCACTTCCTAGGCTGAACATATTCAAACCACTACATCTTATAACCACAAGGACATGATTTTAATCCCTTGAACCTGTTTTTAAAAAGCTGAGCATGATGATGGAGTTAGAATTGCAGAAACATTAGCAGAAAGGTTCCATGGGTCTTATTGGCTAATCAACCTAGCCTACTTGGTAAGTTCTAGGTCAATGAGGGACCATGTCCCAATAAAAGGTGGATGGTGTTCTACATGTACATGAACACATGTGCATTTACTCATGCACACACACATAAAATGTACATCTATATTTCTAACTCCTTATATACCTCTCAATCTTTCTACTGATCTATCTATCTATCTATCTATCTATCTATCTATCTATCTATCATCTATCTATCTATCTATCTATCTATCTATCTATCTATCTATCATCTATCATCCATCTACCATCTATCTTATTTATATCTATGGTCTATCAATTGTCTATTCGTCCACTCAACTATTATCTATATAAAACATGTATCCTATAGGTATTTTGGAGAGAGATATTTTTACCTCCCTGATTTTGGAAGACCAGCCCAAAGAAGGCATAACATACTTACTTGGTGAGTAAATAGACAATGATTTCTTTTAGATTCCCTGCTATGTACTCTATTTCTTCCTATGAACATAGTCCCAGTGCTAAAATTACTATCTGGTACATCTCCATTTTCTCAATACAACATATATATGTATGTATACATATGTGTGTGTGTATAATTTTTATATATAATTATATATAATTTTTTATTTCTCTCTGCAGGCCTACAATCTATTTTCCTATCTTGGATTTTAGGATCAATACTTTTCTTTGCCAATGCCAAAAAGTCTTTGCTTGGCCAAATATCAGATAGTCTCCTAAACCTCTCTATCTCCTAGCAAGAATTTAACTGAACCAGCCTAGCAAGAGCCCTCTCTGATCTACTCATCCTTGGTCTCTGGTCAGATTCTTCCCACTGCTGTGCCCCCAGGGTTGTCTGCTTACATTTGCCTACCTTCACCAAAACCACAATAGGTTAGAACCTGAGAATTTACTACCTCTGAGATGTCCTTACCTCTTCCCCACCCAGATTGCTTTTTGACTATCATCTCTGCTGACCCAAGTTGTATATGGAATTGAGTCCAGTTCTACACTGAGGTCTCTTCTCCCCATTCTGGCATACAGCCTTCATTATATATATCTTACTGTGTTGCCATCAAATTCTGGTGTTTCTTTGAAACTAACCTTTTTGCCATTAGTGTAATTTTTTTTTTTGTGCACCCATAACTCTGAGGACACACAGCAATAAATAGAATCTTGTCCCCTCCTGGGAACATATGTACTTCCTGGTGCATCATTTTCTGTATATTGGACATGGAACAGCAAATTGTCCTGGCAGAGCCAGCTTCTCCAGAGCCCTGGGGAACCCACAAGACTGAGGTACTGTGGGTGACTTTGCATTTGGTTTCTCTGCAGGCCCAAACCTGTCAGTAGAAGCTCTATTCCAGTCTCTCTTGGCAGTGAGGAATCTGATCTAGTAGCCCTGAGGGGCTGGCCTTTCTCCTGGGTTAGGTAGAAACATGCCTGCTGCCATCCCATTCACCATGAGTCACTCTGCTTGGGGATGCTATAGTCACTCTGTGTCACACTTGGACAGCTGTTTCATTATATGAAATGCAACAGGGAATGGCATGGATCATCATACAGAAAGAATTATTTAAACAACTACACATGAACTAGTGCCAGACACTATTCCTGGTCCTGGGGACAGAGCCCTGAATTGGACAAAAAGTCTCCCTATCTCTCTCTAGACAGAATATTCTAGAGAAACATTATGCTTCTTTTTCGGCTGCTTTGGTTGACAGTGAGAATTTTGCACTAATTTCCTTTTGAAAAAGATTGCTGAGCCATGGGTATGAAGGTATGGAAGAGGGAGAGAGTAGAGCTCCTGCCTGTGTCTCAGTGTAGCAGTGGGGGTGGCATTTAGGATTTGGGCTATAGTGAGAGCAGAGATGGGGCTTGGAACAGATATAAATTAGGAGAAGAAAGAAGATACCTGTGTGTGGTGTGGTACCTGGAAGCTGCTGGCACAGGTTTGGAGGTTGTGGTCAGAGAAACCACCTGTAAAAGGTTTCCAGGGTACCTTGGCCCATCTTGAGGACGACTTGGGTGAGAAGTATCCTCTATTCTGGTTACAGATCCCAGGCTCTGAAGGACCTCAGGCCTACTTCTTGGATTTTGTTCTTTAATACACAGAGTACACTCAGCAACAGGGATTCACCAAACCACTGTGTTCATGAAATGAGACCCACCATCCCTGCATAGGAAAGAATAGAGCTACTATCTTCTCAATTATCCCCAAGGAAGCCATCTCTTAGGCACTGCTCAAACACATCCCTGGACCCTTCCCTAGAGAGGCCCACAGGGACACATGTATGTCTAATTCCTGCCTCTGATATATACCCTAGAGTAGGATCAGGACTGTTAGTCTCGGCCTCATCTTTGCCTCCAAATGCAGTTCCCTGCTCATCCTTCCTTTTAGCTAAGCAGATTGAAACGTTGGTCCCCATGATAACTCCTACACCCCACACTTAGACAGCAGATGAGGTAGTGGGTGTGGTTAGCAGCACAGTTTGCAGCCAGATGATCCTGGTTACACCAGTCTCTCACATTTGATATCTGACACTTGGAGGGCTGATGGGACCTCCACACATGAGAATACAGACTCTCCTATTTTCCAGCTGTTCAGGCTTCAGTGGGTTGGTAGAGGTGAAACTCCTGGCCGAAGCTGTGTGAGCTCATACTGGTTCATCAACAGGAATCCATTGCTTCACAGAAGCTTCCAGGCTGACTCTAGGTGCCTTCCTTTCTTCAATGAAGGCTGCCTGTGCAGGGCTCCAGCCACACTTTTTCCGACAGTTGAAATAAATATGCCACTTCATGCTTCTCCACCAGATGTCAGGCCAAGGCTGTGCAATAAAGCCAGTCCTAGGCTTTGCAAGTTGGCAGCAGTCCAGAAAGGTAGAGGGCATCACAGTTTTCAAAGACCTGGTCTAGTGTTTGTTTATTTTTATCACCATAATTAATGAGGAAGAAAATACAAGTCCAACTGCATTCAGGGAGAGGGGCAGAGAGCTGTCTTTTAAGAGTGGATGCCAGGAAACTCATAGCTGTGCTATAAAATGGCCACACTTTTTTTCCTTTAATCAAAAAAAAAAAAAAAAAAAAAAAAAAAAAGAAAAAAAAAAGAAAGAAATTAGACATCATCTTATGTAGATCAAGATATCCCCCAATTCACACAATTCTCTGCTTCAGTCTCCAAAGTGCCAGAATTATGCACCACCATGTCCAACTACCTCTCCTGTCCCATGTGTGTGCCTGTGCACGCATGCATGCTGCCTGTCTGTTGGTGCGTATGTCTGTAGGTATGCATGCATGTGAATGTTTGTGTGGGTAGAGGCCAGAGGTCAGCCTTGAGTGTTGTTCCTCAGGATGATAGCAGGATGCTTTTTGCCTTGAGTTTTGAGAAAGGGTCTTCACTTGGCATGAACTCAATGATTAGGCTAGGCTGGCTGAGCAGAGAGCCCAAGGTTCTGCATGTTTGTACTATCTTAGAGCTGGGGTTGTAAGTACACCGTGAGCTTTTTAATGTGGATTCTGGGGGACTGAGCTCAGAACTTTATGCTTACAGGGCATGCACCAAATGAGCTGTCCCCTCAGTCTGCTGCATTCATTCCTGGCTTTCAGTTCTGCTTTGTTTTTATTCTTCCCTATGCTGCCTGGGGATCTGCTTATTCTATCATGTGCTTGTCTTGTTTTCTGACAGCGTCTCATCTTTATATTGTTAACAATGTCTTCCGACTTTTCTTAATTTTTTTTCATGTGTGTATGTGTGTGTTATGCAAAGAACTTTGCTCAACTGGTGAGATTGAAATCAGAAACCACATCTTTGTCCCTAGATCATGTTTGTGATGTTTTATTAACAAGATCATCAACACTGACACAAGTTATCCATGATCCTCTCTCAGTGAATCCACTTACACATTCTATAAAGAAAAAAATTTTTTTTAAAGCTTGCCACCAAATGGTTGCATCAGGCATCTTTACAGATATTTTTGCTATTACAGAAGATCAGTTTGTGATTCATATCAAGAATTGGAGGCAGCAATTCTGTTTTTTTTTTTTTATCAACTATCTGAACTGCCAGTTTCCATGTGCATATCTATATAGGATTCCATCTCCATTTATCTTTCATTTGAGATTAAAATCTGTGTTTAGCCTAACACTTCTTAATACCATTTTAGGTCCCCCTGTGCTATTGTAATGATAGCTCTGGATAGGTCTGCTGAGCCCTGCCCCTCCTTAAATACTGGAGATTGAGTGTGAGGCAAGCATTCTACTACTGTGCCACACCTACAGCCTCCTTTCTACTTTTTATTTTGAGATAAGGTTTCACCGGCTTGACCATTCTGGCTTTAAATTCTGTCTGCAGCCCAGGCAGGCCTTGAACTTGTGAGCTTAGTATTCCATGAGTAAATTTTTGGTGGAGAAAATATACATCAAATAGAATGCATTTATTCAGCATCTGTGTGATCAACATGAGATAAGAACCAAAGTGAATTAGAGAAGTGGAGAAAATGTCCCTGCCCTCCAAACCCACAGTGTTGTCTGGTACATTCTGCGCAATGTGACCTGCTTCCTGTGTTATAAATCTTATAACAACTTCTCACAAAAATGCAAAGTAGGAACTTTGCTTGAGAGAAGTGAAATCATGTGCATATGGCCACACAGCTAGTAAAAAGAAAGAACCTTGGCATTCATCACAGTTAGGGTTTTTTGTTTTTTTGTTTTCAAATTAACACAAACACAGACATACCCTCAAAGAAGGAGTCTTAGTTGGGAATTTGCCTCTATCAGATTGGCTTGTACTTGTGTCTGTGGGTCATTTTCTTGATTGATGATGGCCTGTAGCCCACCATGGTTGATGTCATCTCTGGGAAGGTGGGCCTGGGCTATTAAGAAAGGTAGCTGAGCAAACCAGAAGAAAAAGTCAATAGACAGTGCTCCTTCATGGCTTCTACTCCAGTTCTTGCCACCAGGTTCCTGCCTTGGGTTCATGCCATGACTTTCCTCAATAATGAACTGTGTGTAACTGTAAGCCAAATAAATTCTTACACTCCCAAGTGGCTTTGCCTGGTGTTTTTTCACAGCAACAGAAAGCAAGCCAGAACGGTATTTAAACTGAGATATCTTTAAATATAATACCCATGTTTTCCCCCTTTTTAAAACTGCAGATGTCTTAGACAGTAGAACCAGCTACATATGGCATTTTCTGTGTCCGTCTGGGTGGTTTCTCCCATCCTGGCCAATCCTGGACTAATTATCCAGACACGGATTATATGTGTAAATCTCTCACATAGATTTTGTTTGAAGGCAGAATTTACAGATACGGCAACAGAGTTAATAGAAGATGAGGATTTTAGTTCCAGCTGAAGTAGCAAGGACAGCAGAAGAGATGTCGGTAATTGATAAGCTAGAAGAAACGTAATTTTGGAGCTGGGGATTTAGCTTAGTTGGTAGAGTGCTTGCCTCACATGCATGAGGCCTTGGGTTTGATACTCACTATGCATAAACTAAATGTGATAATATCCTCCCGGAGTCATAGTATTCAGCAGGTGGATCAGGAGTCCAAGCTCATGCTTGGCTGTGTATCAAGTTTAAGGCCAGACTCAGCTACATGAGACGATATTTAAAAATAAATCTCTCCCTCTCCCTCTCCCTCTCCCTCTCCCTCTCCCTCTCCCTCTCCCTCTCCCTCTCCCTCTCCCTCTCCCTCTCCCTCTCCCTCTCCCTCTCCCTCTCCCTCTCCCTCTCCCTCTCCCTCTCCCTCTCCCTCTCCCTCTCCCTCTCCCTCTCCCTCTCCCTCTCCCTCTCCCTCTCCCTCTCCCTCTCCCTCTCCCTCTCCCTCTCCCTCTCCCTCTCCCTCTTCCTCTCCCTCTCCCTCTCCTCTCCCTCTCCCTCTCTCTCTCTCTCTCTCTCTTTCTCTCTTTCTCTCTCTCTCTCTGTGTATGTGTGTGTGTGAGAGAGAATTTGAAGGCACTGGATAGCTATCAAAGCAACAAAACAGGAGAAATGGTTTCTTGGAGAGGTAAAATCATTTTGATGTTAAATTCCATTCTTATTCATTTACTTCAGCTTCTCTCCTTAGGACTTTTCCAGTTTAACAGAGCACTGGACATCAGCTGAGAAGAGGCTGATCTTGCTAGGCCAAGGATTATGAAGTTTAGGTCAGAGGTCAGAGGTCAGAGGTCAGAGTTCTGGAAAGTTGGCCACATTGAAGAGAGGTTATCAAGCCACTGATGTCCCGAGATTCCCACAGAGAGAGGATGCCAAAGAACCCATCAGATGTCAGTAGTTGGATTTCTAAAATTTTGAGCAGATATCTGAAGTTTACAGATGCTGAGAAGAGAAAAACTGGAATTCATTTTCCCTCGAGTTGGAAAAGGTTTGATAAACAGTTTCCATTTTTAGTATGACATCAGGAGGATCATTCTCTGGGAAAGAAAGCAGAATTGAAGTGTACAGCCCTGGAAATGTTCTGGAACTAATTCTCAACAGAACAAGGTGATCTGTTGGATTGTCTAAACAAAAAGTCTTAACCACTTTCAAAAAATTTATGAAATTTGTGGGAGTATAGGATATTAACTAGAAATTAAGAGAAATGATGTCAGTAAAAATGAACCAATGAGCTGGGCAGTGGTAGCGTGCACCTTTAATCCCAGCACTCAGGAGGCAGAGGCAGGAGGATCTCTGAGTTCAAGGCCAGCCTGTTCTATAGAGTGAATTCTAGGACAGCCAGGGCTACCTGGAGTAACTCTGTCTTAAAAAGCAAACTAATAGAAAAAGGAAGAAAGAAAGAAAAAAATGAATCAATTAAGTGATTTAGAATATATGTTTGTGAAACAGCCAAAATATTTTCACAAATGCAGACAAAATGAAAGTGTTTTAAGAGAAACAGAAGCTGGTCCTGTGAAGCATCGATTCCCCAGTGTAGGGGAATGCCAGGACAGGGAAGAGGGAGTGGGTGGATTAGTGAGCAGGGGGAAGGGGATGGGATGGGGAGCTTTCGAAGGGGAAATGAGGAAAGTTGATAACATTTGAAATGTAAATAAAGAAAATATCTAATAAAAATAAATTAATTAAAAAGAGAGTGAGAAACAGAAGCAGAGAGAATCTGAAAGACAGATTTGCTCTGTAAGTAAGATGACAGGAGTCTCTAGAAACGGATGGGCCAAGCAGAAAGCACAGAAATGTAGGAAGGTACAGCTTGGTAGGAGGATGGAAATGGAAGTTAATTGCTTAAAATGGTGGAAACAAAGGTATGTGTTACAATTTTAAATATATGGAAAATAAAATGTATAATAATAATATGAAAGGGAGGAAGAGGCTAAACAGATGTTGATGTTGCTATAAAGTCATATTTTGGGGTGTGTGACAAGAGTCAGTTAATGCTTATTCTAATAAGTGAGAATTGCACATTTATCCCTAGATGTTCAGCTGAGTCATTAGAGAAGAACATTTGATTCTTTGATTGATGATGGAGACTGAATCCAGAGTTTCATGCACATAGGCACACACTCTATCAGCTAAGCTGCAACACACTATTTAAATGTCACTATTCAAATGTAATTTAATTAAACAAAATTTAAAAACATAATTCTATAGTACTACTAGACACATTTCAATTATTCAAAAGTCATATGTGCCTTGTAGCAACTGAATCAGGCAGCATAAATATAAGACATTTTTATAATTGCAGAACTCTTATCAGATAACATTGGAATGGAAACCATAATTAAAATAAAAGATTATGGGGGCTAGAGATGGCTCAATGATTAAGAGTGCTTTTGGCTCTTCCAGAGGACTGGAGTTCAGATCCCTGAACTCATATTAGATAGCTCATAACTAACTGTAGCACCAGTTCCAGGGGATTCAATGCCCTTTTCTGATTCTGTGGGCATCTGCAAACATGCACACAGACACACAGACACACAGACACACAGACACACACACACACACACACACTTTAAAAATAGATAAAAGGTGCTTTCACCTTTTATTTGTTTATAAGAGTACTTAAAGAGTAATGATACATATATACAAATAAATACTATTAATCCTTGAATAACATTGATTTAAGCTATGTAGATCTCTTTATATATGATTTTTTGCCTCCCTTTGAGATGTAAATGCCATGTTTTTAGATATCTACTGTAAAGTAATTACCACAACCAAGATAATTAACATAATGAATGATGGCTTAATATATGTCACAGAGTGGCAATTGTATGCATGTATGCCTGTGTGTGTGCATGACAGAGTACAGAGAGACTTAAATTTCATTATCTTAGCATGTAAAAATTATTAACCACGTTCACCATCTATATATTATGTCTTGAGAAGTTATTTTGAGTCTGTATGATTTCATTAACTTTTCCAACCAACCAATACCCAGAAACCAGTCTTATACTCTATTTTTATGAATTCAACATTTAAGATTCCATATATAACACTTATCATATATGGTTCTACAACATTTGTGTGGATAAATGCACATGCATTTTAAAGTAAAGGCACAGAAAAAGGCACAGAAAAAGACATCCCATATAAACGACACTCAAAAGAAAGTATAGTTTTATCAATATAACCAATATCAGGTAAAATAGAATTCAGTGCAAAATTTGTTACAAGAGATTAAACCCTGAATGATAAAAAAAGGATCAATTTAACAGAAAAATATAGTATCCCTAATGTATGTGCCTCAATAATACAGCTTCAAAATACATCAGAATTGAGAAAACTATTAATAAAAGAAGAAATACACCAACTTGAAATCATAGTTAGAAAATTTAACATCATTTTAGTAACTTGCAGAATGAGTAGATGTTCAGGAAAGATAGACTCAAGGACTTGAGAGATGGCTCAGTTTAAGAGCGCTTGGTACTCAGGTTCTCAACACCTATGACAAGTGGTTCACAACTAAATGTAACTTTAACTCCAGGGGGTCTGACATCTTCTTCTGGCCTCTGTTGGCACCTGAACCTATGGCGTGTACACACACACACACACACACACACACACACACACACACACCATCTTAAGAATAGAGATAGATTCAGTCAACACATTAACAAGTGTGGCTTAGTTGATATTTATAGAGTCAATATACAACAACTGACAAATATACTTTCCAGTCAACACTCACCAACAAAGATTGGATTTTGGACTATAAAGCAAGTCTCAACACGTTTAAAAATGATTAAAGTCACAGAGTGTATTTTTCTGGCACAAAATGAAAAATCAATAAAGATAATTTGAAAATTCCTATGTATGTGGAAGTTAAGCAGAATATTCTTAAGTGACGCACAGTCAAACAAGAGCGAGCAAAGGAAAGTAGAAAATATTTTGGATGGAATGCTAATGAAAATATATCACACAGATAATCCAAACTGGCAGTAGCACAAATCTGAAAATTATATTTGATAAGAAAATTGAGCATATAATGATAAATCTTTTCTCAAAGCAAACTCATGACCCTGATAATTTTTGCTATGAAAATTTCATATATTAAAAAAGAATACTTGTTTTACATGGGATTTCTAGATAACAGAAAAAGAAGGGATACTTTCCACTTTGTTTTACTTGGCCACGATAACCCTGATGACAAATGAAAAAATGTTTCAAATATCACTCGTGAAGCCGGACTCAAAAGTCTTTAGCAAAACTTCAGAAATGTGAATCCAGGTTTGAATATAAAACTGATACTATATATGATTAACTGAGCTATTCAGGAGTATAAGATAAATTTAATATCACAAATGAATCAGTATAGTTCACATTATAATAGGACAAGAAAAAATATAACCATCACAATCTATAGAGGAAAATTTAACAAAATAACAGAGAAATGCTTATGAAAATTGTAAGCAAACCAGAAGTAGAAGGAAACATCTTTATCTCGAAAGAATTATTTTACAGAGCCAGGAGTGGTGGCATATGCCTTTAATCCCAGCACTCGGGAGGCAGAGGCAGGCGGATTTCTGAATTCGAGGCCAGCCTGGTCTACAAAGTGAGTTCCAGGACAGCCAGGGATATACAGAGAAACCCTGTCTTGAAAAATAAAAACAAAAACAAAAATAATAATTATTATTTTACACTAAACTTTATAAAATTTCTGCTTATGTGATCACATTTTGATCTGCAAAATAAAAAAATTTCATACCATTCACCTTACAAAAACTATAGTCAATATTACATTTAATGAAGAGATATTGGATACTTTATTAAATTTGGGAATAAGGACACTCACATCACCACAGTTGTTTAATGCTGTGTCTGAGGAATCAGACCCTGAAATAAGGCAAGAGAAATAATGGAAGACACAAGGACTGGAAATCAGAAAGAAAACGAATTCTTTGGAGATCCTGAAAGCAAATAATTGCTATATAATTCTATATTTTTAGTAGAAAATGATAAAGTAATTCTAAAATGTGTGTGGCTGCATAGAGAACATTGACAAACTACTAAAATGGCAATAAATAAATGAAAAAAATACCTAACATCACTAGTTATCAAAGAAATGCAAGGACCATTATAGTGGGATGCTCCAATGCATGTACCAAAATGACTGATTTTTTTTTTTTTAAAAAGGTAGAAATCTTAATACAAGGACTTGCCATATGTCTTAGTCAGGGTTTCTATTCCTGAACAAAACATCACGACCAAGAAGCAAGTTGGGAGGAAAGGGTTTATTCAGCTTACATTTCCACATTGCTGTTCATCACCAAAGGAAGTCAGGACTGGAACTCAAGCAGGTCAGGAAGCAGGAGCTGATGCAGAGGCCATGGAGGGATGTTACTTACTGCCTTGCTTCTCTTGGCTTGTTCAGCTTTCTTTCTTTCCTTTCTTCCTTTCTTCCTTTCTTCCTTTCTTCCTTTCTTCCTTTCTTCCTTTCTTCCTTTCTTTCTTTCTTTCTTTCTTCCTTTCTTTCTTTCTTTCTTTCTTTCTTTCTTTCTTTCTTTCTTTCTTTCTTTCTTTCTTTCTTTCTTCCTTCCTTCCTTCCTTCCTTCCTTCCTTCCTTCCTTCCTTCCTTCCTTCCTTTCTTTCTTTCTTTCTTTCTTTCTTTCTTTCTTTCTTTCTTTCTTTCTTTCTTTCTTTCTTTCTTTCTTCTTCTTAATTTTTTTTTACATTTTTAAGTTTTTTATTAGATATTTTCTTTATTTACATTTCAAATGTTATCCCCCTTCCTGGTCTCCCTCTGAAATTCCCCTCCCCTTATCCCCTCCCTCTCCCCATGCTCACCAACCCACCCACTCCTGCTTCCTGGCCCTGCATCACTACACTTCACAGGACCTAGGGCCTCTCCTCTCATTGATGAACGACTAGACCATCCTCTGCTGCATATGTAGCTGGAGCCATGAGTCCCACCATGTGTACTCTTTGGTTGATGGTTTAGTTCCTGGGAGTTCTGGGGGTACTGTTTAGTTTATATTGTTGTTCCTCCTATGAAGCTGTAAACCCCTTCAACTCCTTGGGTACTTTCTCTGACTCCTTCATTGGGGACCCTGTGCTCAGTCCAATGGATGGCTGTGAGCATCTACTTCTGTATTTGTCAGGCACTGGCAGAGCCTCTCAGAGGACAGCTTGCTTTCTTATAGAACCCAGGGCTACCAGCCCAGGGATGGCACCACCCCCCCCCCAAGAGGCCCTCCCTCCTTGATCACTAATTGAGAAAATGCCTACAGCTGGATCGCATGGAGGCATTTCCTCAAGGGAGGATCCTTTCTCTGTGATAGCTCCAGTTTATGTCAAGTTGATACACAAAACCAGCCAGTACACGATGTAAGCCTGTTAATCTGAGTTTGATTTTTGAAGATATGATCATACAGCTCTATGAAAAGTAACAGCTACAGCCAGTGTCTAAATCTTGCATGCATAATGTTGAGTGAAAGAAACTGACATATAAGAATATATGCTATCTAATTTTTCAGTACTGGGGATTGAATTTAGGGACCTGTGCATACAAGATAATTCTACCACTAGATAACTCTACCACTAAGTTATATCCTGAGACTGGTTAACCCCATTCCTAAAAAGCTCAACAATAGCCAAAATTTATTAAAGCTCTAGGAATTAGGATGGTGGTCACCTATTCAGTAGGGATCCTGAGTGGGAGGGGTGTGAAGTGCCCTCAGAGGATGAAAATGTCCTGTATGTTGATTTGCATCAACATCAATGAAAAACAGTGATCAAGTTACACATTTAAGATGTGGAAACATTAGTCTATGTATTTTATATCTTATAAAAAAATTTCCAAATAGAATGTTACAGTAACTATATAAGGCAGTTTGCTCAGGATGGACCAAAGCCTGCCAGCACACACAGGAAACACATGCCATCACTGAAAGTCAACTTTAGCCGAATTCTTCCCTTGCCCCTCTGGTGGTACAGAGGCTAGGGGGTGAACTCTGTGTAGCGGGCTGTGCATTCTGCTCATCTTCAAGTTCTATCTGAAGGACACCAGAGGCTGCAGGAAATGCTTTGAGTTCTGAAGGCAGACCTCCTTCTCTTTACACCTTTATTCCTCTCTGTGTCAGAAGGAACTTCTTTCTTTATACATGAGAAAACACAGACCAGGGCACTTTTGGAGGGCTGTATAGGGTACTAGTGAGGGTCGCATCCTGTTTTTGCCCTTGTGCATCCACTGAGGTATTCAGGTATGCGTGTTTTGTTACCTGTGTGAATGAGGAGGTAATGAGACATGCTGCTCAGATGATCCCTTGGACCGAAATGGGGTTACTGTGGTGTCAAGAATAAGAATCAGGTAATTAAAGCTATACTTTGGGAGCCCTTGCAGTGGTCTGAATAGGTATGGCCCCCATAGATTCTTGTGTTTGAATCTTGGCTCATAGGGAGTAACAGTCTCCTTCTGAAGCCTGCGGATCAAGGTGTAGAACTCTCGGCTCCACCAGCACTATGTCTGCCTGAGCACCATGTCTGCCTGAACTCTGCCATGCTTCCCACCATGACGATAATGGACTAAACCTCTGAAACTGTAAGCCAGCCCCAATTAAATGTTTTCCTTTATAAGAGTTGTCTTGGTCATGCTGTCTCTTCACAGCAATAAAACCCTAACTAAGACAGCCCTTGTTAAACTTTGAGCAACTATATTGCTAATTTGCAGATCAAAAGCAAAAGGACATAGTAGTGTCCAGGAGTGCTCTGCCATGATTAAGCAAAAGTGTTGGAGAATATCAGGCTGTTCAGGTGGCCTCTGAAGGTCAGATATGGAGGTTGGTCATGTGATGTTCTGAGGACCCAAATATGAGCATCTGTTGCCATGGTAGGAGGGAAGGGAGGGAAGTGACAAACACCACATTGTGGCTGTGCTGGCTATGAAACAGCCTAGAGGGTACCAGAAAGCTCTAAGGGACACTAAGGGACTGAGGAGAGTGAATATATCCAGTCGTAAGCTGACTAAATGTAGCACCTGTCATTTTAGTCTAAGAGGCTTGCCATTTACTTTGCGATGCACAGAACCTTGGTGTTAAAGGGTATTCACTTAATATAACCCTCTCCTTTTTCTTTTCTTTTAATTCTTTTAAAAAAAAGGACTTATTTATTTATTTTATGTATATGAGTACACTGTAATTGTCTTCAGACATACCAGAAGAGGGCATCAGGTCCCATTACAGATGGTTGTTGAGCCACTATGTGGTTGCTGGGAATTGAACTCAGGACCTCTGGAAGAACAGTCAGTGTTCTTAACCTCTGAGCCATCTCTTCAGCCCAACCTGTTCCTTTTTCATGAGAGAATAAAACCCCAACTGAGCATAAGGAACCATTTTCCCAACTACCTTTTTTTTTTTTTTTTTTTTGGAGACAGGGTTTCTCTGTATAGCCCTGGCTATCCTGGAACTCACTTTGTAGACCAGGCTGGCCTCCAACTCAGAAATCCGCCTGCCTCTGCCTCCCAAGTGCTGGGATTTAAGGCGTGCGCCACCACGCCTGGCTCCAACTACCTTTATTATCATCTTTGTGACTAAAAATCCAACCTAATGCTGATGTTGCCTTCTGTCATGACATGACCACTGCCATCTTGAAATCAGAGCAAATGTGAGTGCTCACCCATGACCCTCACATGATTGGATCTGCTGACATTCTCCTGTACAGAGGCAGCATAGGAGACAGCAGGAAGCCACAACCTTGCCTGCTCTTCTGAGGCTATATAAGCTGGTAACCATTGCAGCGAGGGAGACTTTCTGGTGATACTGCTGTATATGAATTACCCACACCTCTGTAAATAATCTGTAGTGAAAAATTTTGGTTCCTTTTAAAACTCAATTATTTTATATGAATATGTTTTTGTTTTAATTCCAGGTGAATATGATTTGACTCATGCATTAGTAGGGGCATGATTATTGCCAGCTACAGATAGGTTAATTCTTGGGACTCTGGAGAGGGTATAAATGGGAAAACCCTGAGAGGGCCTGTGGCAGCTGTTGCTCCCTCTGCTGCTAGTGGTTCATGCAGTTTGTCATGTGGTCATAAGCAAAGAGCTGAGAAGAAGAAGTTGGAGATATTTTGACAATGATGATTGGACTTGACCCAAGAAACCCAATGCCTCTAAACAGCAGAAAGTAGCCTAGAGAGGTCTACATCCCCCCTTTCCTGTAACCTTTCCTTCTTTCCTACCTAGTGTTGGGGATTGGACGAACTTAGGGTGGAATAAGGGTTGGAAGAGATGTAAAGATATATGAATCCAATAACCCCCCCAATAGACTAACAGTAATCCTACTACCATATTCCTGTAGGCAACTCCTCATTCCTGCCCCACTACAAGGAAACCCAATTAAATTCATCATTCACCAAGCTAAACATGGGTCGAATAATGTTATTGTCCTCCATGCCCTATCTGGGGTGAGCACAGATTTGTTCTCACAAAAAATTCGCACAATAATGGCTTCTCTGCCACTCACTGGCTCAGTAAGATGGGAGTTCCTCATGACCCTAGATTCTACCCAGGTACTTTCCAATCTCTCCCCTCACCTTTTTTCTGATGAAGCCAGAAGCAGCGGCAGATCAACCTCTTGCAGTTCAAGGGCCCTGGATAGTACATGGAGCCACAAAGACCTTGGTGACATTGTGAGTGGGAAGAGATGCAGCCAAGCAATGCTTCCAGAGTGTGGTGGCACCAGGACAATTGTTTATCTCTGCCTCATTCATGTTGATAAGCAATAGCAGCAGGAAAACATTTCCAGACGCTTTTTCTGGATGTACCCCCAATCTACTCTCCATTTATAATTACATGTATTAACAAGTTCATCGTGGTGCTATATGAAGAAGCATATTATGTAATCAGATTGTCTTTGATGGTATAGTTAATGCCAAGGTGATGATTATGTGTGAACATTTAAATATATGACACTCATTATCAAAAAGCGACTTAAGGACCAGACAGCACTCCCCCTCCCCCAAACTCAGTCCTTTCATGTTCTTTGTCTCTAAGTTCTTAATAAATCTGTAGTAAGGCACATATGTGTCTAACTCAATCTTTAATGCAAGGACCTGGTGGTCACAGTTCTGTGAGCTGTAATTGCTGGACATCCTTTGTTCTTCTCTGGAATCTGGGACAAAAGCTGGCCTGAGTTCTTCCCTAGAGAGGAAACCTCTCCTGGCCATGGAACTGGATAAGAAACTGAAACTCTAGGGGAACATTGCCCTGGAGAGATTGCCTGAACCAGAAGAGGTTAGAGTCTGGGGACCATACATAAATATCTGTGCTATCTGCCATAAGAGAGTTAATCTCTCTGGCTTGAGTCAAAATCATTATTAATTTGCATAAAGAAAATGTGAGCCAATAGAGGGTAGGTAAATAAATTATGGTATAGACAATAAACTGATGCACAACTCTTAGGAAAACTGAAGTGGGTAGATTTTTGTGTTGACAGATACAACACCATTGTCAGAAAATAAAAAAATGTATTTCAAATAGAGTATAATCCTGTTTAAAAAACAATTATTCCATGAACAAAAATATCTAGAGGAATATGTACTATGACATCACTGGTCTTCCTTCCTTCCTTCCTTCCTTCCTTCCTTCCTTCCTTCCTTCCTTCCTTCCTTCCTTCCTCCTCCTCCTCCTCTCTCTGTGTCTTCCTCTCCTCTCTCTTTCTCTATCTCCCTCTCTCAGATCTCATGTGTCCCAGGCTGATGACAAACTCACTAAGTAACCAAGGATGACTTTGAATGCCTGATTCTTCTGACCCTACCACCAAAGTGCTGGGATTACAGATTGTACACCACCATCTTGGTTTCTGTAGTGCTTGAGGATGAAGAGTATAAAGAGGGAGAGGCTAAGAGAAGAATCTTTAGAGGAAACATCTAACTTTTAAATCCTTTCAAGGGTTATCAGGGGGTTCAATACTTTGTGGCTTAGTCCAGTAGTGGGGAGTAGAATAAATTAACATAAATTAACAGCTATAAAGACTACAACTCTCTTTCTGCTCTAGGACAAGGCTTGCTTTCTTCAGGTTAAGGATATGGCTTGTAGGAGCAAACAGTGTCTTAAAGGGGCAGGGCCATGACCTAACATCCTAATAGATAGACTTTCCACCACCCCATCAAAGACATGGGCATGATTAACACAACCTTACAAAGAGCTGCCTGCCTGATCACTAAGAAAATATTTGTCTTAACATTGCAAGCTCCATCCTTAGAAAATGAGTTAGTGTGCTGGAGCCAGGGATATAATTTCTTTGGAGAAGATAATGTACATGCATATTTTAAAGATAGACAACTTGAGGTTGGCTGGTGCATGGGAACCCAATGACTAAGGTCAAGGCATGTTAAGGTGTGTATTTTTCTCGAATAGATTCTTCAAAACATGAGTCCTACCAATCACCCTCCTTCTGTGCTAATCTCTATATTATGTAATGTGTGGGGCTTTCCACCGAAAACACACATCTATTCTTCTTTCATACGCAGATGGTGAGAGGTTTCCTATGGGAAATGCTGAAGAGGAACTGGAAAGCACAGGAGTTTGCCTCTCACCCCTCCAGTGATATCTATGTATAATAACTAGTTGTTTTTTTTTTTTTTTTGTCTTTTAAAATATGGTTGTCTGATTGTACAGCCCATGCTAACCCTGAACCTGCAACAATCTGACTGCTTCATTCAGCATTCAGATTACTGGGCAGGTCTCAGTCTCAGTGTTTCCCATTTAGAACCCTGAAACTCCATGGAGTTGTGAATGAGTATCCCCAGTCAGGGTGCTACAGGTAGGAAATGGCCTTGAAGTGAACTTTGGTCTTTTAAAATTGTGAGAATTTTGCTTTCTACTTAAAAAAAAAAAACAGATACATATTTATTCTAATTTAAATGTCTTTAGGACTGCTATTTTTCCTCAAGTCTTTACGTGGAATGTTCTTCAGATCTGTGCCTTATCTCACAGCTAGGTACACTGGGGAATAAGGCAGGCTGGTACCCTGACTGTTGACATATACTTCAAGGCCCTTTTCATGTGGTCTGACTTCATCTTTCCAATCCCCTGCTCTTCTTTTGTGTTTTGCAAATGTCCCTGGGTGGGGCTCTTGGTTGTTCTAAACTGTGGATAAGGTGAAGGCTGCCTGCCTTACCTCTTGCTGCCAACAGAATCCAACAGAATCATCTCTCTAGGGCATGTCTTCCAGGTTAGTTTTCTGAAGTCCCTAGTCTGTGTTCATTCTCATGACCACAATTTTCTATAATGCCTATGAGGTAGGCATGTCTCCGTGTCCCCTGTTTATCTCCAGATAAACAGCACCTTTCATAGTTCAGGGACTGCCAAAGTGTGTTTGCCTGGAGCTCCAGCAATTTACCTCAGCTCTGCTTAACCTCCCAGGATCCTATACTCAATGTAACCAGCAGATGGCATAAGGGCTTCTGCTACTGCTGCTGTTGCTGCTGCAGTTGCTTGCCTGAGGGGAAGGGATCTGTGTGTGTGTGTGTGTGTGTGTGTGCATCTGTATCTATACATATGTGTCTGTCTAATTGTCTGTCAGTCTCTCTCTTTCTCTGTGTGTGTGCACGCATATGTGTGTGTCTGTGTCTGTCTATGTGTCTGTGTGTGTGTGTGTCTGCCTACCTGCCTGTTTATGTGTATGTGTCTGCCTGTCTCTTATATGTATGTGTGTGTCTGTGTCTACATGTATGTGTCTGTCTGCCCATCTGTATGTCTCAGTGTGTGTGTGTGTGTGTGTGTGTGTGTGTGTGTGTGTGTGTGTATCAGAAAATAGGAAATCCTGTGCCTGGTTTTCACAACAATGTGACAGAGGGAACTTCCTTCCCTGTTTGATCTCTGCTTCTTTGGGGAGAGGATGAATGTTGATGAAGTCAGTTTTCCTGAAGGACTCCAGGATTCTCCCTCCTTTCAGATGCATCAAAGAACAGATAGGGAGAGACAGTCTATTCATATAAACCCAAGCCAGAGAGAGGGTATTTGGAATTGTCCTGGATGTTGCTATTTAAAAAAATTAGCAATTATAACCTCTACTGTTGCCTAAGAAATAAAACCCAAACAGCTCCGAGCATTGCTGGCTTTAAGAAGAACTGACCTAGCTAGTGAACTTTCAGGTAGGTTGAGCTGTTTGCTTCTGGGCTGGGTCTACTCACCCATTTGGAATGCTAAATCATGTAAATCTGACTAGCTGTCATTCGTATGGACAAGACCTCTGCTGAGACTATTGGAGTGGATCATCAATACCTCTTCTGTCAGCATGTCCAAAGCTTTTTAGAGAGCAGCCACTTTCATGAGATACCAAGAACCCCAATGTGCAATCACATTTGATGTCTCTGTGTGGTATTTCACCCCATTGTCCAAAGCGAGACATGCAGCCACCGTGGATGAGACTGTGTGTTCACATGGTATAGCTATATGTGCATGTCCAAGGTAGAGTACAAGAAAGGGAATGAAGAAAAAATGAGGCCATTTTGGATCTATTACAATAGTAAAACCATTTTTCAAATGAAATCTTCCATGGAACTCCATTTTCTAGGGCAGATACTCTCTAAAGAGTGTAGTGTGGAGAGCCTTTGGCTGCCCTAGGCATCAAAAAAAACCCCCAAACAAACAAACAAACAAACAAACAAACAAAACCCAGGATTCTGGAAAATAGGGTGTGAAGCCCCAATTCTGTCAGCATCTCTTACTGTGCAAATCAGGAGTCTAAGGCTTTATGACAAGATCATCAAATAGTTCTTCAGACAAACTTTTCCCTTAAAGCTCCCCTTTTGTTTTTTTCTTTTATAATAAATAAGAAAATAATGATATAATTATAACCTTTAATGAAACAATAGATGGAGATGAAGGGGATGCAACCAGCAAAAACAGTTTATAAAAGTCTGAAGGGTATAATGACATTGCTTCTTCAAATGGGACTTGCAAGAATAGGAAAAGGGACAGAGTTGGAACCAATAGGTTAGAAAGAGACTGGAGGGGTGGGAGGAATTGTCACCAATGTTACAGCATATGGGCCTTATTTTGATATAGTTCCAAATAAACTGTAAAGAAGTAGGGCTTACAAGATGATTAGGGAAATCAGAATAATGATAGAATATTTTATGAAATGAAGAAATCATTGTTAACATATTTAGGTATGTGGTGGAATCTTTTCTAGAATTGTAATATTATTTTAAAAATTGGGAGTAGAAGATGATCTCATAATTTTTTTAGAAGAACCTTATTTTATCGAAGTAATATAGAAGCATTCCAGGTATTATACTGTCTAAGATTTTCCTCCAAGTAAGCCTAGACAAAAAGAGAAGTGGAGAGTAGTAGCGCCAGTGCTTGTCATTTCCTACATTGTCTGGATTCATGGTGCACCAACATCTACAATGTTGCCCAACTATAAGCAGAGGAGATGGGGCTCATATCCAGGATTGACAGGCCCAAAGTCCAAGTTTTGCCCAGAAGTGGAACAGTTAACCCAAAAGTTGTCTTAAGTATTTCCTCTACTAGGATCTCATTTTCTTGACATTTCTAGTAGACTAAGAAAATTAATCCAGGAGGGAAATGGTACCACATACCAGTACCATCTCTAATGTCATTCTGTGAATATTTCCACACTGACTCTCTACTTTGTAGCTTCTGAGTGTTGTCTGACATTCTCCCCTAGAGGAATCACTGCCAGTTTTGTTTCTGACCAACATCTGTGTAGTTCATTTGACTTTTGGTCCAAATTTACCTAAGAGAATGATTAATCATAATTTCCATTAAGTAACAGCATTCATTATCAGGGTTGTTGAGACTGCACTCAATAGTGAGATATAAAAACATCATAATTACAGCTATGATCCCTGTCATCTCTTCCATATCCAGTTACCATCCCTACTTTCAGTTCCACCAAGACTACAACTGTCACCAACATCACTACTACCTGTTGGAATGACCCTACATACTTGTGTCAATGGCTATGTAGGTGTGCCCTTGCATTCTTAACTACTATTTGCTGTGCAGGCACCATCAGATATTTGATATTGTCATTTCTATGGTCCATTGCCTGCTTTCTATATGTAAATGTTTGTCACTTCCTCACCTCCCCAAAAGGAGGAGAAAGGAAGCTGCCTTGGGTGAGGTCACAGAAGGCCATGCCCTCAACCTGGCTGGAAGGCAATACTAAAATATGGACAGGCATAGCCCTGCTGCTGCTCAGAATGAATAAACAGTGGAACCTCTCAGCACACCTCTAATAGCTTTTGTGTATAAGAAAGGAATGTGGCTTTTGATAAATAAAGACCTGATGGCTGGAGCTGGGGCAGAAAGAACTGGCAAAAGGAGCAGACAAATACACAGAAGGAAAGCAGAAGGGAAATGGGACAGATCTGGAAAGTAGGCAGTGAGAACCACGTGAGAATGTAGATAAGTCAGGTTAAGTTAGAGACTAGCTGAGAGAATTCCCCAGCAAAAGGCTGACAGCCTTAAACTATATGGATATCTTCATGTCTTCATTATTAAACCTCAAGTGGGATCCTCTAAAGCCCCCCAATAACTACCACTATTGTAACCAACATCACTACCACTATTATCGGCACCACTGTGACCTTCACCACTTCTGTCACCATCACCATCCATACTAACTTCATCACACCTCTACACCATGATCAACACCATCACCATCACTGTGTGTGGATCTACATTGCCTTGTAGATTATAGAATAACTTCCATTTGAATTTCTACCTTTGGATTCTTGCTCTCATTTAATTTGTCAATAACCACAGGGCTAGGAGACAATCTGGCTGGAGACCTGGGTAGCCATGGTTCATGTCTACATAGCATGCTTGTCCCTTTTATGCCTTCTGGCTTATTTTGCCCCTCCCCAGAAGACCAGAGTAGCCACATCCTGCCCTTCCATCCATGGGGAACTCCATGTGGATTGTAACAAGGTGACTTGAGGTTAGATAATGGGCAGCTTGTCTCCTCATGGACACTATACACATGATGGACATTTATTTATTTATTTATTTATTTTTTGTTTTTCGAGACAGGGTTTCTCTGTGTAGCCCTGGCTGTCCTGGAACTCACTTTGTAGACCAGGCTGGCCTCGAACTCAGAAATCCGCCTGCCTCTGCCTCCTGAGTGCTGGGATTAAAGGCGTGCGCCACCACGCCCGGCAGTGGACATTTATTTTTAAGTCCTTTAGCTTTTGCTCATTGGTCCTCCATTTGATATTTAGTGTACTATAATGGGGCTACACAAAGATCCCAACCTCATCCTCTTAATAAAGGCAACGGTGAAAAAATTCACCATACCTTCTCTAGGACATCATAAGCGGTGGTACAGGTAGGCTTTCAGAAGGATCTCATGCAAGACAAGTTTTATCTGAATATTAGCATCAAATGAATATTAGATGTCTTGTTGCTGGAAGACCCAAGATGTTTCCAGCAAGGACCAGTGCTCACCCGCAGGCCTCTGAACATCACAGTGTGAAACTCACAGGTTCAGCCAGGAAGCACTGAAGTCCTTCCATGGAGGTCATCTTTCTCTGGGGAAAACTTGTAGAAAGGAGAATTCTTTTTCACACCGTCTGCTAGTATGGGTGGATCCAGGCCTGCCTTTGTCTACTATCATGTATGCGTGTATGCAAACACAGCTGACATGAACAGTGCCTCTATATGCTGGTGCTGAAATAGCTCAAGGAAGAATCATGTACTACTATAACTGCAGTTTAATGCATCTAATGTCACAGGCAAACTCAGACACCTGGAGACCATCAAACTCAAATTAAAAACTCATTGGAAGGAACAGACAGTCTTTTCACAGATTGCCTATAAATCTTCAACAACCCACTCTCCTTGGGCGTAACATCAAATGTTCGCCTTCTTTTTGGTGTCTCATTAGGGAGGAAATTTATTGCCCAACTCTTGAACTATGTCATATTTTAAAGAAAGTTCTATGAATATTTCCAGGAGCCACATTCTTGACTTTGTATCAGCTTTATGCCACAAAAAAGCATGGTCTTCTCAATGAAATGACACTAATCACTAAATGAAAGGTGTTAGCATGTACTCAGTTGGAAGTGACAGCAATTCTCCAGAAATGTATGCTAGTTCTGACTTCCTTTGATAAGTTAGAATGACATCACCCCCTTCATTCCAGAGCACAACGTACTTCCTGTGCACTCTCTTGCCCCTGAGGTCACCTTTCCCTGTATAAAATTGAGTCCAAAGAGAATCCTTCAGAAGAACCCCATCCTTATGCTAGGCTTGCCTGCCTGCCTGACAGGGTAGGATGAGTTTTGAAGTTTTAAGAAAGAAAGAAAGAAAGAAAGAAAGAAAGAAAGAAAGAAAGAAAGAAAGGAAAAGATATTAAAAATCAGTGAATTCCATAATGTGTCCATTAAAATGAAATAGAGGATGAAGTGTGTGTGTGTGTGTGTGTGTGTGTGTGTGTTTGTGTACGTGCACACTTATACACATGGTCTTGTCTCTGTCAGAACCCTGGCAGCCCCCAAAATGGAAGAATCTGCTTCCTGTTCCTCTGTGTCCATCCACAGCCTGATGTCTATGGCTTCACTACATCACACAGAGAATGAGCAGTGGATGTGAGCATGGGGTACAGGCAGAAAGCTGGTGGGCTGACTGGCCTTAGCCACATCTTCTCTGTAAGTCATCTTGCACAAGTGATCCTGGAACCCAGGACCTCCCATCAACAAGGGAAACTATGGGTGTCTGTCAATGCTTTGGAAAAACAAGAGTAAGTTGATGGGGAGATTCTGAGGTATTGAAGCCAGCTGGAGATAAGATTGACCAAGTTTATTTTGAGGCTCAGTGCATAAGTACAAATTCTACCATGCCAGAGACACAACCTTAGTGCATAATGACCTTGGTAGGGTCATTATGGAGTTTTTTAAAATGGAGATTTTAAAGAACAAAAAGAAGATAGACATGCGCAGTGAATTATTTATTATTATTGTTATTACTATTATTATTATGTGTATCCATGCATATACATAGTGTGTGGTATATGTGTATGGTATATACATACATGTGGGTATATAGAAAACACAGGAAGATATGTCTTTATATTTATTTGAGATTGGGTCATCTGTTCACTAGAAGTTTACCATGTAGTCTAGGCTGTCTAGCTAGCAAGTTTCAGGAACCTACCTGTGTCTACCCATAAATGTTGGGGTTCTAGGCATATCCAGCCATGGGAAAATTTCATGTATATTCTGGGGATTATAATGCAGGTCCTTGGGCTCACATAGCAAGTGTTGTTATCTATAGAACCGACTTCTAAGTACTAAAAGTATGTCTTTTAAGTAAAAGCTTAAAGCAAGATACAATACAGAACTGGCAACTCATCCAAATGTGTCTTTGTGTGTAAGAGAGAGCAAGGACCACCGGTGGTAGCACATGCCTTTAATCCCAGCACTGGGAAGCAAAAGCAGATAAATCTCTGTGAAATTGAGGACATCCTAGTTTGTGTGTAGAATTCCAGACATCTCGGTCTACACAATGAAACCCTGTCTCAAGATAAAATTAGAAAGATATAGACAAAAAGAGAGAGCCAGGGAGAGACACAGAGACAGACAGTGAGAGGCACAGAAAGACAGAGAGGGGCATGATCAATGGGGGGAAAAATCTCCTTAGAGGACAGAGGATAGAGCAAGTAGATAAGGCTTATTTTTCTCATTTTCCCATCCAGTTCTCTGACTTACAGCTTGGGTCTTTAGTGAAGGATTTCTTGAATGAATATCTCTTCTACATCAAAATCACTTTCCTTTTTCACGTAGTGTTGATTTCCAGTTGTCCAACTATGGATATAATGTCTACTGGATTAAAAACCCTGAATGCATGTCTGTTCACCAGGTGTATATAGTGCTTGCAGATGACAGATAGGACATTGGATCCTCTGAAACTAGAGTCACAGACAGTTGTGAGCTACCGTGTGGGTGCTGGGAACTGAACCTAGGTTCTTTGTAAGAGGAGCAAGTACTCTTAACTGTTGAGCCATTTCTCCAACCTCATTTTTTTTTTAGCTTTAAAAAAGAATTGCAATAGACTTTTGGGGAATGACCAGAGTATATAGACCAGGGGCAACTAGTGGCAGAGGAGGGAGGCTCCAGATGGAGCTATGGAGAAGCCCTCATTCTTGTTGGGTGAAGACTTCAGGCACTGCCTGTTGAGATGAAGACGAATACCCACACCCCACTAAGTAATCCCTCACCTATGCTCTGTACCTAAGCCCAATAAATCCCATTGGTTACCCAGAGTAAACGTTGATGGGAGAAAGAATGAGGGCTGCAACATGATATCCAGAACTTTTGCAAGTACCCATCTGTAGAAGAGGCAGGTGGATCCCTGGGACTTGCAGGATACTCATCCTAGGACTCATCCTAGCTGAGACACCCATCTCAAAAATCTAAGTGTATAGCTTCTGAGGATGAAACTAGAAGACCTTTCGTCTCACTCCATGTTCTATCTGTCTGTCCACCTGCCAATCTGTCTACTCTCTCTCTGTCTCTCTCTCTGTCTCTGTCTCTCTCTCTCTCTCTCATCTATCAATCATCTATTTTTCTATCATCTATCTAGTGTGTTTTAAGTGTAATAAAGCCTACAAACACATAAAATGTGGCTGCCTAAGACAGTCTAGCACATACAGGATTAAGAACTGAAAGGTGCTTTTGAACACTTAATTATAAGTCCCTTGACCATAATTCAGTATTTTTAAACCCTCTGGATTGGCTTTCCAGAGTTGCCATGACTCTCACTGTAAACTAGTAGCTCACAAGAATCTGCTTGTGCTGGACACAGAACATCGGAAATCTAGGTGTTGGCAGGCCCTGCTTTCTCCTGTCCCCTGGTGGTTTGCTGGCATTCTTGCCCTTCTTGGTTATCACTGCAACCTTTCAATTTTTGCCTACTAGGAACACTGTATGAGTTTTACTGAACTGAAGGTCAACTCATCTTGGGGGTGGTGTGTGCATGTGTGCACAGGTGGGTATGCATGTGTGCGAGTGCACACACACACACACACACACACACACACACACACACACACACACACATACACACAGAGGTGGGTTTGCATGTGGAGGCCAGAGGGCAACTTCAGACAGTGTTATTCAGAATACTGTGTTATCTACCTTGTTTGTTTGTTTGTTTGGTTGGTTTTTTGTTCGTTTTTGTTTTATTTTGTTTTTCAAGACAGGGTTTCTCTGTATACTCCTGGAACTCTCTTTGGATACCAGACTGGCCTTGAACTCACAGAGATCTGCCTGTCTCTGCCTCCTCCTGAGTGCTGGTATTAAAAGACATGCACCACCATGGCCACTTGTTTTGTGTTTGAGACAAGGTCTCTCATACACCTGGAGCTTGATGATTCTGGTGGGATGGCTGACCAGGAAGCCTCGATATCAATAGTACAAATGTATGCCACCATGCCCAACTTTATTTTTTAAACATAAATTTTGGGGACTTGAAAGCACTTTATTATCTGAGCCATCTCACTAACTCTCTTCTCTCCTGATTCACTCACATATTAATTACATCTACAAAGACCTTGTTTCTGAATAAAGCTATATCCACAGCCAGCAAGGGTTAAGACATAATGGAATCCAAAATACCTAGTTAAGAATACTCACTTTTCTCCCAGGATTCATCTAAAATTATTTAACTTATTGTTTCAAAATAGAGATCTGCTGAGTAGCAACATAACCTGTGTCTGTCTTTCCTTGCATCTGTTGGATCATAATAAAAGTTGAAAGCATCTTTGAAACCTCTCCAACTGCATCCTTTTTGTTTCTAAAAGGAAGGCAGAGAGGTTGGCTGTCACCAGCATCATTTGTAACAAGAAACAAAATGGCAGATGCTTCAGGTATGAACCTGAAAGGTCTATAGACAGAGTTCTATTATTTTTTTAGCTTTTTAAAAAATTAGATATATTCTTTATTTACATTTCAAATGTTATCCCCTTTCCTGGTTTTCCCTCTGAAAATCCTCTATCCCCTCCCCCCTCCCCCTGCTCACCAACCCATCCACTACCACTTCCTAGCCCTGGCATTTTCCTACACTGGGGCTTAGAGCCTTCACAGAACCAATTGCCTCTCTTCCCATTGATGACTGACTAGGTCATCCTCTGCTACATATGCAGTTCATTGTATGGGCAAGAACATGTGCACCTATATTTACACATGTATATACCACTCACAGGGATGAATGTGAAGACACTGATGGAAAACCATGAAGTCAATTCCAGAGCTCTTCCCAATGCTGTCCCCTATGTGGATGCTCAGGTCACATGGCTATGAGTCACAGTGGAGACTCCACAATTCTTCAGGCAGGCATTGGCAGAGCAAAAAGAATGTGAGGCTTGAGGGATAACTGAGATCTAGTTGACACTGCCACTTGGCAGATGTCTCGGCCGAGGAACTGTATTCTGAGCTTCACATACCCCGTGAACAGGAAGAGCCACTTTAAGGCATGCTGAGCCGAACGTGCGCTCCCACAGCTCTTCCTAAATGACAGTTCTTTCTCTGATGAGTTTATATTGTCTTAGTTAGCATATATTTTTATGTGCTGTGTCTATCTGTAACGCTAACAATACATGTGCCAGCAGAGGGACAGGATCATTGAAGATTGAGTTTCCTGTGTGGGTTACTTCCCATAAGTCAGATCAGACCAAGGCCCAGGACTTGCCAGGTTTGGAACTGGGGAAAGATGATCTCAGAGATGAGAACATGCTAGGTTTCTCTTTGTTAAACTTCCAGTGCTATTAGACTTTCTGAAGTGCCGAGTTAAAAATAAAAATATTCGCTCCTCCAATGGTCCCTGTGTAGCATCTACTTGGTGTTAGCATCATAAAATGACCATCATTCATTCAGAGATAGGGCATCTCAGTCCTGCTACAGTTGGTAGCCATTCCATGCTCCCTGGATGATGGCAAGTGCTTAGCGTTCCCTGAGAGCACTTCAAGTGGGATTTGTGTAGTATGTTCCTGTCAGGGTTAACTCAAAGCCTGTGGTTTAGTAAGTGACATCCACTTACTCAGGAGCCATGTCTGCTCTGCAGGGAAGCAGTGGAGTGGATGCTGATCTTGGGATAGTCCCTACAGTAAGTGGGCCGGTATATGGAGGTGTTGGCTTGTTCCCTAATGTGCTCTTTCCTGGAGTCTGGTGGAATCAGGAAGGGTAACTAGAGATGGGTCTTTCATGTATGTAAAATAGCAGCTTCCTGATCTCATTGAGGGATGCATGCTTTCCTTCTTATTTAGTTTTTCGTGGCAGGTCCTCACAGATGACTTTGAATTTTTGCTTCTGGAGTTCTGGAATCACAGATGTGCCCCTCTCCCCCCATGGTTTAGACAGTACTGGGCACTGAATGCAGGGTTTCATGCATACTAAAAAAGTAATTGACTGATGAAGTTAAATGACTGATGAAGTTAAACCTTCACTTCCTTTCCATTAACAAACAAACAAACAAACAAACCCAAGGCTTTGTGAAGCTGCCATAGTTCTGAGATCCAGGTGGAAAGGCAATACACAATGTGTGCAGCAAGCAGTGGTCATGGCCCCTGGGTACTAACATGCAAATGACATAATTATTTATTGAAATGTGAACTTGGCAGCATGTGTACAGATGATACTTACCTAAAAACCTAAGAAAAACCTCAATTATCATCATGGTAAAAATAATCAGGGCATTCTGCTGTCTTATTTTAATGGCACTAGGCAAAGAAGACTTGAGAGTAAATATTAAAAATGCATTTCTTCTGAATCAGACTGCACAGACATCTTGTCTCTAGTCATGCAAGTGCAAGGGCTGCTGATGTCTGAGAGACTTGAGTTCTGAACACACAAAGAGAATGGGTTCTGTTCTCTAGTGTGCCTTCTTGTACCCCTGGATGAATACAAGAAACTCATTTCTTCTGGCTCAAATGTACACGCAAATTCAAATGGCTTGATAATCGGTTTTCCCTCTTCTTTCTGCACAGCCCACCCCTGGGAATATACAGTAGTCAGCTTTACACTTTGAATTTCTTTCTAGTCAACAAACGTCAGTTGTTCTCTCCAGCCAGTACTGAAGCCCTCCATAGGTCTGATTAAGCCCTCCTGCTGCTATTTAAATGCCAAGGCAGACACTCTGCATTTACCAAGAATAAATGTTGAGGTAAAGACTTGACATTTATTTTCAAAGTGGGAGGTCATCTTCCCAGCACAGCATCCCATTTGTTTGATATTATTTTTATTAGACCAAAACGATTCATATTAGCAAATAAATATAAATTAGCTTATTAGACCAGCTGGCTAACACAACTTTCATTCTGGCTTTTATTGGAAAGTTAGGTTTTGTTTTGTTTTGTCTTTTTTCAGTGCAGATGTGCACATTCAGGGGTTCCCTGTCAAATCAAGCAGGACATTGTCTCATGGATCTGATTGTCAAGTCTGCCATACCTTTTGTTCTGTAGAGCTTGGAGTAGATAATACCAAGCATTACAAACTGGAGAAAAAGCAGCTCCTTTGACAAGTGGTGCCAGGAAAACTGGACATCTATATATTGATAAATCTATATGTTGATAAATCTATATGCTGATAAATCTATAATTGATAAATCTATATATATTGATTAATGTATATATTGATAAATGTATGTATTGATAAGTCTATATATTGATAAATGTAAACTGATCCTCATTTCCCACCTTACACAAAAATCAACTCCAAGCCAATCAAGAACTTCAAAATAAGACTTGAAACTCTGAAACTGCTACAGGAAATAAAATATCAGTTGCCTTCTTATGTGTTTAAAACATACTAAGAAGAAAACAGAGAAATAATTAAATTCACCAAAGCCTCAAAACAAAGCAAGACAACAGAAAACTAACCTTGGAATAAACTTAACTAAAGGTGTGAAAGAATTCTATAAGAGAACCTTTAAAATGCTGAAGAAATAAATCAGGAAGACACTGAAGGAGGGAAAGATCTAAGGTCATGGATCGGCAGGATAAGCCTCTCCACAGAAACAAAAATGTAACTGACTGAAGAGGCAGCTCAGAGAATGGGAGGAAATATTTGCCTGCTGTCCATCCGACAGAAGATTAGTACTTAGAATATATAAAGAACTCAAGAAGCTAAATGTCAAGAATACAATAATGCAATCAAATAATCGAGCTATGGAACTAAGCAGAGAGTTATCAGAAGAAACACAAATGTTTGATACAAAGAAATCATTATTAGCCAGTAGGAAAATGTAAATTAAAACTACCTTGAGATTCTCACTAAGTCAAAGTTGTGGTCATCAAAACAAACTAAGAAACGGGACACCAGATGCTTGTGATTATGTGGGTAAAGAGCAATGTTTGTCCAGTGTTGGTAGGACTGAAATTGATGTGGCTACTATGAAAATTAATGTGGAGGTTTCTCAGACAACTAACACTAGATCATAGCACTCAGGCATATTCCCAAAGGACAAACATCCTACTATAGAGCACACCCATGTTTACTGCTGCTATATTTACAGCAGTTAGAAAATGGAATCAGCCTGTACTTCTATCAACTAATGAATGGATAAGGAAAATATGGTATGTATACAAAATGGAATATTATCCAACTATATAGAAAATTGAAAGTATAAAATTTGTAGGAAAATGGCTAAAAGTATTATGTTGTTAGTTAATTCAAGATAAAAAGTTAAATACTATTTATTCTATCTCATATCTGCACCCTGGCTTTGAACTTCCAGGTTTATGTGTTTCATTTGGAGTGTTTGTTGAGATCAGGAAGCTATAGGGCTTCTATAGGAGGAGGAAGAAAGGAAGCCTTAACTGGGGAGAAGATAGCAGAGTAAATGTGACATGAAGGTAAAGGGGAGCAGAACACTGTGGGGTTAAAGGTTTAATCACACTGGGGTGGGGGGATGCAGAGTGGGCTATCCAGTACTCAGGATGTACATGATTATCCTATGGCAATTCACTGCTTTGAAAGCTAATTTAAAAATAACTTTAAAAAGGCAGAGATTGAACAGAGTTCATTGCATGAGTGGACAATGTTTCTCCTAAAAGATGCAGATTATTAAATGAAAATCTCAGTGTCAGGCATGGGATAGCTAGGATAGTACCAACAAGTTATTGGTCAGGGAGGCCCCAGAGACTATTTCTCTTGGATATACCTCATACCTAATAATATGTCCCTATTACTGAAGATACAATACTCTTTAGTTTGAGGACAAAGAGAAATCAAGCTAGAACTGACCTGGAAGTTTCCTACATGCACACTAGCTTTGATAGTGGTGGAAGGTGCTATTCAGATCACTGGGGAAGAAAAGCCATCAATGAACTTACCCAGCAGTGGATCCTAAATGCTATAATACCAACTTGCCAGGAAAGATGTACCTATGGTGTAATACTGGTATGATTGTTATGGAATTAACAAATGTTTTAAAAATTAGTATCTGATGCCTGGTCTATGTCAACCTGCTCAAAACCCACGGCTAGGGAAGTCATAGGACCTAGGTGGTACTTACTACTGTTTTTGTTTGTTTTATAAATGACCATGTTGTCAAGCTGCTTTTTAAATATTTATGTTCATACTCATAGATTAATGCTGCTTCCAACCTGAGTTGGAGAAGCTTCTATTTGCAATGCACAGTAGCCAATGCAAAGATGCATATCTGGTCAAAGTGCTAAGAATAAGTAGCTGTTTAGTGCTTAGCCCTAATGTAATATTTATGCCAACCTCCCTGCTTCTAAGGCTCAGAGAACATTGCAGAAGAGAGGCAGAAAGAATATAAGAATTTAAGAATAAGGAAAGTCTGTAAGATTCTGTCTTGGATGTAAAGGACCACTGTACTCACAAACTCAAAGCAGTTATTGTAACCTGCACAAGACCAAGCCAGTTAATATTTCATCATCACTGGAGAGGGCTCATGAACCTCCATCCACATCTGAGAAGCAATTGGCAATTGACTGCTTGGCAGGAGGAGTAGTTTTTCCTTGACATTAACTGATTGATTGGTTGTTTTCTTGACATTGATGGTTGATTGACCATGCTCTGGTGGATGTTCATACATATAACACTAATTAGAGTCATTAAATTATTTAAAAGGAAGATATGAAGGTGAAAGAGGAAGTATTGGGGATGTTTTGGGTGAGTTAGAAGTGGTATGGGGCCATTTGGGCTGGGTAGGATCAAGATATATTGTAGACATGTATGTATTTGTCAAAGAGTTAGTAAATGTGATATTATGAACAGTGAAAATAGAATCCAATCCAACACAGAATTATCCAAATAACTGTAGGAAATACCTTAAGGCAACATGCATAGAGTAATGTTTGGAATTGCAAGACAACAAAAATAATGTAATAACAAATGATAAGAGATGTACTTTCTTACAGCTGGTGATATAGCTCAGTGATAGAGTGTTTGCCTACAAATATAATACTGTGCCATTGATTAGTCAAGCTACATATGTATCTTTGTGCATTAAATACAAATTTTAAAGTCTAAAAGCTGGGGCTGGAAAGATGGCTCAGTGGTTAAGAAGACTTGCTTTCTTGTAGAGGATGAAGACTAGGTTCCTATCACCCATATCAGGTGGCTCACAGATATCTGTAACTGCAGTTCCAATGAATCTGACTCCCCATTCTGGTCTTCTCAGGTATCTGTACACACACACACACACACACACACACACACACACACACACAGAGAGAGAGAGAGAGAGAGAGAGAGAGAGAGAGCAAATCTTTTTTAAAATGTCTAAAAATTGCATCATTAAGATTCAAAGAAATCTTCCTTCTGCTTTGACTGTGGAGTCACTAAACTGTCTTGTTTGCAGGCAGCCATCTTGTTTTGTAATGTATCCAGTAGGTATTAAGGCAATTCTATATATACTTTCTCCCTCTTTGTACAAATAAACTAAAGAATCTTATTCACCCGAGTTGTGTAGATGTGCAGTTTGGAAGCCATGCCATGTCCTTTCTTCAGCTATGATGCTTCCCTCTGTATGGACTGGTTGCACATTGCTTCTGCATTCTCCCATTATGGGCCTTTGGAATGTTTCCTGTCTGCGCCTCTTGCAGGGATGCCCCAGGTGAGGATCATCTAAACCCTTCCAGCTTCCTTCCTTTCGTGGTTCCCATGGCACTGAGTTGTTCTGACTGTCCCATAGGCTTCTCTGGTTGTTCCTTATTAATCTTCCTCTATCTTTCCTTTTGAATCAACATTGGAGTTGCTTACTCCTGGAACTTCTCACCTCTATACTTTCACCTTGGGTATGCTTGCCCATTCCAGGGTCTAGAATCATGGCAGTTGATGACTGCCTATGTGCTGCCTTCAATAAAATCTCAGCTCTAAGCTCCAGGATCATCTTCACACTCTCATCTATATCTTCTATGGATGCCAGAATCTTCTCAGTCCCCAAAGAGGACTCTCTTAGGGTTTCTACTTAACATTATTTGGGGGGAAAGATCAGTAATTAAAGCACAATTTCTTTAGTTCTTCCTACCAACTCCTGGAATAAAAACCTACCTTAAAAATATACATATAATCTTTTTTTTTCTGTTCCCCTCTCTTCAAAGTTCAGTGCTTCTACTATGATGCATACCACTTTCTTCTTTCATGTGTATCAGAACAATTCCAGGTCTGATTCACCATCTCTACCATTGTCTTCCACAATATGCCCTCAGTAGTTGAAGGGCTGAGTAACATCTAACACATACTTTTAGCAGTTATCACACTGTAATAGAATGTGACAGAATAGTCTGTCTACCTGGAATACTGAGGTTTCCTTGAGACAAGACTTGTGACAGATTCTCCAGCTCCTAGAACAACGGGCTTCTCGTAACAATAAGAGACTGATGTGGAATGGAGATTCTTAAGAGAAATGCACGTAGGGTATGGAGACATGCTCTAAGTCGTCGAAATGTACAGGATCCATTTGAGCAAACACAGGACATCCTGACCCATGCTGTCTCTCGACGCCCTCTGCTCTGTTCATTTCATCCCTTCGAAGATTTGAAGGTATGTTTTAAGAAAAGCAAATATCTCTATGGCTATCATGTTTCTGAGTCTTCAGGAAGGTTCCCTGGCTGTGCATGGATCTCTAGCAGTAAAATGATAGTCTTTACAGGCTTCCAGGATCTTCGGTTATTCTATTTATGAACAGTAATGATTATTATGATCTACCCCTTTGTACAGACATTTTAAAGACTGGTTAAGCAACTGAGAATTAATTTATTGGTAATGAGCATTTTCAACTTCATTAGATGCTCAGAAGCCTTCTCCATTATCATTATCTGGATGCTAAATTTTAATTGCATGCAGCCCGGTCCCTCAATAATTAACACATTGTATATCCCACCTAATTCACAAACTAATTGTCATTTCTTAGATCTTAATATTACTTGCTAATTTTGCCAAGGATAAAAAAAAATCTGACTGTCAAAACTCCAGAGTAAATGACATTATCCAAGCACAATAATGACAAAACAAGTTAATTTATTGCAAAGTCACCAGGAGAAGGAGTTTTTAATTGCATATTTGTTACCTTCATAAAAGACATAAACGGCTTTTTAGTTACATATTTGCTTATTTCTTACATATTAAAAAAGTGTTAACAAGCCTGATTAAAATTAATTGCAAAGGTCCAAGATGTGAGCAGAGATTCCAGCATGAGTAAACTTCTAATTGAAGCTGAGAGAGAAAGAACAAGAGGAGATGTTGGGTGGAAATGGACTCAGAACAGATGTTTGTGGAGATGAGAAATAATTAAATGACCCACCAAGAGAAAGAGACCTTAAGGAGGAAATCAAAGTAGATAATAAATAAGAAAACGCTATCCTAGCAATATTAACAGTTGGGAAAGTGAGTTGTTTCTAAAGCCTTCAAGGGAACAATAGGCACTGTTATTGCACAACTTCAAATGAAGCACAGTCCATTGTTATCATATGAAAAATTATCACCATGAACATGTCTCACTTGGTCAATTTCCAAATCCATATTGCTACCATACATACTTTACATATGAGCTTCCATACTTGTCTCTCTGCCAGCTCATGTAAGCTGCTATGGGCAAGCCCAGGCATGCTTAGGACATCACATCACTTAGTAGGACTGACAGATGGGAAAATCACTTTTAATTTTACAACACCACCCTCCATCATCTGAGATTTCTTTGCCTTGCTCATATGAAGTGTCTTTTAGTCTAGCCTTTATCTTCACAAAGGAAAGATATCTGTGACGATGGAGACCTTAGCTATGTCTCCCCAAATAGAAAATGATGTTCCTGATTCAGATAAGGGACTGTGCATTCTCAGACAGGGCTTCTGTAGGGAAGTGATATTAGGTCAAAGGGAAATGGTCATCTTTGTCACTCAGAAATACTTTTGATGCCAAGGACCATATAAACTACCCACATTTAACTTGTTTTGGGGGAACGCTTTGTGTGATGTATGTTTCATTGTTTCAGAAATAAACAAATTACATCATTTATTCTCTTCATTTAGCCCCTCCCTAACATTACCTATTCAGTGTGAATCCTTTTATCTAATGTAATTAAAAATAGTTATTAGTCAGGTAATTGCTTAAAGTGGGAATTTCAAATCATGGGGTACTTAAGTATTTTATTTTTATTTAAAACATAAATGTGCTCAATTCACCAATATTTTGACACAAAGCCAAGGCCTTTGTTCTCTGTCTGTGTCTGTGTGTGTGTCTCTCTCTCTCTCTGTTCATGTGCCTGTGTGTGTATGGTGTGTGTGTGTGTGTGTGTGTGTGTGTGTGTGTGTGTGAGAGAGAGAGAGAGAGAGAGAGAGAGAGAGAGAGAGAGAGAGAGTGAGAGGGAGAGAGAGAGAGAGAGAGGAAGAGAGAGAGACTGAATACTGTATTGGACTATATTGTTTTTCTTGCATTTAGCAAACCCATAAGAAAATACTTATCATGGCCATAGTCAATTTCTTCAAGGCAGAACAAGAATTTTAAAATATTAACAAACTAATTTAAGTAAGAATCATTTTAGATGAATTTTTATCCATATTTCAGAGTTTCCTCTTTTATGATGAGTTGAACATTCTCAGGAGCACCTCACAGTTACCTAGATTTTGTCCATAAGATTTTCCTCATGCTTAAAGCATTTGTCAGTATGTGTGTATGTATGAACATATGTGTGTACAGGTATACATATGTGTGCATAACCATTGAGGTCAGAGGACAACCTCTGATGTCATTCCTTAGGTATTGTCCTGTTGGTTTATAAGACAGGACTTCTTATTGACTTGAAACTTATCTAAATGGACTAGTCTGACTGGCCAGTGAGCTCCAGAGATCTGCTGCTGCTACCTTCTCAGTTCTGTGATGATAAGCACGCCCAAGGCTCCTAGAATCAAACTGAGGCCTCATGTTTGCAAGAGAAACATTTCACTGACTGAGCTATCACCCCAGCCCTAGGAATATCTATTTTAATATACAGATTTACAATGAATACTGAGATTTTCTTTTTAAGGTATATCTATGTAACAATACTACAAAGATTTTTTTGTCATATAATTCTTTGGAAAGTTCTTTGTGATATGGTGACTAAAACTTCAGCTTGTAGTTCAAAAAGTATAGCCTCTTTATAAGAATACACATATGTCCAAAAGATTAAATATTGGTGACTTAAAACATACTGAAATATTGCTATCAATACTGCTAAGATGATGGGTAGAAGATGGTGTTCATTTTCTCTGTGTTTATGATTCAAGGAATTGTCTGTATGGAGTAGCCTTGTGTCTGTGGCAACTGGCTTCAGTTCTAAGCTAAAGAGCCTATTGCCAGTGTCCCGAAGGCTCTACATCCCAAGATACTCAGAAGGTCTGTTCTACTTTTCCCAGACAATGCATCAGGACCCACCAAGGAACACAGGGCCTCTTGGCAAACAGGGTAGCCCTTAGAAGGCTGAGGTCATAAAAGGGTTTTTTTTTTCTCAGTTAGAAACAATTTCCTGGTGTCAATGACAGCAGACCTGGGGGGGGGGTGTATTCACACTTCCTACTTTGAAATGTTCTTAGGTCCATGAGACACTTTAGACACTTGGAAAAGAGAGTCATAGTGTTTAGGACCATCCAGAGACTGTCCCACCTGGGGATCCATCCCATATACAACTACCAAACCCAGACACTATTGCATATGCTAGAAAGATTTTGCTGAAAGAACCCTGATATAGCTGTCTCTTGTGAGGCTATGCCAGTGCCTGGCAAATACAGAAGTGGAGGCTCATAGTCATCTATTGGATGGAACACAGGTCCTCTAATGACGGAGCTAGAGAAAGTACCCAAGGAGCTGAAGGGGACTGCAACCCTATAGGAGGAACAACAATATGAACTAACCAGAAACCCCCAGAGCTGTGTCTCTAGTTGCATATGTAGCAGAGGATGGCCTAGTCGGCCATCAATGGGAGGAGAGGCCCTTGGTCTTGAGAAGATCATATGCCCCAGTACAGGGGAATGCCAGGGCCAGGAAGCAGGAGTGGGTGGGCTGGGGAGCAGGGCACAGGGAGGGTATAGGAGACTTTTGGAATAGCATTTAAAATGTAAATGAAAAAAAATCTAATAAAAAAAAGTCCTGGTCTTCTGAGAGGAACATTTAGAATGTGTTCCACGTTGTTCAAAGCCCAGAAAAGAGGAATGCATTTCCATTTGAACTATCTCTAAAACATTCAAATTTTGAAAAAAAAAAGTGTCTTTTGGAAATCTTTATGTATATTTGAAGCTTTCAGCAGACCACATCTTCATCCTCCAGTGCAAGGAGGGTGCCCCAAGGAAGGCATCAGAGACCCATACTATTCCACTGTGTGCTCACTGCTTACTGTAAGATGATAAATTTTGGCAGCACATGTTTAAAGCGTGGCAGGTCAACTCCTATAGAAGTTACAATAGTAATGAAGAGGAGAGCTACGTGAGGGCTTTACAGCCAAATGTTTGCTCTACAAGCATAATGGCCTGAGCTCAATCCCTAGCATTAATACAAAACAAAACAAAAGACAGTACTATGGAGCACACCTGTAATCCCAGCACTGGAGGGCTTTGAGACAGGAGGACCTGGGAGCTTGCCAGCCAGTCCCTCTAGCTGAATCAGCAAGTTCCAGGTCTAGCAATAGAGCCTGTTTAAAAAACAATTAAGGTAGCAAGCATAGGAGGAGATGCCTGGTGCTGGCCTCTGGCCTCCACACTTACATACACACACATGCATGTACACACACTTGTATTTGCTTGTGATTTCCCTAGACTGGCTTCCCAGCAGAAATCTGGGATCTGTCTGTCTCCAGGTCTCCCTTGCATGGGGCTGGTGCTCACTGCCTTACCCAGCTTTTTACATAGATGATGGGAATCCTAACTCAGGTTCTCACACTTGTGGGCAAGCATTTGACCCACTGAGCTATTGCCCTAGGCCCTCATTTTAGTAAATGACATTATAGAATAATAAAAGGCTGTTATTAAAAACTGACATTCCTTCCCACTGTGACCTCTTGCACATCAGCTCCCTCTTAGACTACTGCATGCGTCTTTAGTCTCCCAGATTCATTTGGCCCACACAGGAGTGGACTCTGTCTTTGACACATTTTTCTCTACTTACCAAATTCAAAAAACCAAATATTTCAAAAGTATGTTCACCTTATTTGTTCTAATCCCCTCCCCCCAATAATTTCCAGTAGATTTTGAATTACCATTCGATCACATAAATGAAAACACTGGAATGGGTATTCAGTCTCCCATCTAGTTTCCATTTCTGCTTCAGAATGAAAACCAGCTTCTTGCAATTTTACTTAAATAACCAATTCTGATACTGTTCCATTAGCTTTCTAATAGCATGAAAGCCCAGAAATTAAATTGTTCCACTTCCTTATCCATAATTATGTGCAATTAAAATGGCTGCAGACCCTAAAGTTTTTTTCCAAGCCCCAGACCCTTCAGCTGCCATTCTTTATTATCTTGAAGCCCAACACTTTTAAGCAACACACTGTAATACAGTGGGTTAAGTGAAAGAGGAAGTATTATATTTAACTGATGTGGGTGTTCTTTAATTAATCTGAATTAGCTTTTTTGATATGGGTACTAATTGTTTTCTTTGAAAAAAAATCACCATAGACGTGTGATTTTTCCATGCCTGTTGCTTTTCAAGAATGTAGTTAATTGCAGAAAACAGGAACACTACCTTTTTCAAATGAGTAATCAGCTTTCTGTTTGAAACAGCCACCTCGAATCCAACTTTCTGATTTGTGTGAACGAGAAGTCTGTAATACTACAGTGAACAGTCGAGTCTGTAGAGACTTTTGATGTCCTTTTTACTTGTGTTCACAAGTCAGGAGCCGTAATTACAACATGAAGTTGGGACAGTGGGTTGTCAATTGTCTTCACCACACCTCAAAATGTCTCAAACTTTTCATTAAGAGAACAAGGTAAGGGAGGTGTCTGTATGTGGAGTTGTAGAGAAGGCTCGACAAAATCGATATCATTTTTGTAAGATCACTCAATCAGTTTATCTCTACAAGGTAAACAGCTTATATTAAAGCGATGAGTTTGACTATAATTACCATACTCCACCCTCATTAAGACACCCTGCCCAAGATCTAAGTGCTCCAAGCCCTTACAAAGAAATCTTTCAGGAGCGATAATGAGTGAAGTGGACGTGAGGGTCAAGGTTCAGATGAGTAACCAAACTTTAAAGAGATCATTAAACCACTCTTCTCCCTTTTTAATTTGTTCACAGCATTTTTTTTCAGTTTACTTTTTTAATGAATATAGAATTAGATGAAGAATCCTGAAAAAAAAAAGATAAGAAAAAAAAAGACCCCTGAAAAACAGTGATTAAAACTTACTTACTCTATTTCATGTTCTCTATTTGTTTAATATGCCTCTCCATTCACAAACAGGATAGCATCTTTGAATTCAGTAGTTGTGTTTTCTGTGACTGCATTATCTTTGTTTTGTTTTTTATCCAAGTAAACAGACCTCTAGTAGAATAAGTAGCCGTGTATAGCACTGATGAATCATGGATGTTCCCCCAAACAGTTGATGTATTTTATTTTTGGACTCTGATGTACAGTTCTTCCATAGGCCATAGAGCTATTTGTTCATACATGGTGAGCAGAGGTAAGGTACCCTGGGGAGAAAACAATCCCATGTTAAAGCGAGAAAAGTGTGCTGTGAGCCATTTCCATTAGCAACACACATCCAGGACAGTTTTCAGAGGGCCTAATTTCACACGAATTTGATTAAAGTTCCAAATTGTATCTAAGCATCATTGAGTTGGTTCTTTCCTCATCCACTGAAACTTATTCTGTACAGTCTTATGAAGGCTCTGTGACACTAGGGGCACTGCTGGGCATTGTGCCAGAGTGGCACTCATTTAGAGTGGCATACAGAGTACATACGTGAGTTACATAGACACACTGGCAGAGCATCTGCTGGGATTTCAGAGGTGGAAAGTAGGCATAGAGCCACTAACTAGGGCTGTGATAAATGGCAAGTCTCAGGAAAGCAGAAGAAAGGGCCTCTTAGTCAAGACCCAAAAGAGGGATCCATAGGGGAAATGAGAACAGGTCATCAGCTTGACCCAGAGAAGACACTATTAGGTGAGGGAATGGAGCCACTAAGAGCTGACTGTGTGGAGAAAAGTATTTGGGGGTTAAGTTTTAGCAGAAGCAGTGGGATTGGTCTGTCCACTGTAACTAAATGTGTGCTTATAGAATGTCCAGCAAAGGAAAGGTTTCTTGATGTTTCTGAAAAGAGCAAGCCTATTTCCCACTAACCAGACTCTAATTTTGGGCTGGAGAAAGATTCTGTGGTAGAAGGGCAGGGTCATAGGAATAGGCTCTATTCAGATTTATGTTCTTTTTGGGGCTCCTGACTAGGCATTCTTTGGCTATCCCAAGAATTTCACTGGGCTGGCCTATCAAGAAGCAAGGGCTGGCTCTTCTATGTCTGTTCTGGTATTCGTTTGTTTGTTTGTTTGTTTGTTTGTTTGTTTTCTTTTTGTTTTTCGAGACAGGGTTTCTCTGTGTAGCCTTGGCTGTCCTGGAACTCACTTTGTAGACCAGGCTGGCCCCAAACTCAGAAATCCGCCTGCCTCTGCCTCCCAAGTGCTGGGATTAAAGGCATGCACCACCACTTCTGGCTGTTCTGGTATTCTTAAGGGCACATTTTTAAAAAATGTTAAATACAGGGGGTAGAGGCTTAGAAGTTAAGAATTCTCACTGACCTCCTTGAAGGCCTAACTTAGGCAGCTACCATCCACATCCAGCTCACAGATGTGTAACTTTAGCTCCAGGAATATCTGAAGACTCTGGCCTCCTGAGGTACACACACATATAGACACCCTCCCCCCCACACACAGAGACAAACCTACACATGTAAAAATAAAAGTAATAAAGATGTATCCTGGCTCCTCACTGGTCTCTTGCCACTGTCCAGAAGCTATTATGGAAAACACATATGTATGAACTCATTGAATGTGGCTACCATTGCCTCTATTTTGTTGATGTTGAAAAGGAGGCTCAATAGGGTGAGCTCCCTGTTCAGGGAAGCATAGACGACATAGAGCAGAGTTTCAGGTCTGCATGAGATGGTTTCCTTGCATCCTTGTGCTTGGCTACCATGCTGTATGACCCCGACGAGACCCTGTGATGTACTGTGTGGGTCATTGTGCTAATCATTTGCGGGGTGCCCCATTAGGGGCCATGTGACCACTGAAGTGTAACATTCACTGGAAAATCAAGATGGGGTATAAGTGACTGGAGTTTAGGAATAAGCTAGAATCTGTCTTCCAAAACAAGGGTGAACAGGATAGGGAAGGTGGGGGTGGGGAGTGTTTAAGGAGAACCTCCAGGCAGGCAAACCTTAAGATCTGGTTGAACTGGAGAGATGGTTAATCTTCATAGCTCTCTGGATTTGACTTAGAACCATGGAGGAGGTTGAGAAACATGTCTAGGTATGTCTGTGGTGATGTATCAGAGACCATTCATTGGATGAGTGGGAAAGACTCATTCTGCATGAAGATGGCAGCATCCCATAGGCTGTAGGAAGGATGGGATAAATGAGACAATGGGAGAAAGTCAGCTAAGTACTGACACTAATTTCATTCTGCCGTCTGATCTCTGCAGACGAGCAAGCAGCCTCACATTTGTGTTGCCATGGAGCTGCCTGTGTGCACACTTTCCTCACCATGATGGACACACCCACTCAAACCGTGAACCAGAATAAACCTCATCAGGGGTTTGTTCACAGTGAAAAGTAAGCGACAGAGATAAGAAAAGCATGAGCTACAAAACATGAAAGCCATTTCAGCCCCCAGATTCTCTCCTCCCAGTCTGTAAAACAGAAGGGACAACTAAAGGGGTGACCCAAGCACTAAATAACACAAAGCATGCCAGCTGTCTGGAGTGATGTCTGGCACACAGCAGGCCCCCGACAATGGAAACCCCAATTATTGGGAGAGAAAAGATGGGTTGTGAGGCCCACTTGGTGCTCTTGAGACTTGCATGCTGGAAGAACAGCTGAAGATAGGGGTAGTGTTGGCACTGGACTGTCACCAGACAGGCTAGCCACAAAGCGGAATTTGATACCTGGCTAAAGTGCTGAGGGAGATAGGTGGACTTTGAGGACCTCAGCAACACAGCCTGACTTGTTGCATGGAAGTTATGCCTCTCTCTCAGAAGAGTGGAGCAGCAGACAGAACTCAATGATCCAGAGAGATGGGGAGAAATGATCTCTAGAGCTTGGGGAAAGGAAACTGATAGACAAACCTGATTGCTCTGATCAAGCTCTGTGATCCCTGAGAAGACTCCATCAGATGCAGGCACCACACTAACTCCACTGTTTGCTTTGTTTTGGCTGTGTAGGCATCAGTGAGACAATGAAGGATTTTTCTTCCTCTGAATTTGGGGCTAAATAACAACAACAGCAACAAACGTCTATGAGGCTGAAGGACATATTGCCTAGGTAGAACCTCAGTCTGGCAAACTGCTTATTACATCAGGTGTAAAATGACCCGAGGAGATGGCTTAGTGTAGAGCTTTCTGAGTAAGCATGGCACCTTAGTTTGTATCCCCACCACCCATGTAAAAGCCAGGTGTGGTAATGTACATATGTAGCCTAGTGCTGCGGTGAGGGAGACGGGATCCTCAGGGCTTGCTCTCCAGCAAGTATACTTGAGACCACTAACTCTGGGTTTAATGAGAGACCCTGCTTAAAGCACAATAAAACAAAATCAACAAAAATGGCAAAAAGTGATAGCAGAAGATACTTGGAATCAACCTCTGGCCACTACCCCATACACACACACACACACACACACACACACACACACACACACACAAACACACACACCTGCACACATCCCACATACACCCATACACACACACACACCTGTACAGACACATAGCTGAACACATATACACATACATACACACAAACACAAAATTAAAAATAATAATCTATAAATAATATTTTCCCATAAGATCCATTTAAACCCTCAGTAATTGCCTACGCAGTGCTAGTTCTCAGTCAACTGGGCGATGCACTTTAAAAGTCAGGCTGCGGCTGGCCCGAAGATCTCATGCAACTTCAGGAATTAAGGAAATGGAGATTCAGAGGAGTGAAGTAACTCGGCCAAGGTCTGGCATGAGGAAGTGCCTACACCTAGGAGTTGGCGTTCCTATCTCACCACCTTGATCAGGCCAGGTGTGCAGACCAGGGTGTGACCCAGACCTACGGAAACAGGGATCTAAGTGGGAGCTTAAACAACTTTCTTTCCGTTATCCACCTCTTGGTCAAAGTGGTAGAATATAGTCTGTAGCCTAAAAGATACTTGCAGAATATCAGTAAAAATGTGTTCATTTGTCATTTGTAGATTGTTTTATTTTTAGATTAATGAAGATCCAAATTAAACCACCAGAACGCAATCATCCTGAGAGTCCTTAACACGTTTGCTCATTATCACTTCATTTATATTTATGATGAACAGATGGTCCCAGTGTCATATTTCAATGTGTATCATATCCAGCTAAGAGGAAATATCTCATATTAGCTGCACTTATCAAAATATTTGTACTTAACAACAACAGAAAATCTGAGCTTATGTACTATCTTGTCACCGTGTCGTAGCTACCATTTAGAGAAGACCATTTAAATTAGATATGTTGAGAAAGAGTTTGTGGCTCCTCATTACTGAACGAATGAACTGAACTCTTAACAATAATTATGGGTTAGTCTTAAGGAGAGGATCATTAAGCTTGAATGAAGAAGGGGAAAAACAGCAATTAATTTGTTGTTTTGTGGCAGGCTTGGAATTTTTGATTTAATCTTTTTGCAGAGAATGCCACCATTGGAAGGGAAAGCAGTAGGTGCTGATATGGAAGGATGAGGATCTCATGACACAGTAGACATGCTCACCAAACCCAATCCTGACAGCCTATGTCCTTTTCTAAATGGTGGCTGCAAAGAGAAGGGAGACCCAACAAGCCTGATTGCAGAGGTAACTGATGAGATCTCCAGGGTTGCTCCTGGAATGCTCTATAGCATGCCTCAGGATGCAGAGAGAACCAAAGGAGAGGGAGAGTGTGGGAACCCTTTTCCTACAAACAACAGCACTATGTTAATCTGTGATTCCTTTCTCCAAGCAAGTGTTTGATCCAGGAAGCATAGGATGAACATCTTGTCTAAGAGGAATTCATAGTCTGGTATGAAGGCAAGCCATGATAACGAAAGATCCCAGTGACAAACAGAAGACAGCAATGTGTTTATGGGGCCAAAGAGCCTTCTCTGTGTGGGAACCAGGAAGAGTTTGTAAATTGGGTGTCCCTGGCTGGGTATGATGGTACCTGCTTATTGTCCTAGTACTTGGGAGGTTGAAGCAGGATGATCCTGAGTTCCAGGCTGGCTTGGATTACATAACAAGATCTTGCTACATTCCTCAAGTCCCCACCAAAGGAGGTGACTATTGACCAGGCTTCTAAAGGCTGAGATCCAGTGATTGGCTATAGGCATGGGCTTGAAGAACATTCAAGGATGTATTTTGTTGGAACCTTCAGGAGCTCAGTTTTAGTATCATACAGATAGACTGAGCTTTAGTTCTGTTTGGTAGATGTATGGACTTGGACAAGTTACTTATTTTTATGGGTCTACAAACTCAGACCCATAGCAGTATCTGTTTCCTAAGAGTATTGTGACATTTGACACAGTTCCTAGAATATAGTGCATGCTCAGCTAATGTTAATTATTAAGAACACTCCAGGCTGAGAGGAAGATTGATTAAATCAAATTGATTAAATCAAATCAGATTGATCAAAAACAAAAGCTCTGGGGCATAAAGTGTGGCATTTTATATATTTCAGGGGCATAAAACACTAGTGATTGCTTATAACTATCTAATCGGAAAAGCCAGAAAAGGTAAAATAGTCAATGGTATTACAAAGTTGTTAAAATCGACACAGAAAACCAAATCAGTCAGAACTGGACTTCATCTGAGAAAGGAGAATGCTGGGTCCAGACTTCAGTGAGAGGGGTTTCTTGAGAATGATCAGCTGGTACAGCCACCAGACCAATAGGTTTTAAGAACAAATGGTTCTGGCATCAAACTCCAATGAATGTAGCTTCCATGGCCTTCTGAGCACAGGCCTCCTTGGGTTCCTTACTGATACACTGGGTGGTCTACTGTCTAAAAGGGACTGATGATGGTAGGCAAACTCTTCATGCAGAAAACAGCAAGAATATTTTTAAAAGCTAGTTTGAGGAAAATATCACATATCAGTAAAAAGGAAAAAATTGACAAGATGTATATGAAAAGTTGGTGGTGGCAATTTGCTGTTCTTTCAGGGTGCTTCTGTAGACACGGGCATATTTTGCCTGTGAATGGATCAGTGAGTCAAGGCTCTCTGCTTGCCAAGTTGATCATCATGTTCTTTTATAGTGAAGTAGCAATTCACTGGGCTGGAGAAGAGAGGGACGTCTTGAGCTCTCAATCACTCATGGATGTTTCAGAGAAGGAGCTAGGCAGGATGCTTGTCACAGATTGCTGAGCTGAGACACTCCCCTCTAACATAATACCATATACCTAGATTCTTTCCCTTGGGTTGAGTCTCTTCTTAGCAGGCTCCTGGTCTCATGCATTTAGACCCTTGTAAACCAGCCTCATGTTCTGAATTCCACAATGAGCCCAGCCTCCACTGCTGAGCTGAAACTCATGCAGTATGTTAGCCTAAGTATTCTAAAGAACAAACCTAAATCTGGGTAGGGACTCTGCAGAGTATCCTGATGAGGAAGTCTCAGTGATTTATGTGCTCAGCACACCCTGAAGCACCCCCAGCCAAAAGATCATTTCTGGAGGCTTTGTGCTTATTTGTCCTTCTTGAAGGTGGTGACATCCTGAGCATCACCAGAGGACACTGATACAAAGCAAATGCCTTGTGAAGTTACATGGGAACTGCATGTCTCAAACTCAGATGAGCAAGGTTGTTTGAAAGGAGGGAATTCTAAGATGTCCTCCTAGGCAAAGCTGGTGCCAGGGTAGAGGAAGGAGGGAAGAGGTAGAAGGAGGAGGGGGAGGGAGAGAGGGGGGGAGAGGGGTAGAGATTTCCCTGCATTGAGCAGATGAAGCCTCATTGATTCTTGTGTCACCTTGGGCTGCTCCTTTGACTAACCTCTGCCTTCACCCTCTCATCTTTAAAAAGAGTGCAAATATGAATATGTGAGGTTTTATGGGTAATTAATTAGCAGAGATCAGAAAATGGAAAATGCAACCCTGGAGCTGGGAGGCTGACAGATGTGGGATAGGAGGACTGTGTCCTGAGATACAGATGTGAGGAAATGAGGCAAGGAAAACTGGGGAAGAGATGGGTGGAAGAAAGAGGGAGAAACTTCTGACAGAGGGAAAAATCTCAAATGCTTAAAGGCTTGGTTCCCAGCTTGGTGCTATTGGGAGGTTGGGACTCCATTGGAGTTGTGCTCTCCTAGAAAACCACAAGACCCTGGCCCTTTCCTTTTTCTCTCTGGCCGTGCGATGAGTTGCTTTGCTCTACACTGACTTCCTCACTATGACCACAGTGAGGACCTTTGACCACAGTCCCAAAAACAACTCCCACAACTGTGAACCAAATGAAATCTTTTGCTTTACAAATCTGTTATTTTCACATAATATAAGTTGACTAAGAGTAGGAAGAACTCCCAGAGGAAGATTCCTTTCAAAGAATTTTCTAGATCTTGGAGAAGCATTTGGATCAAAAGACTCCTTTACTTTCCAATTTTGTTCTGGTTCTTGCTTGGGCAGAATATTTAGGTAGAAACTGGATGGACAACTTCTGGTTTGGAGTACACACAAGTGGGTGCCATACATTAGTTCCCATGACTGAGACGTCAGAGCCTACTGAATTCTTTTTATTGCAAACCACCAATTATGCAGAAAATAACAGACAAAAATTCAGCTCAGTTCAATTCAGCAAAACATTGTTAAGTATCTGTCGTGTGCCCTAGAGTTTGATGGAGGGACTTAATCATCCGTGCCTCAGCTTACCCACTTAGTAAATCAAGCAGGGAGCAAATGACTTCAAAATATTTCAGTGCTTCTTTCCTTTCTAGTTCTAAACAAAGATGAAATTCCCAGGAAGCGAGGATTAATTTACTTATGGAAAGAATTATCTAAAAATAAAACATAAATAAATGTGTGTATAGTATGAGCAATTAGCTTAATTTTGATTTCAAAACCATAGCTGTTCACAGAGGTGGTAGATCTGGACACAGCATACATCTGGGTGGCTGGTGTGAAAGGTGTTTCAGATTTGGCTGTCAGAATGTAGCCTCCAAGTAAACCTCAGAGATCACACATCTTTGAATTACTAGAGGAAGCTTCAGGGAGTGGGTGTTAGCTGCCACTTTCCCTATGGGATCATGTGACCCGGCCTCTTTTTCATGTGAGTTATTAAAGGTGAGGTTTTTCTATTTTGGTCTGATGGGGATGTTTCTATGTTTGGTGACTGTAATCACAGATGGACTGAGATGATCCATTCCCATTCAGCTGCTTATGAATAAGCACAATTAGAAGCTGACAGTGAGGCTGCTTCTCAAGAATTATCACATTTAGTGTGATTCCCCTAGCAAAAACAGAAGCAAGCTCAGGAGGTTTTTCAATTTACACAAAGAGCCCTAGGGTCTCATCACAGACACTGCCCAGCCAATATTTCTGAGTAAACTTCAATAGGAAAAAACAGATTGAAAACTCCTGAGGGATAGTTAAACCTTGTTTACACACACACACACACACACACACACACACACACACACCATTTTTTAACTCACAGCTCATACTACACAGATTTAAATAAATAAGAAGAGAGGAAGGGTCCTATAGCTACCACAGTATTTGTGATGTGCCAAGCACAGAAGTTTACAAGATATAGTGGAAGGAGTGATGACAATTATGTATACACACATACACACACACTCATACATACTATGTATGAATTCTATATGTATACATATGTGTATATATGTTTGCATTATAATGTTTATATATGTACATATGAATTGTGGACATGGTCTTTTTTCTTGTGCATTCATGAATTGCAGTGCAAGGATGTCATGTGTTCATACATAAATGTGTCTAATGGGCTCTGATTTAATACAACAATTCCAAGAATTGTTGCTAGACAAATTGCTTTAGCTTGGTTTAGGAGGAAGGACAGAAGTTCAGAGGAGACAAAATACTGATCCATACTGCCCTGCTCAAGCACTGGATGATACTGGGACAGGATCTTCACTCAGTTTCCATGCCCCCGTGCATTTACATAAGCATGGAAGAGATAAGAAATGGACTCAGAGTATATCAGTTCTACAAGCATGTGCCTCACCCTTTGCTGTGTTTATCTGTTCCCCACATGGTGTACACAATGGGGAGTACACAGTGGGGTGAACACAATGGGGTGGCTTATTATTGTTGTTATTGTCTGTTCCTTATTCTTTGGGATAATTCCTTCAAAGGGAATTCCATGATTCTTCTGTTGCTCTGCTTGTTTTATTCAGGACTGACTCTAGCATCCTACTACTTGTGGGTGGAATCTGTCCTTGATTTCCCAATTAGAATGAACTGTATATCCAGAGCCACTTATGATTGATTCAGATAAAAGCACATGGTTTCAAATGGGCCTAGAGTCTGCCCCAGGATTCTTTTTTTTCACCAGAAGCTGCAATAGAAATATTTAACTTTTTTCCTCTGGAATTGCCACAGGGAGAAGCAGTATGGATGATGGAAAAAATAAAAAGTGAATAGGTGCATGGCTTCATCAGAGCTCTAGATCCAGCACCACCACCCTCATGAACAAGTCGTCCAAGGCGGTAAAGGCCCTAATTAAATCTTTCATATGATTTAGGCTGAGGAATGAGCTTAAGTTGGTAATGTGCTTGTGGGTCTGAATCCCCACAACCCATGTACCAAGCCTGGTGGTGGTGGTCCATGTTTGTAATCCCTGTTCTGAGGAGGCAGAGACAGGCTGACCCGTGGAGCTCGCTGGCCAGCCAGCCTGGTAGAATCAGTGAGCTCTAGGTTTAGTAAAAGACATCAGAAAATAAGATTGAGGGTGAATGAGGAAGACAATTGACGTTGCACATATTCCCACACTAGTACGTGCTCACTCACATGCACAATGCATTCACCCATTCACACATACACACACACACACACACACACACACACACACACACACACACACACACCACATGTATTAGACCTCAATGTAATTTGAAGGCTTTGAGAGATAATGAAAACAAGACAGATTAAAAACCAATAGGTGAATATATAAATCTATAATATCAAACTCTGGTAAATTGTGATGACAATAATCACAGAGGCCAAAGATTTGATTCAGACAAAAATACTGTTGTCAGAATAGTTAATAAACATGTACAGTGAACCATGAATCAAGGGCGTGGTGGTTGTTTGAATAAGAAATGTCTCCTATAGGCTCAGGTATTTGAATAGTTGGTCTGCAGTTGGTGGTATTGTTTGGGGAGGGGGGCAGTTATAGAACTTTAAAGAGGTGAAACCTCTACGGAGCAGGAAGTATGTCATAGGGGGGACTGTGAGGTTTATAACCTTGTCCCAATTCCAGCTCTCCTGTTGCTTCCTGTGTGGGGTTGAGATGAGATTGCTTAGCTTCATGCTCTGCCATCATTCTCTCTGGAATTATCAGCTCAAATCAATTCTTTCTACCTTTGGTCCTGCTGTTTTATAACAGCAGCAGCAACAACAAGAACAACAAAAATAACTAATATAGGGCTAAAATAATGATATTGGCCTTGACAATAGCAACAATATCAAAATGGTAGTAGCTGATATTGTTAGACTCTGTGAATATTAGCTGCTGCTGTAAATGACCTCATTTAATTTACACAAAATCCACAGGGCAGGAATTATTCTGTGTTGTACTGCTGAGGGTATGTGTTTAAGAACAACAAATCATTTGCCCAACAGCTAGAGCTGAGCGCTGTATAGTCAAGCCAGGCTAGAATCAGAGATCGAATACAAAAGTCTCTTATTTTCAGGGTGTGTTGCCAGTACAGAGGAGATTCATATTCCAGATCAGGAAGTACAGTTCTAAAATTTCCCATACCAGGAACAGAAGGGAGACTCTGAAAGTAAAAAGGATTTATACCAATGGTATATTTTACTATCTGTTGGAATAAAGCATTTGGTGCCCAGCACACTCTGGTACCAGCATTCCTACATGCAGCAGCTTCAACTCCTGCCCACAGGCCCTCAGGCCCTCAGCCATCACCACCTAGAGACAAAGCACAGAACATGAACAACGTACTGGCTGAACAGATTTCATTTCCCCTTGCTCCTGCTTTGGCCTTCCCCTTCACTTCCGCCTCTCTGAATCACCCCTTATTTCTCATTCCTTACATCTTATTTCTTTTCCTGACTGGAGCTAAGTTGGAAATGGAAGCTTTAATGGTGGACAGTTAGACAATAAATCCCCTTGGCTTACTGGCCACTTGACCTGTCACCTGCTAGTAGACTTTCTGTGAGTTACTATGTGTGAATTACATACTAGCTGGATGTGAAAATCCAGTTCTATCAAATGCAGAGCTTTCCCTGTCCCTGCCTGTCCCCCCACCCCATTCATTGCTCTCATTCACTCTTACTCCCCTCTCCTCCACCTCCATCCAGGCTTGACAAAGGCAGATTCTTCAAAATTGTCCTTATGGGACTGTCTGTTTCATTTTGAACTTTACACCAAATGCTATTTTTGACAGTTGAGCTTTTCAGCGTGCTTGATACAAATATTTTAATATCCTGTTACCTGAGCTGAGGGAGAGATAGAGTTTTACACCAGACACCTACATCAGCAAGGGAATAATTTTCTGGTGACTGATTTAAAGGTATAGTAATAGTCAAATGGCTAATGAGCTAACCATGCTGGGGAGGGCAAAGGTCAGCAGAGAAAGCCAACCCTCTATGTCAGCTGGAATATTGAGACCAGAGTGTAAGAAGAAATGCTGCTTGTCAGGAAGTATAAATTTCACCCTGAGCTTTTTCTCAAGAGGATCATGGGAAAGAAAGTTGCTTGACATCCAAAAAGTCCTCTGGGGATATAGGAATAGTGGGAGGTGAAGGCAGCCTGGGAGATAGGAAAGGAAGGCTCACTAGAGCTGCTATGTTACATGAGATGGAATGTTAAGTGACGAGTGTTGTCATGGAAGATGTGCACCTGGCCAGCTGCGGAGAACAACAGATATCAAAGTATTGCATATGACTTTAGGTTGGTATGCTCAGCAAACAAAAAATTGATGGAGAGTCAGTTGTGGGAGGTAACAGTGGCAGAGCTGGGCCCCTCTGGAGCTGCAACCAACTACAGCAACAACAGGAACACCATCTAGAATAGTATTGGACATTCTCTCTCTCTCTCTCTCTCTCTCTCTCTCTCTCTCTCTCTCTCTTGCAAAAATTATTGTGGTAGCCACTAGCCATACGTAGCTATTGAGCACTTGGGAAGCTGCTAGCATGCCAGAAGAACTGAGTTCTTTATTTGCTGATTTGATCTTGAGTAGATATGTGGATGGTAGTTACTACAAACTCAACTCTTGGAAACTTACCTTACACAGTGGGTCCACAACTTTCTGTGGATGTGACTCAGCTTCCCACACATTTCTTTCTTTTCCTTGCCAGTTTCTATGCTATCCTCTGCAAGTCTTTTTTATGCGTCAAGTCCTGTTTATCCTTTCTTCTCTGTTTGTTGCTTGTGTGGACCTTCTTCTCCTTCAGCATGTTTTTTGGTGTTGTTGTTGTTTGTTTGTTTTTAATTGGTGCATAACCATGATGGATTTTGATTTTACAAGTTTCCAGTGGTCAGGAATCTGTGGTTCACATTCAGTCATGTCAAGTACATTAGAGAGTCACAAAGCAGTGGTGAGGCTGTATACTGCGATCCCCCTATCTCCAGGGAACTGTGAGAATGCTGGAATGAGAATGGGGTGAAAGAGTTACTCTTCAGACATCATCCACTGTGTTAGCCTTATCAGGGTAGAAAAGCACCTATGAGAACTTGCTAATTTGGCTCTGCCAGCCAGTCAGTAAGTCCCAGAGATTCTTATGTCTCCCTTTCTCCATTGCTGGGGTTATAAGCACATACCACTATGCTTGACTTCGTTTGTTTGTTACACAGGTCCTGGAGATCAAACGTAGGTCCTAACACTTGCATTGTAAAACACTTTACTTTCTGAGTTATCTTCCAGATCCCTGGCTTTGTCTTATTCAAGTTCTGACTGTGGCAGGACACATTTCTAAACTCATGCTTGATGGGAAGAATCTAGCTTTAGCTGGGCCCAGCATCACTGGCCTTTGGTAGGTCTTGCCTGGCACATAGAAAAGGCCAAGGGAATCTTATCTACAGATCCTAGAAGGGGCCAAGAGAGTTACTTTACCCTCATCCCTGGCTCTGTTCTTTATCTGAGACCTAGAGAGTAGCAGCCAGAGGGAGGAAACCCTTTGAAACTTGATCTAGTAGCAATTGAGACAAATTAAAGGAAATGTTACTTTGCAGAGTAGAAAGTGACCCAAGGGAATGCTACATTCCAAGAGCAATGGGCTGAGAATACACAGATTAAAAATACAAGTAACATAGTTATAAATTATGTCTATGAAAATAGTCCAAATGGCCAGCAATATGGGAACAGTTAAACAAATTATGATAAATTAACATCATTCAGTGATGACATGAAAACTAAACAATGTAAAAAAACATTTTTGATCCAAGATTGTAAGAAAAAAAAAGAGAGAAACAACCAGGATATTAACTAACATTTAAATATGAAAAATTACATATTTGTAAAATTGTATATGTATGAAATAGAACACAGAAAATACTTATTTCTGAGACTGAATTTTTCCTCTAGAAGTCCTTTAGTGTTGTCATAAAACTTGTTATACAAAACTAATAAAAGTTGAAATGAAATGACCAAGGTTATAATAGTTGATGTTATCCGAGTGCTTGCTGTACAGCTGCCTGTGTGCTCACCACTCTCCAGGGTGGTCCCAGTTATTAACCTTAATTAGCAGATGAGGAAACAGAGGTCCTAGGAGGTCAGTTAACTTGTCCCATCAGTGAAGGATTTTCATGTGGGTCTGTAGCTCTTGCACTGGGACAAAGTGTATGAAACTTGAAAGTGTTTTTATACCATGAAAATTTGAAAACTCCTCAATCCAACCAGCCCCCCACCCCATGAGTCAGTCCTCATTCAAAGGGCAGGGTGATATCTGGCTGACAGAGTGTCCTTACAAGGTGAAATCATGCTTAGTTTATTATCAGCTCTAGCATTCTGGACAGTTAAAGCTTGTTCCTTGACTCCTATGGTATGTGGTAATCTTTGCAAAACTATAGAAAAAAATTTCACCAATGGCATTAGAAAAACAATTCCTAGAGTTTATGTGCAAAATGTTGTGTTGAATATGATTGCATGTTCTCTGTGCTGTTGGATGCAGAGCCTGCGTGATTTCTTTTTGTGTTGTTTTTGTTGCTTTGGTGGGGAGAACAGGGTTTCAAGTAGCCCAAGCTAACATTGAACACTACCAAGCTGAGGATGGCCTTGAATTTCTGATCTTCCTACCTTCACCTTCTGAGTGCTGGATTATAAGTGTGAGCTATCACATCTGGTTTATGCAGTGCTGGGGACTGAACCCAGACCCTCAGGCATGCTACATAAACACTTGACTAAGCTATATCCTAGCTGCCCATGTGAATCTTTAAAAAGCCTTGCCCAGAGCTTTTGATATTACATATTCTGCCTCTTTCCTACAAAGATAGATTATCCTGATAGTGCAATGGGAAGAAAGGAAGAGAAGAAGAATGGGGTATCAGAAGGGATGCTCTCAGCTATAGGATAATGAATTCCATGAATCATGAACTCAATAACAAGGTAGTAGTGGTTTATTACTGAGCTCAGTCTGGTTTACTGTCCTGAGGGTGTGCTCAGTAAGGGCCAGGCTTGATTCTTCAAAAGTTATCATGACCATATGAAAGGAGTTCTCAATCCAGGCAGGGCTTGCTGTGAGAGTCACACCCAGGGAACCCTAAGGGTCCATTGGATCAGGTTTCCACTGGAGCAATGGTGCAGATTCTCACTGCCAGTGGATCTGAATGCTTTGAGCAATGGGTAACTTGAAATGTTATTGAGAGATTTTTCTCAAAAGATCATTCTACCAGTACAGATAACTTTTAAATATGATTTATTTTTAAATTAAGTTACTTGAAGTAGGGATGTCTATGTACAGACTATGCAGAGGGTATTTATGAGACAGACAGGGATACATGATAGCATCTTAAGCCTGGAACCTCTTACCTTTTAGCCCAGCCAACTAACTTTTGATGATATTCTTGAAATAGCATCCATGGCCATTTTCTTCCATCCCAAGCCCCGCATCATCAGGACCTCACTGTGACAACTCTGGACCATATGTCACTTGATCAGGGTAATGCAGAATAATTACTGGCTCACGGCTTCATTACATCACTGTAATCGGTGGCGGGTCAACATTTCCTTATAGTTGCTCTGAAAATTGAGCTGACATGGATACTGTGATAGGAATGAGGGAGCAGTGCCCCATGCAAATGGCCGAAATTAGCGTCAGTCTGAGAGGCTCTGAAATGCAATCCGTGGCTCAGCCTAGGGCACCTGCTTCCACTCTCATTTTCATTTGGATAAAATCAGATGATTGTCGAATAAATGAGTCCTTTAGCTTGCATTATGTCTCATAAAAGGTCATTGAAATGCCAAAGAATGTTAAATACCATGGAAATGTTCAGAGATTCACAGTCTGTATCACGCCACCTAATTGTTTCTAATGGTCGGTTCGTGAGAACACCAGGGCCTGTGCAAGCCTCCCTCCTTTCTTTCTTTCTTTCTTTCTTTCTTTCTTTCTTTCTTTCTTTCTTTCTTTCTTTCTTTCTTTCTTTCTTTCTTTCTTTCTTTCTTTCTTTCTTTCTTTCTTTTTCTTTCTCTCTCTCTCTTTCTTTCTTTCTTTCTTTCTCTCTCTCTCCCTTTCTTTCTTTCTTTCTTTCTTTCTTTCTTTCTTTCTTTCTTTCTCTCTCTCTCTCTCTCTCTCTCTCTCTCTCTCTCTCTCTCTCTCTCTCTCTCTGTCTGTCTCTGTCTCAGTCTGTGCTTTGTCTGCCTGCCTGCTTGCCTGTCTGTCTCTGTGTCATGTATACATATGTAGAACATGCACACCTCTGTGTGTGGGTGCCCTTCTACCTGCATCAACCTAGATCTTTACTGTACAGGTAGGTGGCTTTAGAACCTACTGTGTAACTCCAGCAAATTGGGGTGTGTGTGTGTGTGTGTGTGTTGTGGTGTGTGTGTGTGTTGTGGTGTGTGTGTGTGTGTTAAGGGGGGTGTATGTGTAATGTATGTGCTGTGGTATGCACCTGAGTCAGGTTAGATCCACCGATGGCTTAGAACTGTCTAGAATGCTAACATTTTATGTGTGTATGTGCTTGCTTGTGGGATATGCTTACCTATGCATGTGATGCTTGAATATGTAGAACATGCACACCTCTGTGTGTGGGTGCCCTTCTACCTGCATCAACCTAGATCTTTACTGTACAGGTGGCTTTAGAACCTACTGTGTAACTCCAGCAAATTGGTGCGTGTGTGTGTGTGTGTGTGTGTGTGTGTGTGTGTGTGTGTGTGTGTGTGTGATGTGGTGTATGTGTGTGTGTGTGTGATGTGGTGTGTGTTTGTGTTAAGGGGTGTGTATGTGTAATGTATGTGCTGTGGTATGCACCTGAGTCAGGTTAGATCCGCCGATGGCTTAGAACTGTCTAGAATGCTAACATTTTATGTGTGTATGTGCTTGCCTGTGGGATATGCATACCTATGCATGTGATGCTTGAATCGCTGTGTGTGCAAGTGCACATGCATGTGTACATGTGCTTACAGGCCAGAAGAAGACAGTGGATATCCTCTTCCATCATTCTCTACCATATTTCCTTGAGACAGAATCTCTCACTGAACCTAACACTAGGCTTATAGACAGCAAACTCCATGAGTCCTCTTGTCTCCATTCCCCATAGTACTAGCGTTACAGTTACAGGTACATCAGGAGTTTTGTTTGTTTGATTGATTGTTTGTTTTGAGGATACATAGCTCTCTGCCTGGCCTGGAATTCACTGTGTGAACCTGAGTCATGTAGAACTCACAGAGATCCACCTGTCTTAGCCCACTCAATCTGGGATTAAAGACATGTGCTACCACACCAGCTTACACCCATCTATTTTTATATAGATTCTAGGATCTGAGCTCAGGTCCTCATGCTTATTGTAACAGGCATTCTTATTCACTGAGCCACTGCTCCACCCCTATCACTGACATTTAAGAGCCATTGCCTATTTAGAATTACAATAACTAGCATAGACTGCAAAAGACCAAAGAAATGACCACATAACTTACCATCCCAAACAGGACACTTTACAGAGTAGGGAGTAATACTAATGGTTACACTGAGACAGGGGACATGAACTCAGATGACACCGGAGCCTAAGCTCTGTGTTATCTGGGTTTGACAAAGGTCACCAGCTTGGTCCTTCCTTTCTAGGATGGGAAAAAAAAATCTATCTACCTGATTTAGACTAGCAAGTACAGGTTAACATTGTTCAAAGCTTTTTAAGTAAATAGATGAAAACAGAGTTCAGAGGTCACCCCTGCCTAGCTGTGTACACCCTGGGGGAGAGGACAGCTTTGGAAATTCTATGGTGTGTGGAAGAGGAAACAGGAGAGACAGGGTGGGGACAGGAGAACATCAAGAGAAAACAAGCTAGGGAGCTTGTAGGACATCTTATGTAAGTGATGGATATAGGTGTGTACCTTTATAAGCTAAGTCATAGAAGTCATGTGACTATTGCCCCTCTCTTATTTCTCAGTACTTTAGGAGAAGATGGGGGTCATATTATGAAGATGCCCATGTGTTGAGGACCTGAGGCCTTATGCTAGGAGCCATGGGGCTGAGTCATCAGAAAATAATGTAAAGAACATGTCCTTCTCAGAAGTGTCTAGGGGCCTCTCAAGGAAAGTGATATCGTAAATGTGGTGGGTTGAATGAGAATGACCCCCCTAGGCTCAGATATTTGAATACCTGGTCCCCAGTCTGGGAAGGGTTAGGAGGTGTGGGCTTGTTGGAGAAGGTGTGGCCTTGATGGAGATGGTGTGTCACTGAGGGTAGGCTTTGAGGTCTCAAAAGCCCCCACAAAGAACAGTCTCCATCTCTTTGCCTATTTCTCTGCCTACACCCTATGGATCAGGTATGAGTTTGTAGCTACTGCTGTCGCATCATGTTTGCCTCTTTCTGCCATGCATCCTATCATGATGGTATAACTGGAAACTGTAAGCAAAGCCCAAATGCAATGATTTATTTTATAAGTTGCTTTAGTCATGATGTCTTCTCACAGAAATAGAACAATACTAGATAATGAGACATGACATAAATGGTTTAAGGTACCAGATACAGAATTGCTTAGTACCCTGTGAATATACTTCTCATTTTCCAGGGAAGCAGTTGGGGCCTGTTACTGCTTCTCTCTCCCTTTTCTTTTCTTCCTCTTCTCTCTCTCCCCCTATTCTCTTCCTCTGCTTTCTCCCATTCCATCCCTCCTCACCCTAGCAGAAAAATCTATCTGCAGTCTCTTGTAATTTGTTTTTCCTCCCTGAAGAAAGATTAATTCTTGTAGTTATAATTCACTTACAGGAAATTAGACGCAGGGGCCTGTCGACATGAAGAGAGTCTGCTACGCCCCTTTGAACCTCCATTGGCTCCTGTGTTTCTGATACGCCATCTCTGAGACTGGAGAACAGACAGCTCTTTCCTTAGGCACCGTGAAGCCCCATGCATACAGTGACACATACCCAAATGCTCTTTCCCATCTTTCTTTGGAGAGGTAAGGCTGCACGGTATCTGCCCGTGAACTGTTAATGCTCTGAGGTACCATGAAAAAAGGAGACAGGAGGGAAGGGAAATGCCTGGGAGATAGTTAGTCTAACATGCTCACCAGATGAGAGCAATTTTAAATATTTTTAATGTGTTTTCTGCAATTTTGCTACTCATGAGATATAAAGAGAACGAGAGAACAGAGCAAACAGCCACTTAGGAGGTGGATAGAACACGTAAAAAGAAACTCAGCCACAAAATATAGCAAAGAGCAGAGCCCTTATAAGCTGGAGAAATTACATCTGGATTATTCTACTTAAATAGAAGACACAGAAATCCCACCAAGGGATGCATAGCCATGTGCATTTAGGGTGATAATAAAGTTACTGGCCCCACTGCCTTCCTTACAGAGACAAATCCTTTGCCTCTTGGGTGATGCAGCAGAAGTCCTAGCAGCTAGCCATGTTCCAATTTCTCCTGCCCAGGACTGCATAGTTTTGTCTGTCCAGGACTGCATAGTCCTGTCTAGTCCAGGACTGCATAATCCTCTCTAGTCCAGGACTGCATAGTCCTCTCTAGTCCATCTCAGTCCATGATTTTTTTTTTTTTTTGCCTCTCTATGACCTCTCTAAGTAGCTGCTGAAGCTATCACCCCTTGCCTCTCTACTGTCTTTCTCCCTTGATTCTCTTGAACTACGACTGCCTCAGGTTCCTCCTCAGAATGTGAGCTTCCTAAAGATCTATGTATCTTACATGTCTTTCTGAAGTGCCTAAAGCCAAATTCCTTTTTAGTTGAGTGGAACACAGAGCTTTGTGAGCTGAACTGTGATATCACCGAGCAGATGCTCACCATCTTTGATATTACCTTGAGGTACCTTTCACTTGGATGAGGCCATTTCCCCCCCTGACCTGTAAGCCTCTTCCTTCCAGCCCAAATCCCAGGGATTTAAATTTCTTCCTGATGACTTAGGCACACTTCTCTATTCAAGCTCCTTCTCACAGCCCAAATCACACTCAGTCAAATCCCAGATCTGTCTGATTCTTTCTTCAGCCTCATGACATCTGTGGTCAGTTCTGATAATCTGGAACCAGTTTTTCCCAGTAGTGTCTCCCCAAGGTTCCCCAAACTGATAACTCTCTTCATGTTGCTATGTTAATGGCATTTTGGAGGTGGGGATCTTTGGGAAGGTAATTAGGGATTGATAAGATTATAGGATGTGTCCTTGTGATGATGTTAGTGGCTTTCTAAGAATAGGAAGAGAGCCAGGCAGTGGTGGCGCATGCCTGTAATCCCAGCACTTGGGAGGTAGAGGCAGGAGGATTTCTGAGTTCGAGACCAGCCTGGTCTACAGAGTGAGTTCCAGAACAGCCAGGGCTACACAGAGAAACCCTGTCTCGGAAAACAGAAACAAACAAACAAAAACCAACCAACCAACCAACCAAACAAACAAGAATAGGAAGAGGGACTTGAGTTTGTTTGCTTGGTCTGTCCCATGAGGTGGTGCATCAGGAAGCTCTTAATGGCTGCTGGCTAGATCCTAGTGTCATGTCAGACTTTCTAGCCTCTAGTCTGTGTTTGCTTGCTTGCTTGTTTTCATTACTGGCATTGAACCTAGGGCACCTCATGCATACTAAACCTGTCCTCTTACCACTGGACTATGTGTTCAGCTCTTTCATTTTTTTGCTTTCTGTTTAAGGCAAGGTCTCAGTAAGTTGCTTAGGCTGGCCTTGAGATCATTATTTAGCCCAAATAGGTCCTCAGATTGCCTTCCTGTCTTGGTCTTCCAAGTAGCTAGGGTTTCTAATTTTTTTTTTAATTAGGTATTTTCCTCATTTACGTTTCCAATCCTATTAATTTTTTATAAAACAATAGAAATTACTCAATCTCAGGCAGTTTGCTATAGTAATGGAAATTGGACTATGAAAGTATACCAAACTATTTAAAATACTTATCATGCTTTTGTCAACTGAATAGTTTGAAAAAAAAAATCCAACTCTTTCCACATGACTTATTGATAAGGTTTAATTTTAAAATTTAAGATTAGTGACAGAGAAGAAACAAAAAAATAATGGTTAAAGGGAAAAGACTCTAAAATACTAGAAGATAAACCAAGCAAGTGTTATTCCTACATCTTGTTCACAGTGTAGTTAGCAGCAGCAATCTGTTATGGCAGATTGTCGCATTGGTATGCTTGGCCGTATAACCTGCTCTTGGCTCTTCTGGATCTCAGGACAAAGCCTGCCAGTTAAGAATCCTACAGACGCTCTTCCGGTCAGAAAAGCACCAGGGTAGCTAGGGTGCAGGGTCGGCTGACACTCGCCAGCTACCCACAACACCCGCCACAGGATCTTAAGACTTCTGGTGAGTGGAACACAGCTTCTGTTCCAAACCAATTGCGTGCTAGACCTGAGACTGCATTAGTTAGGGAAGCAGAAACCTACCTGAGTAGGGCCACAGGCCTCATCCGGCCGGACCAGCACCGGGGTAGCTAGAGCGCAGGGTCAGCTGACACCCGCCAGCTACCCACGACCCCCGCCACAGGATTTTGAGACTGCTGGTGAGTGGAACACAGCTTCTGCTCCAATCTTTAAACAGTGACAACGACAACAACTAACCCTAGAGATTACCAGATGGCAAAAGGTAAACGTAATAATCTTACTAACAGAAACCAAGACCACTCACCATCATCAGAACCCAGCACTCCCACTTCGCCCAGTCCAGGGCACCCCAACACACTGGAAAAGCTAGACACGGATCTAAAAGCATATCTCATGATGATGGTAGAGGACTTCAAGAAGGACTTTAATAACACACTTAAAGAAATACAAAGCAACACAGGTAAACAGGTAGAAGACAGTAAAGAGGAAGCACAAAAATCCCTTAAAGAATTGCAGGAGAACACTGCTAAAGAGTTACAAATCCTTAAAGAAAAACAGGATAACATAATCAAACAGGTAGAAGTCCTTAATGAAAAACAGGAAAACACATCCAAACAGATGATGGAAATGAACAAAACCATACTAGACTTAAAAAGGGAAGTAGACACAATAAAGAAAACCCAAAATGAGGCAACACTGGAGATAGAAACCCTAGGAAAGAAATCTGGAACCATAGATACGAGCATCAGCAACAGAATACAAGAGATGGAAGAGAGAATCTCAGGTGCAGAAGATCCCATAGAGAACATCGGCAAAACAATCAAGGAAAATGTAAAATGCAAAAAGATCCTAACTCAAAACATCCAAGAAATACAGGACACAATGAGAAGACCAAACCTACGGATAATAGGAGTGGATGAGAATGAAGATTTTCAACTCAAAGGACCAGCAAACATCTTCAACAAAATTATAGAAGAAAACTTCCCAAATCTAAAGAAAGAGATGCCCATGAACATACAAGAAGCCTACAGAACTCCAAATAGACTGGACCAGAAAAGAAATACCTCCCGACACATAATAATCAGAACAACAAATGCTCTAAATAAAGATAGAATACTAAAAGCAGTAAGAGAAAAAGGCCAAGTAACATATAAAGGCAAGCCTATCAGAATTACACCAGATTTTTCACCAGAGACTATGAAAGCCAGAAGATCCTGGACGGATGTTATACAGACACTAAAAGAACACAAATTCCAGCCCAGGCTACTATACCCAGCCAAACTCTCAATTAACATAGATGGAGAAACCAAAGTATTCCACGACAAAACCAAATTCACACATTATCTCTCCACGAATCCAGCCCTTCAAAGGATAATAACAGAAAAAAAACCAATACAAGGACAGGAACCACGCCCTAGAAACAACAAGAAGGTAATCCCTCAACAAACCTAAAAGAAGACAGCCATAAGAACAGAATGCCAACTTTAACAACAAAAATAACAGGAAACAACAATTACTTTTCCTTAATATCTCTTAATATCAATGGACTCAACTCCCTGATAAAAAGACATAGACTAACAAACTGGCTACACAAACAAGACCCAACATTTTGCTGCTTACAGGAAACTCATCTCAGAGAAAAAGATAGACACTACCTCAGAATGAAAGGCTGGAAAACAATTTTCCAAGCAAATGGTATGAAGAAACAAGCTGGAGTAGCCATTCTAATATCTGATAAGATTGACTTCCAACCCAAAGTCATTAAAAAAGACAGGGAGGGACACTTCATACTCATCAAAGGTAAAATCCTCCAAGAGGAACTATCAATCCTGAATATCTATGCTCCAAATACAAAGGCAGCCACATTCATTAAAGAAACCTTAGTAAATCTCAAAGCACACATTGCACCTCATACAATAATAGTGGGAGACTTCAACACACCACTTTCACCAATGGACAGATCATGGAAACAGAAACTAAACAGGGACACAGAGAAACTAAGAGAAATTATGAATCAAATGGATCTGGCAGATATCTACAGAACATTCTATCCTAAAACAAAAGGATATACCTTCTTCTCAGCACCTCATGGTACCTTCTCCAAAATTGACCACATAATTGGTCACAAAACAGGCCTCAACAGATACAAAAATATTGAACTTGTCCCATGCATCCTATCAGATCACCATGGACTAAGGCTGATCTTCAATAACAAAATGAATAATAGAAAGCCAACCTTCACGTGGAAACTGAACAACACTCTTCTCAATGATACCTTGGTCAAGGAAGGAATAAAGAAAGAAATTAAGGACTTTTTAGAGTTCAATGAAAATGAAGCCACAACATACCCAAACTTATGGGACGCAATGAAAGCATTTCTAAGAGGAAAACTCATAGCTCTGAGTGCCTCCAAAAGGAAACTAGAGAGAGCACACATTAGCAGCTTGACAACATACCTAAAAGCACTAGAACAAAAGGAAGCAAATTCACCCAAGAGAGGTAGACAGCAGGAAATAATCAAACTCAGGGGCGAAATCAACCAAGTGGAAACAAGAAGAACTATTCAAAGAATCAACCAATCAAGGAGCTGGTTCTTTGAGAAAATCAACAAGATAGATAAACCCTTAGCCAGACTCACTAGAGGGCACAGGGAAAGCATCCTAATTAACAAAATCAGAAATGAAAAAGGAGACATAACAACAGATCCTGAAGACATCCAAAACACCATCAGATCCTTCTACCAAAGGCTATACTCAACAAACCTGGAGAACCTGGATGAAATGGAGAACTTCCTAGGCAGATACCAGGTACCAAAGTTGAATCAAGATCAGGTTAATGATCTAAACAGCCCTATATCCCCCAAAGAAATAGAAGCAGTCATTAATAGTCTCCCAACTAAAAAGAGCCCAGGACCAGATGGGTTTAGTGCAGAGTTCTATCAGACCTTCAAAGAAGATCTAATCCCAGTTCTTCACAAACTATTCCACAAAATAGAAACAGAAGGTACTCTACCCAACTCATTCTATGAAGCCACAATTACTCTGATACCTAAACCACAAAAAGACCCAACAAAGATAGAAAACTTCAGACCAATATCCCTTATGAATATTGATGCAAAAATCCTCAATAAAGTTCTTGCTAACCGAATCCAAGAACACATCAAAACAATCATCCATCCTGACCAAGTAGGTTTCATCCCAGGGATGCAGGGATGGTTCAATATACGGAAATCCATCAACGTAATCCAGTATATAAACAAACTCAAAGACAAAAACCACATGGTCATCTCGTTAGATGCGGAAAAAGCATTTGATAAGATCCAACACCCATTCATGATAAAAGTCTTGGAAAGATCAGGAATTCAAGGCCCATACCTAAACATGATAAAAGCAATCTACAGCAAACCAGTAGCCAACATCAAAGTAAATGGTGAGAAGCTTGAAGCAATCCCTCTAAAATCAGGGACTAGACAAGGCTGTCCACTTTCTCCATACCTATTCAACATTGTACTTGAAGTCCTAGCCAGAGCAATTCGACAACAAAAGGAGATCAAAGGGATACAAATTGGAAAGATGAAGTCAAAATATCACTTTTTGCAGATGATATGATAGTATATATAAGTGACCCTAAAAATTCCACCAGAGAACTCCTAAGCCTGATAAACAGCTTCGGAGAAGTAGCTGGATATAAAATTAACTCAAACAAATCAATGGCCTTTCTCTACACAAAGAATAAACAGGCTGAGAAAGAAATTAGGGAAACAACACCCTTCTCAATAGTCACAAATAATATAAAATATCTTGGCATGACTCTAACTAAGGAAGTGAAAGATCTGTATAATAAAAACTTCAAGTCTCTGAAGAAAGAAATTATAGAAGATCTCAGAAGATGGAAAGATCTCCCATGCTCATGGATTGGCAGGATCAACATTGTAAAAATGGCTATCTTGCCAAAAGCAATCTACAGATTCAATGCAATCCCCATCAAAATTCCAAATCAATTCTTCAACGAATTAGAAATTGCAATCTGCAAATTCATCTGGAATAACAAAAAACCTAGGATAGCAAAAACTCTTCTCAAGGATAAAAAAACCTCTGGTGGAATCACCATGCCGGACCTAAAGCTTTACTACAGAGCAATTGTGATAAAAACTGCATGGTACTGGTATAGTGACAGACAAATAGACCAATGGAATAGAATTGAAGACCCAGAAATGAACCCACACACCTACGGTCACTTGATCTTTGACAAGGGAGCTAAAAACATCCAGTGGAAGAAAGACAGCATTTTCAACAAATGGTGCTGGCACAACTGGTTGTTAACATGTAGAAGAATGCGAATCGATCCATTCCTATCTCCTTGTACTAAGGTCAAGTCTAAGTGGATCAAGGAACTTCACATAAAACCAGAGACACTGAAACTTATAGAGGAGAAAGTGGGGAAAAGCCTTGAAGATATGGGCACAGGGGAAAAATTCCTGAATAGAACAGTAATGGCTTGTGCTGTAAGATTGAGAATTGACAAGTGGGACCTCATGAAACTGCAAAGCTTCTGCAAGGCTAAAGACACAATCAATAAGACAAAAAATCCACCAACAGATTGGGAAAGGATCTTCACCTATCCTAAATCAGATAAGGGACTAATATCCAATATATATAAAGAACTCAAGAAGGTGGACTCCAGAAAGTCAAATAACCCCATTAAAAAATGGGGCTCAGAACTGAACAAAGAATTCTCACCTGAGGAATACCGAATGGCAGAGAAGCACCTGAAAAAATGTTCAACATCCTTAATCATCAGGGAAATGCAAATCAAAACAACCCTGAGATTCCACCTCACACCAGTCAGAATGGCTAAGATCAAAAATTCAGGTGACAGCAGATGCTGGCGAGGATGTGGAGAAAGAGGAACACTCCTCCATTGTTGGTGGGATTGCAAGCTTGTACAACCACTCTGGAAATCAGTCTGGCGGTTCCTCAGAAAATTGGACATAGTACTACCGGAGGATCCAGCAATACCTCTCCTGGGCATATATCCAGAAGATGTCCCAACCGGTAAAAAGAACACATGCTCCACTATGTTCATAGCAGCCCTATTTATAATAGCCAGAAGCTGGAAAGAACCCAGATGTCCCTCAACAGAGGAATGGATACAGAAATTATGGTACATTTACACAATGGAGTACTACTCAGCTATTAAAAAGAATGAATTTATGAAATTCCTAGCCAAATGGATGGACCTGGAGGGCATCATCTTGAGTGAAGTAACACAATCACAAAAGAACTCACACAATATGTATTCACTGATAAGTGGATATTAGCCCAAAACTTAGGATACCCAAGATATAAGATACAATTTGCTAAACGCATGAAACTCAAGAAGAATGAAGACCAAAGTGTGGACACTGTGCACCTTCTTAGAATTGGGAACAAAACACCCAGGGAAGGAGTTACAGAGACAAAGTTCGTAGCTGTGATGAAAGGATGGACCATTTAGAGACTGCCGTATCCAGGGATCCATCCCAAAAGCAGCTTCTAAACGCTGACACCATTGCATACACTAGCAAGATTTTGCTGAAAGGACCCAAATATAGCTATCTATTGTGAGACGATGCCGGGGCCTAGCAAACACAGGAGTGGATGTTCACAGTCAGCTATTGGATGTATCACAGGGCTCCCAATGGAGAAGCTAGAGAAAGTACCCAAGGAGCTAAAGGGATCTGCAACCCTATTGTTGGAACAACATGATGTACTAACCAGAACCCCGGAGCTCTTGTCTCTAGCTGCATATGTATCGAAAGATGGCCTAGTCGGCCATCAATGGAAAGAGAGGCCCATTGGACTTGCAAACTTTATATGCCCCAATATAGGGGAATGCCAGGGCCAAAAGAATGGGAATGGGTGGGTAGGGAAGTGGGGGGCGCTATGGGGGACTTTTGGGATAGCATTGGAAATGTAATTGAGGAAAATATGTAATAAAAATATTAAAAATTAAAAAAAAAAAGAATCCTACAGACATACCCACCCATTGCCTGGGTAGGTGTCTTGAATTGAGTAGTTAAAAAAAACTCTTGGGGGGGGGGATGCAAACACATGTAGTTCTGTTTAATGTGCACTTCTGTTGGTATTGTGATTGCTGACATGACAAAGTTCTCCTTGAGTGTTAAACTCTTAGCATGAAGTGACTATGCAGGCTGGAGCTGGCCACACATCTTCTATTCCACCTGCCTTTCCGACCTCCAAAAGGAGAAAAGGGCAGGGTTTTGTTTTGTTTTGTTTCGTTTTTTGTTTGTTTGTTTGTTTGTTTGTTTTTTAAGAGAAGACTTCATCAGCTCTATTCCAGTCGCCTGCTTTACTGGTCACACTAGAATTCTGTGACAAATAAACCTTGCTAGATATAGAGAGCTTGTGAACTAGCACACCAGTGCAAAGAGCAATCCTCCTTTGGATGACTCACTAAGTTCCCTGGCAACTCTGAGGCGCTCATGTGATCAGTTCCACCAGGCAAAGGTTTTGGGGAGGAAGTGGTAGGATCCTTAGGCTGCCTTCTTACGGAGGAGTTACCTTGTGTCTTTGTGGTAGTTGGTCCTGTTGACTTGTTGGGACTTAGAACTACTAAGGAAACATACCCATGGTTGTGTCTGTGAGGAAAGTTTCCAGAGCGGATTAACTGAGGGCGGGGATACCAGATCTCAGTGGATATTGCCTTCCACCTGGCAGCTTAGATTTGAAGAGTTCTAAGGAAAATGAGTGTGTCCCTGTCTTCTTCCTGAGAGAGTATCTATCGCAGCCCCTGCTGCCACCAATCACTCACTGATATCAACCTGCAGCTCCTTCAGACTTCTAGCATGAACTTAGTGACAGCAACTCTCTCGGTAATATCCAGGCTTTCCACACTATATTGGAACTTCTGAGGCATCTAGCCTCGTGGGCTGAGAAGCTACCAGGTTCTCAGATGCTCCAGTGTCCATATAGCCAATGTTAATATTTAACCATGATTAATATGGGAAGCCTGGAAGGGTGCTTGAGATTTAGCAGTCAGGGGATGGTAGGATCAATGGTCCTAGCACCATGCGTACAAGACACAGTTTAAGAGAACACTGCTCATTGAGAAGAGAAATTATAGCATCTCAGAGATCAAATTACTTTGATCAAATTGCACAGGGTAACTCCTCCATAAGAAGGCAACTCAGGATCCTGTTGGCCTCTATTGTGTAAATGAAACTAATAATTCCCCTTATATTATATATATAATATATATAGTTGTTTCTGTGTTTTAGAGAACCCTAATATGATCTTTCTCATGCATATGAGGAAATAATTCATGGCAGTCAAAAAAGAGCTAAGAACCCAATCTTGAGCTGTTATGACAGAATACACTTAACCCTGGACCCTTGTTTCACATATGAGAATTTCCCCAGGCTAGACCCCAGTACTTTGCCATAGTAGGGTGTAAACAACCAGGGAGAGTATGGAATTGCTCCACTAGGATTGTATATTTTGTTTAAAAACATGTCAAGAATCACATTTATATAATTCCATTTAAATTAAATGCCAGAAGAGGAAAAAATGGGAAGCAGACACGTGGCTGGCAATGGCTGGAGGCATTGAGGAGTGGGCGGTGACTGGTTGGGGGCTAGAGGATTCTTCCTGAAGTGGAGATGGTGTTCTAAAATTGTTGTGACCTTTTGATTAATTCTAGTGGTGTATGAATTTTATTTTATTATGAAAAAAGCTTTATTTGACCTTTATTATGCTATGCATTCACATATGGTCAGATGCTCCCCAGGGTCCCAAAAGAGGGCATGGAGTCCCATGGATCTGGAATTATAGGTAGTTTTAAGCACATACATGAGTGCCAGGAACCAAACGCAGATCCTCTGCAAGAACAGCAAGCCTTCTTAACAACTAAGGCATCTCTCTGGCCCCTAAAGTATGCTCTTTAAATGAGTGAATTGTGTGGCATGCAAGTTACATCTCACTAAAGTTGTTATTAACTGTTTCTCTCGGAAGCTCTAATATTTTAAGTTTGGCTCCAAGTGACTTCAAGTGAGAACAGAGGCCACATAAGAAGTTTCAGACGCATATGGGTTTCATAAAATTTCCTTATTAGAGGAGGAAATGGCCAGTTAATTAAATTTATATAAATAATTCATGTTCATCATAAAACATTTAAAACACCCATAATCTCGGTACTTAGAAAAAAGCCATTGTTAATATTTTAGGGCTAACTCTTGAGGGGTTTTCTATGCATATGTAAATTACACAGGGAAAGTGGATCATTTGATCTCTGAGATGGTATACTTCTCTCTTTTCACTAAGCAGTGTTCTATTAAACCTTGGCTCATACCATATGAAGCCCTGACCATTGGCATCACTGTCCTCTGGATCCTTTTTAGAAGCTGTAACTTCTAGGGAATCATTCCCGACTTCTCATATTAATCATTTTGGGGCTGTGAGCCAAAACTTCCCATGGCCATTTGCTTTTTTATTTTTTTTTAATTCCTCTGTTTTATTAATATGAGTACATTGTCTTCAGACACACCAGAAGAGGGCACCATATTCTATTACAAATGGTTGTGAGCCAGCATGTGGTTGCTGGGAATTGAACTCAGGACCTCTGGAAAAGCAGTCAGTGCCCTTAACCGCTGAGCCATCTCTCCAGCCCAGCCATTTGCTTTTAAATGTAGTCTTTTTCATTATTAATGACTTTTGCCCTAATTTTGATCTGAAAAGATTGTTTTCATGCTTTCCAATATAGTAGACTCATTTAATCTGTCATCTGTTGAGTAGTTTATTTCTAGCAGAGATAAGGAATGCAAGGAATGCACTAACTTGATTGTCTCCTAAGTTATTTTCTGGAAGTGTTTTATTGGGTCAAGTTTTAAGCTTCAGCCACTTCTAAGTTGGCCTCCAAAAACTACCCTAGGGCTGTGTGTAGCTAAGTGATAGAGTGCTTACCTTGTACTTCTTGCAGTAAAAAATAAAACCTTTAATTTCTACCTACAATAGGTGAGGATACCTACATAACATATTTGTTAATTCTGGCTATTAATACAATAAACAAATTAAGTGGACTATTCGGTTCAGCTGATTTTCCATTGATTGCTAGTGATGATCAACATTTGTATAAAGTTATGAGCTGTCTCTTCATTTGCGAAGATCTTGCTATGTCTTTGTGTGTGTGTGTGTGTGTGTGTATTTGGTGGGATTCAATGCACATTAAAATTTTATTGCATTTATATATTTCTCTCTCTCTCTCTCTCTCTCTCTCTCTCTCTCTCTCTCTCTCTCTCTCTTTCTCTCTGTATGTGTGTGTGTGAATGTGTGTGTGTTTGCACATCTGTGGAGGTCAGAGGAGAACTTATATGGAGTTAGTCCTCTTCTTTATCCATGTGGATCTCAAGAATCAACCTCAGGTTGCCAGGTTTGGTGCCAAGTCATTTTTCTGGTTTTCACATCCTAAGGATACTAACCTTTTGAACTTTGTGGATATTGAAAATATATTTTATGGATCATTTCCTTTACCTTTATTGCTTTTTTTCCATTCAGGAGTTGTGATTTTTGAAATTCAGATATCTGTTTATAATGCCAAGTAGAGTTCTGGTGCTCTTAGATAGCTTTTAGTCATGTATTGAGAACCTTGTTGCCAGGAGTCAATGTTTTTTTAGTGATGCTGGGAATGGAACACCCATATAAAATTGCCAGTTTGAATAGGTAAAATATTGACAAATACTTACAATTTCATTCTAGCCAACCCAACATCGTTATTAATTATCAGCAACTCTGTTGCATTTCCTGCATGTCATCTAGTTTTATTTGCAGAACAACCCCCTGATGTAGGGATTTCTCATCCTATGGAGAGATAAGAAAACCATCCAGAATGTAAATGTAATTGTTGACAGTCACACTGCTAGAAAGCAGTAGAGCCAGGGGTGGATTCAGGCCAGTCTGACTGCAAACCTTGGGTTTTCCCCTGAAAACAGAACCATCTTTGATCCATTCCACTTACCATTGCTTCTATGTTGTGCAGTAGATTGAGGGATCTCAAATGTGGCCAGAAGATGTCAACGTCCCATAGGAAATATTTGGAGATACAAGTCTGGATCCAGGGCAGGGACATCTTTCTGTGAAAATGGATCACATGAAACGCTCACTGAACCAGATCTGAGCAATCCCGTTACCCTGCAAGGTTGGGGTTAGTCATCATCTCAGACTCACTTCTACTGAGGCAGAAACCTACCTGAAGGTATGTGTGTTGCCTGTGGTTCTGCAGAAAGCAGGAAGCTTTGTGGGTTTAAACCTTTGCACTTACTCTGATGACTAGGGTCTGTAGCTGTAACCACAATGTTCAAGGCTCTGCAATTGGCTCATTATCATTAAGAAGACCATTACAGACCTTTACTTTGCAGAGTATACCTTGTAGTAGGTGGTAGGGGTGGGTTGAAGCATTGAAGAAGACATGGCTCAAATGTTACAAGCATCGTTAGGCTGGGTTTCTTCCCAGGCTAAGAGAGTCAAGGTTTTGGTATAAAGTTCCCATGGAGGGGGTGGGGCCATGGCAGATAAGGTGCCCTTGTTTTTGTTCCCACAGGCGAGATGCCTCATTCAAGGCACATTTCAGTGACCACACTTCATCTGCAAAAATGTGTGAGTCCGGGGACTTTGTATGTCTAGGATCTTACTGAGGATTATCATAAGGCAAGAATAATGGTGATATTGTTTGCAGAGTCAAGGAAGAAAATCAGACCCGGGTGGAGGATTTATTTTTCTACCATAAAGCTGATGGGTCTCTTCAAAAGTTCACTGACTGTGGCAGTGGGTCTCCCCATTCGGAAACACTCCTGGATGACAAGGCAGAGTCTTGCATAATACTGTGCGTACCCTTCTATCACCAGGCATCCAATTCCCTGTGAATTTTGCAATATAGCAACAGTAATGGAAAGCAAAATGATCTCTAAATAATGGTTTAAGATGGCTACTCGATAAAGGGCCCTGCAATAATTATGATCAATGGAGCATGGATTCAATATATATTGCCCATTTAGATGCACCAGATTAGTATAACAGCTTTCTTTAATGTTCTGAGTATTTTGCGTATGTGTGTGTGTGTGTGTGTGTGTGTGTGTGTGTGTGTGTGTAAGGACAGGAATGTGTGGGAGCAGGGAAGAGGAGGGAGAGAGGAAAGCCAGACTGCAGATTACACAGGGCATTCTACTGGCTTATATTGACCTGTGTGTAGGAGGTGACATCGTTGGAGGAAGGTTGAGCTTTTGGAGGTGTGTGATCCATTCCTCAGTGTCCTTCATGGCAACTAGGATTGTGCAGAGGGAGGTGGAGCTGGTGAGAGGGCACGAGAGAGACACCTGATCATTCAGTCATTTTGCAAAGGCTGCTTTCAGCAGAGAGTTTGGTGTAATCATGGAAATTAGACACAGCCAGCCAGTCAAAAGAACCTGCCCTCTGCCCCCCATTGCAGAACAGGAGTGCTCTAGAAGGAGCAGGCTGGATAGTGCTCCCTTTGGGAAGCGTGGAAATGTGTTTGACGAGGAGGTGGGGGGAATGATTTACTTGACATTAGTCCAAATCCTCCCCCCAACCCCCAGGCCCCTAAGAACGGGAATTTTCTGTGACAGGCTGTCTAGAAATCTGGGTCTGTTCCCTACCTTTCATGTTCTGGGTTGATCCCAGGTAACCGGCAGGGTCTGTGATCAGAGTGTAATGATGAGGGCAGAGTGCCATATGGGCTGAATTCCTCAGGATAATGGGGATAAAATGATTGCAGTCTTTATCCTGACTTGCTTTGATTTGTCAGTTAACATAACAGCCCCCTCTCCACCCTTTCATGAAAGGACATCAGTAGGAAGTGTCACTGTTCCAAGAGACGAGAAGCCAGCTTTCGGATCTGATAATCTCCCCTGATGTGGCTGTTGAGTGGCTAATTGGCTCAGTTCTGGCCCGGGGAGGCAGCTGCAGTTTAAATCATAATGGCGATTAATTTTCATTGAGCATCTACTATGGGCTGGGTGCTTCGTGGCAGTGATTCAGCACATGCATGCAGGCTGCTTACTGAATAACTATAGCTTCTGATTCTGCAGTCATGGGGTGAGACCTCAGGGCAAAGTTTCAAGTTGTACCAATACTACTGGTCAATGAAAATTGCTTTTAGTACCCAGTACCAAACATTAACTCTCACCTACATTTTTTAATAACGGGCAGTAACAAACCCATTTCAATTAAGGAAGAACAGGTAGAAACTTAACAGACATTGACAGTCCTGCAGGATGCTCTATAGCTCTTAAACAGTATAGATCCCTCTCCTCTTTTCCTCTTCAGCAATCATGGATGGTCCTCACTTAGAAGCCTGGATTCCTGTGAAACTGGAGGAGAGGTGTCTGTAGGGTCATCCAACGCAGACAGCACATAGAAGACACCTACTCATGAAAACCCACAGAGAGAGCTGGTCTGCCATAGCAGCCTGTGGCATTACTCTGCCACGTGTACCACTGGTGCTTAGTCACCATGGTCAGGGTGTAGAATACTCTTGATAACGCCCATTGCCAGGCACCAGACTAGGCCATAGCATCAAACTGAGAAGTAGCTGTCCTCTGAGGCCATGAGGAAAATAGATGTAAACTTGGTCCTGCCAGGAGTCCTGAGAGAAGCAACTGTGAGAATTCTGCATTATTCTGAGCCCTCCCAGTGGTGAGGCTGGGACTTAGGGCATACCCAGAGCTCATCAACACCTCAGCCCAATTTAACAATGTGCCAGGCTTGATTAAACCCAAAGGGCAGCTTGCCAAGTACCTCCTCCCCCACTTTAATTGTTTAGATTGTGCAGAATTTGAGTAAAATTTAATCCAGATGTTTCTGATTGGTTTAAATTTAAATCACCAGAAAATGCTCTTAAGTTGCTATTTGATGTTGAAGAGGGTTTTCAAGCTTTTTCCTCTTCTTAATAGGAGAGGTCACTTGGGTAGGGTAAATGAGGCCCATGAACCTAGAGGTTTTGTTAGATTTGATTTGAAAACCCACTTTTGTGAAATCAGAGTCAGAACTCAGTTTGCCTTTGACCTGCTTTTCAAGTTCTTGCTATGACCATCTCAAAGGGAGAGGTGGAGAACTTTTCGTACGGTCAATACCAGGGATCCAGACCTGACCTTCTCTGCCTCTTGGGTCTTACTACAGCCCTTGTGACTCCGTGTGAAGCATCTTGGGCCAGGTGGCAGGCAGATTTCATCTTGGTTTGCTATCTGGCATTTGCTTAGCTGATGCATGTCAGTCTGGTACCAAGTACCTGAGCTGGAGCTGATCTGCAGGTTCTTTTGCAAGGTTCTCACTCACAGTCTAGGGAAATGATTTCAAAGAGTGGTCTCTGAACAGGTTGTGTCAATGTTATCTGGGAATTTAGAAATGGGAATCCTTGAGCCCAGCCCAAGGCAAACTGAACCACAAACTCTGCAGTTTCACTCAACCATCTGTGCTACCCATAAACCTTCCAGGGGATTCCCACATATCCTGAAATTTAAGAGTCACAAGACTAAGTACTAGGTACCTAGTTAGATATTAGTAGGTTTGAAAGGTCATTGAGGATTATCCCTCCCTTCTTGATCAGGAACTCATAAACGAGGAACTGAGACAGCAGGGCTCTTTGGATCTTTGAGAGATGTAGCTTGGTGTATGTGTGTGTGTGTGTGTGTGGGGGTGTTATGTCACTGGGAACATGACCCAAAGGAGATAGTGGGACTCCAACACAGCGTGAAGTGAGCATCCCTCCACTCCATGCATGACGCAATGCCTTGCCACAGCAATGTGGCCACTGGATCATGTATCAAACCTCCAAAGCCTCGATTCAAAGACAACCATTTTTCTTTTTAAGCCTATGATCTCAGGTGTTTGTTGCAGCAATAGAGAGCTGACTAATATAGGTAGTTGTGCAAGGCTTCCCAGAGAAGCTGCGCCTGAGTTTCAGAGGACCATGGAGGAGATAATGTGGTCTACTAAGATGCTTAGAGCCAGGGTCTGAGATGGCAAGTGCTGGAAAGGGTTTTAGGGTTTAAGTAGTAACACGAGGCAGAGAGGAAGTTTAGGCACTGGTGGGACCCATGGCATACTATGTCCCTCCTACTGGTTTGACTCTTACTTAACCCTGCCTTTCTCAAGGAGCATTTTGCGATCTGTACCACTTCAGCCTGCACTGGGGAGGTACTGAAGGGCAGCAGGGAGTAGCAGGGGAAGTGGAGGAAAGACTGAGTTTAAGCTCAGAGCCACAAGGATAAGAGGTTCTTCATGAATGGCTTCCGTTGTGACATTGGTGGTACTAGTGGATTATATCATTGTTACCATATCCAGTCACCCACAAAGTAGGGTCACAAGTCATTTGCTTTGCACCTGACATACGTGTAATGGTAGAATCGTTCCTTCTGCTCTTGTCATTCTCTATTTTAGCTGGTGATGGTCTCATCATGCCTCTGTGTGTATTTCTACCTTGCCCTTACCTATGTCATTTTGACTGTATACCTCAGAGAATGCTGCCCCCTGAACTGTCATTGGTCACCTTGGTTCACCCCAGTCTTGACTTCCAGAACATTTTATCTGTACCCTAATTATGTGGGACCCCCCCAGTGGCCTTATGTTGCTTGGTTCTTACTGATATTTCTGATTTCTCTGTTCTATTTTAGAAAAGCATTCCTCACACAGTCGCTTGGGAAGTCTGTGCATGGAGTCAACACATGTGCAGTGGTCTGGAAGCTTGGTGCTTGGCTGCAGGGTCACACCAATAGCTCAGTTCATTTTTCTTCTCTGAGAAAAGTAAACCATCAACTGAATTATCAAATTAAATATGAGCCATTACTGTCATTTTGTTGGAACAGGGTAGTATAGGACAGAAGAGAACCTTGAAAGCATAGTCATGTGTCTGCAGGATGCAAACATGGTCATAGGTTGTCTGTGCTTTGAATCGCCCCTGGCTCCCCTTTATTCCTCCAATGCTGAAGTTTTAACTCTCCATTTCGACATGTCTAGGCCTGCAAAGAGAGTCCTGTGCACCTTTGACTTTCCTCTGCTACTCCACAGCCATCACAGGGTAAGCTAGTCTCCTGTTAAAGGACTTTGGAGGCTTGACTTTTCTTTCCCTGGTGTCTTTTCAGTCTCTCACTAGGCCCTGACCCCACCTTGGATATGTGTGTATGACTTCATTCCATCATTCAGGATCTTGCCCATCGCTGCACTGAGAGTAGCTTCTAGAAGTCATTTAGAATGTCTTGTCTGCAGACTGGGTGTTGATTATATCCATCACATTCATCACAACCGTTCTGTTGCTGTCTGAGGCTCTCCACTGTGGATCCATGAACAAGTGCAAGACTGCTTTGTTGCCAATGACTTGCATGTTGGGGTAACAGTAATTATGGAACACTTGGAAGTCAAGTCCGGGATTGAGATCAGACTTGCTTTTGGGTGCTAGAGCAAAGAATGCATTAGTACCTATAGTGAAAACATCTTTTTCTAGGGGGTTGGGCAAATCCCCTTAAATGACTCAATTTCTATGCTTTTATTGAAATATATTCCTGCTACTGAAAACCTGTCAGAACAATTTCACATTTTAAAGTGCTGTAGGAATGTCCCTAGGTTGAAACTTCCTGCCGTACACCAGAATGCCAACCTTTATTCCTGGATGTATTTCCCCCAGCTGGCTTTTCTCTACCTGATAATAGAGGCTTATAATGGAAAAGCCACAAGAACCTTCAACCTCGATGTGGCAAATATCACTGTTACCATACAACCAGCAATAGGAACCTGAAGTCCTTGGAATGACTCTGGCAAGAGCTGGTACAGCAGTTCTGATAAAGCATGCCGCATTTCTCACTGAAGAGTTAAAAATGGGTGATAGAAAAGCCTGCTGCATTTATTCTTTCTTTCAAAGTGGCTCTCAGCAGTCGCAATAATGTGTTTTCTGAGCTCTTAATAACACCATAAAAGGGGGCTTCTTGTTGCTGAAACTCTTCACAAGAGCACCCTGGACAAGAATCTTGAGGAATGTGCTTTAAAATCACCTGCCAGCTAGATATGTGCCAAATCTACTAATTAGCCACATTTTCTATGCTGCTGTCAGGTTAGGAAATGGAATGAGGACTCTGGAGTGGATAGAATGGGTAATATACAAATATTTTGGGTGATACATAATCAGTTAATTGGTTTATTAAATTATAAAATCATTGTTTGCTCGAAAGAGCAATAAAACTAACTAAATGAAGAGTCACCCCTTTGAAGACTTCGTACATTAATTATGTACTTGCATCACTTGTAGCGGCCTTGTTAGACAAAGGGCTCTTTATCTTTATATGCCATGGCTACAATGTATTGTGCCACAAATGATGGCACCGACTTTGTGTCTACATAATTACAGAAATCTTATCCCTTTTGTGTTTGCACATCATTTTTAGTTTTTTGGAATAGTTAAACTCCATTTCACTTTTTAATAACATTTTAGAAATCATTGCAGTTCAGGTAAACAGAATTTGATTGCTTTGATGGATTGAAAATGGTTAGCTCAGCCTGAGTTTATTTGATTTGTTTCTTCAGGGATTACAAAGAATAGGATTTTATCTCCAGACTGACAAAAGAGACAAACTCTGCATTTTTGCCTATGCAGTCAGTGGCAGAGATCCTAAACCACACAGCCCTTCCATAGGGGAATTTTTTTTTAGGCTAGGGCTCGATTCTGAGTTTTCATTCCATCAGATGTGGGGTGAATGGCAGGGGGAGAAGTTTCACTCCTATTTTTTTGTTAAAGATCTAGGTTATTTCACAGCACTGAATAGGCAGAACCCAGGGAGGTAATTTAAAGAAACAATGCCTATCTTCCTTAGCAATGACCAGTTTAGGGAAGGCTCATCTGCTAATTGAATAGATTTTTAAAAGGCAAGTGCAGATTGCTTGATAGGGCTGTCTCAGAGGCATAGCCCCATGAGTTTCTTGGAAGCTTGCTCCAAAACCTAGGAAGATTGCAGGTGTTTCTGACACAGATGTTTCTTGTTCTTGCAAACACAATGGACTAGCAGCATGGCAGGAAGAAGCCAGGGACAGGTGGCTGTGCAGTGCAGAGAAGGGCTCAGACATAAGTCTTGTGGCAGCAGCCCTTGTTTAGTACTGCTCTGTTTTTTTTTTTTGGGGGGGGGGGAAGGGTGGTGTCCCCTAGATCTTTGTTCTTCAAGAAAACATGTCTTAATTTTGACTGTTTTGAGTTGTTGAAACCAATATCATTGAACCCAATAAATGATACTGTTGTGAGCTTGTAACAAGGTGTTTGGAAGAAAAGCAACAGGGATTCATTTGTCTTTTCTCTCTCCTTCATCATTTCTCTCTCTACATTTGTGTCATCTATCTATCTATCTATCTATCTATCTATCTATCTATCTATCATCTATCAATTCATCATCTACCTAATTATTTGAGTCAGGGTTTCCCGATGTTGCTCAGGCTGGCCTTGTACTGGGTTCAAACCATTTTCTAGTTTTTAGAATCTGGTACCACACATGTATGCCCTAGCATGCTTTGCCTAAAAATGGGGATCCAGAAAAAACCCTGGAGTTCTGTGACCTTGAACCCATTTTGAACTTCACTTCTTTCAGTTTTCTACTGGGGTCCCTAGAAGGGGTTCGATGGTTTATATAAGCCTTGAAAGGTGTAGGATGGATGTGCCTGTGTGATTGCTGATGCTGCTAAGTGTCTATTGAGGGTGTGGTGATTGCCCTGGGATACATACTTTCTGGTAAAAGAAAAAAGCTGTATATAGCTGTATATAGGTGGACAAAGACTGAAAACATTCTGGCACCTTCTGTTCTAAGGTCTTTAATGAGGGATGGTGTTCTAATACAACCCTATAGGGTTACAAGATCCTGTGTTACATCATGATGAATCCCTTTGATTGTGACTGAAACAGACCAATTTCATAGATTCCACGATAGAAAAAATCACAAGTGTTCAGCAAATAACCACACACAAATAACAACCAGGTCAAATCTCATTACAAGAAACCCCCTTATAAAGAGGAAAAAAACCAACAACCCCAAATGTTCCTAATGGCACCAAAATATTTCCCCATATTCTTTTTTTCTGGTTAATTGATTTAAAAAGAAACTGATGCAATAAAAATAATAGTCTGGGCAACCCTTTGAAATCTTATCCAATGACATTTGGTTTTGATATAAACCTAATACTGGAGTCATGCAGAGTAAATTCATAATCAGAGAAGGAGATGTCAATCACAGACTGGGGTAAGAGGTGATTTTGTTTTGTTTTAATTTATATTTTTTGTGTAGTATGTGTGTGTACATACTTGTGTGTGTATACATGTATGTATAGGTGAGCATGCAGGTGTGTGGTGAGGTCAGAGGTTAGCATCAAGAATCTAATTGTTTTCCTTCTGATTTTTTTGAGAGAGTTTCTCTCACGGGAGCTGGAGTTCATTGGCTGACTGGCTGGTTGACGATCCCTATGGGTCATCCTATGTCTGTCACTCTAGTCCTGGGGTCATGGGGGGGGCGGGCTGCTACCATGCATGGCTTTTTATGTGCATGCTAGGAATCTGAACTTAGACACTTAGGTTCTTGCAGTGGCATGTAACCTGCTGGGCTCTCTCAGCCCCTTGTTTTTTATTTGTATATAAGGAGGAATTTAAGGTTGAGAAAATTGTGCATAAAGGAAGAATAATAGAAAACAAGATGGAAGAGGCTGGAGAAATGACTCATCCTATTAAGATAATTTGCTGTTTCTCCAGAAAAACAGAGTGTGGCTCCCAGTACCATACCAGGCATCTCACAACTCCATATAACTCTGGATACAGGGTATCTAAATGCCCTCTTCCACGGGCATTAGCTTATACATGTGCACACATACATGCACATAAACTTAAATATATCTATATATAATTTTAAAAGATACCTCTCTCTCTCTCTCTCTCTCTCTCTCTCTCTCTCTCTCTCTCTCTCACCTATCCTATAGCTATCTATATCTGTCTATCTACCTGTCTTTCTATCTATCTATCACCTATCTAATCTTTGAGAGAGAGTCTTACTATACAACCCTGACCATCCTGGAATTTTCTATATAAACCAGACTGGCTTTGAACCCATAGATACCAGTCTGCTTCTACCTGACCCCTCATCTATCACCTCCCCATCAGTGCTCAGATGAAAGATGTGTGCCACCATATCTAACAAAAACAGAATAAATATTTTAAAAATAAGTGTGGATAGCAATATCATGGAAAAAGAGAAAAGCTGACAGGGGGGGTTAAAGGCTCCCTGAACAGTGCTAGTTCTTATTTCTAACCTGAGAAATAAGAATAATATTTGAGGAAGAGCAAGCAGCCCCCACTACAGCAAGGATTTGCTTAAGCACTCAGGAAATGGGCACACATATATATTTAGTTTTTCATTCCTCTGAAGCTTCCAGCAGGCCACAGTTCCCCTGAATCTCCTTGCTAAGATGATCTTCAGCATTGTTTGCAAGGAGTTGAGATCATTCTTCAGGTACTGGTACACACTGCCCAGGATTTTAGGCACTGACTCTCCAATGTGCTTGTTCTCTGGGTATTCTCATGTAGTTGATGACCCCTCTTGAACTCACTGCCCCACCACCCTAAAGCACTGCTTCTTCTAACCCCCTTTTCCATGGAGATTTATAGGAAGATCAAGAAACAGCACTCAAGCTGCAGTTAGGACACTTTTAAGGGATGGGACAGTGTGAGGTTGGAGCAGAGGTGGAATACGGTTATTGGGTAGAGAGGGATGGATCACATTTAGGGACAGTGAGGGATGACAGCAGCTCCTGCCAGTGTCTAGAGGATAATCAGTTGACTTGGAATGTGCAGCTCTGGGTTGTAGGGAATAGAGCTGTCATCTTGGCTAAAAGTCAAGAACATGTCTACAGGTAATGACCAGAGATGGGTCAGAGACCCAGGAAGCTTTGCAAGGTCAAGTCCAGCAAGGGTCTATGCTGAGATGACAGATGATAGACATGAACACAGGCTACCAAGACCCTTATCTAGGAACAATGTGTTGCTCATATATGGGCAATGGTGTCAGCAGACCACCTCCAGCTGATAGCAAGGATCACTCCTTTATCCCCCTGGGAAACCTGCAATCAGTGTTTGAGGTAGGAGGATAGGGTCCAGCCTCTACTTCACGTGTGCCAACTCTAAAAGGCAGTGTCCATTCTGGTTGTCAGAAGTGTATAATTTCTCCCTCTGAGTTTCTCCCTCCCAGTTTCTTGTTTCCTTTTCCAGATGCTGATCCTTAATGAACACCGTGCAGCCTAAAATCGACCACAGCATCCACTTCCAGAAAACCCAACTTAGAAAAAGGACCCTGGGCATGATCCTCATGGCAGAGTAAGAAAGATATATAGAAAGGTAGCTGGGCAGGTGGGATTTTGTGCAATCAGGTCAGGGAAAGCTGTGAGTAACCAGAGTGGGGGTCACTCCTTGCCCCTCCAGTCAGGTCCTAGTTCCCAGGAGGTGTGCAAGAACATGGTGGACTGAGCCATCTCTCCAGCTCATAGGCCCTTTCTACTCTTCAGTGTTCCTGTATGTTAACCCTCCAGTTGGTAATTCGGTTATTCATGGGAGTGGTGCCCCCTGTAAGATGATTAGGAAAGAACTGGAGACTCAGCATCTACTTTCAGCCCTTTGCTCATCCCTTTTCCTTGCCAGATGAGACTCTTCCAGTGCTCCTTCAGGCCAAGACCCTGAGGTGAAATCCTACCAACCATGCATGAACAGGGCTCTAACTCACATGTAAAATTCTTTCCAATGTGATGATATTTGGAGATAGAGTCTTTGAGAGACCATGAGGATTGAGCCCTTGTAGGTAGGATAAATGTTCTTATAAACACTCCAGAGAGCTGCCCTGCCCTTTCCGCCATGTGAAGCAGTTGAAATCGGGGAGCTGCCTGGAGTCACCAGGAGCCCGTCCCCCCATATATTCCCTGTAATTCAGGAACAAAATACCACCTACCATATAGCTCATGAGTAAGTCATTTATTTCTTACAGATCTGAGGCTACCAAGTCTAGAGTAGTCTAGAGGCTACTGGGCTAGTGGGGGGACTCTGGAGACTATCTGCTCCCTGATTTCTGCTGCCTCACATTAAAAAAAAATGGCCATGGAAGTTTCAACACCAAGGCTGAAGAGGCAGAGAAAGGAGCCTACTAGTCAACCAGCCAATGAGAAACCTTGTCTCAAAAAACAAGGTGGTTGGCACTTTAGAAATGATACTTGACGTCATATTAGAACACACACACACACACACACACACATACACACACACACACACAACCCTCACCCTCAACACAAAAATGTTTATGGCCTGACCCCTGGAGCCATGGAACTTAAGGGTACAGGCTGCTACTGGGAACACCTGCCTAGGGCCTGGAAAACATGTTTCATTTGGTACCTTCAATCTTATCTATGACTGGATACTTTACAGCATTTAGGATTCTGTTATACAAAGTGATGTCTGACAGGCACAATTCCAGCCCATTAACATATATGTAAAGTTATTTGACTTTGAAAATTCTTTTCCTGTCAAACATGTTCCTTTTCCAGTTGGCATGCTATGTAAAATCCTACATTACCTTTGTCAATCTGTTCTTACAGCCTACCCCATCAACTGTCCTGCAAGTGAAAACCAGAAACAATGACCAGCAGAACTTCAGGATGCCTTTGTGTAGTGGTTTGAACAGGAATGGCTCCCAGAGGATCATAATTTGAATGTTTTTAATCATTAGGGAGTGGCACTACCTGACAGGGATTAGGAGGCATGGCCTTGCTAGAGTAGGGGCGGAAGTATTTCACTGGGGTTTCAAATGCTGAGGCAAGGCTCAGTCTCTCTCTCTCTCTCTCTCGCTCTCTCTCTCTCTCTCTCTCTCTCTCTCTCTCTCTCTCTCTATCTCTTCCTGATGCCTACAGATCTGGATATAGAACTCTCAGCTACTTCTCCAGCACTATGTCTGCTTGCATGCCGCTATGCTTCCCACCATGGCGATTTGGACTTAATCTCTGAAATCTAGTACCCAAGGAAATCACTGCAGATGATTAATTCCTAGTGAGCCAAACTTAAGGCCATTTTACTGAAGGTTCTATTTCTAATTCATGTTCACATGAAGTAAAAGGGAGACCCACCCAGAGAAATTGTCTTTTATAAAACATCATGAGAAGCTGACCATGCCAGAGAGGACAGAAACCTTTCCAGGGAAGACAGATGAGAAAGCCCTTTAAAGTTGTATTCATTTTGTAGATATTTGTGATTTCTAAGAAGAAAATTCATTAAATAGTATAAAGGGTAGTTTGGGTTTTTAAAGACTATCTATCTATCTATCTATCTATCTATCTATCTATCTATCTATCTATCATCTATCTATCTATATCTATCTATATCTACCTACCTACCTACCTACCTACCTATCAATTGATCGACAGATTCTCACCCTGAATATCCTGAATAGCCTGGAACATGCTATGTAGAACAGTCTGGCCTCAAACTCAGAGAATTTCTTCCGTTCAAGTGCTAGGAATTAAAGGCCTAGTTAATTTTATTTTATTTTATTTTTACTTACATATCTAGGTGAGTGTCTGTGTATAGTGATGTGCCTGTGAGTGCAGTTGCCCTTGAAGGCCAGAAGAGGGAGTTGGATCTCCTGTAGTTGCAGTTACAGGCTGTTGTGAGTCACCTGATGTGGATTCCGGGAACCACATCTGGGTTCTCTATAAGACACTGTGTGTGTGTGTGTGTGTGTGTGTGTGTGTGTGTGTGTGTGTGTGTGTTTAACTACTACGTTTTCCAATTAAGACTAGCTTTTGTGTTGACTCTCAGCACAGCCACAGACAGGCAAAAGCAAAGGTGGCTTGAGAATGCTTTTTAAAAGGATACATTGGTTTTACAAGAGCCTTGGTTCACAGGAAGCACTGAGGGCTGAAAGAATTTTTAACCCATGTCTCCACAGTGGCCTATCTTATGCTGTATTTGTCGGATGGTGAGGAATCTTCACTCTCTACCTTAAAGAGAGTCCCTTTCTGGCTAAAATCAGCCCCAGTCTTATCTCTTTTAGTCTGGTGTCCTCAGCTTTCTGAGGAGCTGTTGGCCAGAGCGAGGTTGAGCATCGAGCTAGAAAGCCATCGTAGTGAAAGAGGGGCCATAAAATCTTAGTGCATACTTCTTATGGATGGCCACTGATCCTGTGAGGGACCCCCACCATGCTGATTGTTCTCTCACATCTTGTAGAAGCCAGACAACCACCTCAGGTACTATTCCTCCTGTCCCATCTTGTTTGAGACAGTTTCTTGGGTTTCACTAACACTTTGAGGAATCCTCCTGCCCCCGACTCCCATCTCACAGCACAAATGCTAGGACTGCAGATGTGTACAAACACATCTTGTCTTTTTATTGGCCAGATTAATTCTGGGGATTTTTTTTCCCTCCTGAGCCATGTCCCTAGTGTGAGACTCTAGTTTTTAATTGACAGATGGTAAAACTGTTAATGCTTCTGCCATTGTTCCCAAACTGGAATCCTTGACTAGCATTCTTACTGTTCTTAGCATGGAACATTCTTTCTATATGTCTGTGCTCCAGGCTCCCGACAAATTCTCATTAATCCCTGGAACAGACAGAATGGTGATAATGAAAACAGTAGGACCACTTACTGCCCACCTACTAAGTGCCAGGCTTTGTGAGAAATACCTTATCTATCTGTCATTTAATTTTCTCACTACTCTTATGACAAAACTATTCATATCTCCACTGGCAAAGGAGAAGACTGGGATCCAGAGAAATTATAGCTTCTGGAGATCTCCACAAACATATACAGAAGTGCTTGAAGGTGCTGTAGCCCCCAAAGCCATGCTACTTTCAGCCATCGACCCTGGACCATGCAGAGGCTGTTATTCAGTAACAGCCCATCCATCTCATTACTGTCAACATGGCCCCAAGTGTAAAGGAGCAGAAAATTCTCTAGACTCAGGAGAGCTGTACTGGAAAGAATGTGTGTCATTAACTTTACAGATATTACTTATATGTTTATTCTATGATGCCAATTAGATATAGCAATTAGATATTTATTGGCTATTTATTATTAATTAGTTATTCATTAAATATTCATTGTGACTGTGTCAATTTAAACTTTCACCAGTGAAGTGGGCCCGGCCATATAAATCTGTCAACCCAACTACAAAGGAGGGTAAGTCAGGGGCATCCTAAGTTAAGGTCTGCCTGGGCTAACAAATGAGTTCAAGGCCATCCTGGACAACTTAATCAAACCATCTCAAAATAAAATATCAGAAGAGGGCTTGGGATGCATCCTAGTGATACAGTGTTTGTCTAGGTAGATCCTAGGTTCCACCCCTAGCACACTACAATCAAACAACTGTAATGATCACTTTTGCCAGCCAGATAGAGAGTCTTTATTTTCTTCACACCCTTGTCTTCATCCGGACCAGGTATTATTACTTTTAAAAATAGCAGTATGATGGAAATTGAGATCACTACTTTTAAAAATAACAGTATGATGGAAATTGATTGTTATCTCATTGAAGTTTTGTTCTGCATTTTGTTTATTATTAGACTGTAAAATATAGTGGCTAGTTGGCTTTCTTTTTCTGGTAATGGTATAGTCTTATGTTTTTTTTCTTATTTACTATCTCTTTCTTTTTAAAAAAGATTTATTTTACTTTTATTATGTGTGCATGTGTATTTCTGTGTGTATTTTCATGTGCATGTACCCGTAGAGGCTAGAAAAACTCTCAGATATCTTGGAGCTGAGGTTACAACCACTACAACCTGATGATCTAGGTCCTGAGAACAGAACTCAGACCTGCAAGAGCAACAGCAAGTGCTGCTAACTGCTGTGCCACCCCACTAGCCTCCGTTTGCTTGGGTTTTGGTGTTTAGTTGGTTTTGTTAATGATGGGTAGACTGTTACTCTTGTTGTTCAATCTGGTCTCAAATTCATGGGCTGAAGCAACCCCCCTGCCCCAGCTTCCTGTGTAGCTGAAACTACAGCCATTGCATGCAACATTTTCTCTTGTAGTATTGCCTTTTTTTCTTTCTCCCCTCCTTTTCCTTCCCATTTTTCCTTGACGCTGATAATTGGACCCAGAGTCCCATGTACACTAGCCAAGTGCTCTAACACTGACTGCATTCCATAAGAATCCTCAGACTGAACACCAAGGTTCCACTAGCTGGGTGTACTACAATACTTTCTGCTAGTGTCTTCTTATTTTGTTTAAGGTAACTTTTACAAACATAATTGCATACACAATCCTGTGTTCTTTCCCCCTAGCTGGTATTCCAGTGTCTCATTTACAGACTTGTTCATACTGTCTTCTAATTTTTAAATTTTAGCTTCACATGGAGGCCTATAGTATATCTACAATATATTCTTTTCACCAGAGCTGCAGGAGTGATTGGGGTTTCTTTTTACACAGAAGAACAACACGTTCTTGCACTCCTGCATGGTATACAAACATCCTTCCACACAGATCTGTAATGTTCCTCTCTGCTGTCCAATTATCATGCTTAAACATGGTCGTTTCTGATGCTATCTCTTTCTGTATTACTAACTTAGCTAATGTGTCTTATAAAATCGAGCCATGTGTTTAAAGTCAAAAGGCTGTTGTTAGTCTATATCATATAGATCTTAGCCATAGTCTGTCAGCAAACTACTAAGCAATGAATTTGTTGTCTGATGAATTAAATTCGCTGGTCCTCCTATGTTCAAGGTTTAAAACTTTTGAAAAAGTTTCTTATTCAGTGTGATTGATTCACTGGCAGTCACTAGAGCCAGACAGTGAAGTCAAACATAATTTAACTGTTTTATGCCTATTTAAATAAAGGTCAGAATCTCAGGTAATTGGATAGTAAACAGAACATCTGTTCTATTGTTCAAAATTGAGTGGTTTAGGGCCCTGAATTGCAGAAGGGTCAGCCATTTCTTCTTAGAATGTGCCTTCTAGGTGCATTTTACAAAATCAGCCACCAGAGGGCAGAATGCGCATGAGCATCCTGGGCGAAGGAAGACACAGGAGACCATGTTGCTTGTAAGCTTTCCTGATGAGCTAGCAGTAACTTTTTTTTGGAGAGGTTTTTCAGCCATTAAGGATGATGGTTGTTGCTGGTTATCCCAGTTGAAGCCTCTTCATATCCTGACAGAGAAGCTCGCTTTGTAATTGTGATCAAACTTTTGACTTTTGTTACAAGAAAATGCTGTTTAATGAGGGGGAGGGAGAGCGGTAGGAAGGTAGGGAAGGGGAAAGGAGAGGAAGAAAGAGGGAGGGAGAGAAAGGGAGAGGGAAGGAGGGGAAAGGGAGGGAAGAGGAAAGGGAGAGGAAGGGGGAGAGGAAGAGGAAGGGGGAAAGGGGAAGAGCGGGGGGGGGGGAGAGGGAGGGGAGACAGACAGACAGACAGACAGACAGACAGACAGACAGACAGACGGAGATTCTAACCATGGGAGCCGAGTGACCTGCCAGTGGGTGAGGTAATGCTTCTAAGGAGGCGCTCTCTTTCTAACCACACTATTTCCATGTTCACGATCAGGGGAAGTGGATGGGTGCAAGTGTTGTGGTCTGGGAAACTGGTCCACCATCCCTTGTGCTGTTAAGTCATGTACCACGTTGTTTTCCAGTACTGCCTCTTTTTTTTTTTGCAAGTAGTAAATATATCACATCTTAGGAAATGAGCTATCGTATAAATTTTCTCTTGGGACTACTGTAGAGGAACCTGGACTGGGTCTACAGACGATAAGCATGCTCTGCCGAGGGACTCTTTAAAGCTCTTCGTTGTCTGAGGTTCCATAGGTGCCACTGCCCTGCTTTTAATTAATTTCATTAGAAAGAGGTGCCTTCATATTGGAGAAGTCACTTAGGTTTAAAAAAAAACATCCTCATGACTTAAAAATGTTATTAATGACCTTTTTAGTTTGAATCTATAGCAGCTGTGATTAGTAAAATTACGGGACTTTGTTCATAACATCTTACTAGAGGCCTTCCTTGTTTCCCTTGGATCCCCTGTAGTTGTCATAACCAAGCAGCATCAGCTACTCCCATCTCACAGTTGCACCAGTCTTGCGCTGGCTTAAATAATTTGTGTCCCTGCTGAGCTGCAAGGCCACTGAGAACAGGGACCTTATGCTGATCTAGTCTCTGTGCTGAAAACCAGCACTGAGCTCAGCCAACTTGAAGTCTAGCTCAGGGCTTTTTCAGTTTTCCCACATCACCTCTTGGGGGCGCAACTGAGCTTTCACTTCACAAGTCTTGTTTGAGCTGTCTGCTCCCTTGATGGGAGGCACTCCAGCCACATGGCGCCCTTACATGCCGAGACTCCAGTGTGCGTGTTCTTCGGAGCCCTGTGGTATCCAAAAACTGATTTACACGAGCTTAAATCCAAGCCTTCTGACACTTCAAAAAGTTGAATTTTTCTCATCCAGCATGATAAATGGCTTTCGTGTGCCTAGGCCTTTAAGGTTTATGTCCAGGGAGGGCAAGAAAGGGTAATGAAAAGAACATGGCCTCTTGGGTCAGTCAGTAGATGTCTACATATTGGTTGCATGCATGCATGAATGGTTCATGGGGTAGGATATGAGGCACACTGTAAATAACACAGGTGTTAAGTGCTTTGCTAAGTGCTTGCTTTAAAGTTTTGTCATGTTCACTCTTTTTATTCCAATTTTTATTAGGTATTTACTTCATTTACATTTCAAATGCTATCCCGAAAGTCCCCTACACGTACTCGCCCCCCCTCCCCGCTCCCCTACCCACCCACTCCTACTTCTTGGCCCTGGTTTTCCCCTGTACTGAGGCATATAAAGTTTGCAAGACCAAGGGGCCTCTCTTCCCAGTGATGGCCGACTAGACCATCTTCTGCTACATATGCAGCTAGATACACGAGCTCTGGGGATACTGATTAGTTCATATTATTGTTACACCTATAGGGTTGCAGACCCCTTGAGCTCCTTGGGTACTTTCTCTAGCTCCTCCATTGGGGGCCCTGTGATCCATCCAGTAGCTGACTGTGAGCATCCACTTCTGTATTTGCCAAGTACTGGCATAGCCTCACAAGAGACAGCTATACCAGGGTCCTTTCAGCAAAATCTTGCTGGCATATGCAATAGTGTCTGCATTTGGTGGCTGCTTATGGGATAGATCCTTGGGTGGGGTAGTCTCTGGATGGTCCATCCTTTCGTCTTAGCTCCAAACTTTGTCTCTGTAACTCCTTCCATGGGTGTTTTGTTCCCAATTCTAAGAAGGGGCAAAGTGTCCACACTGGTCTTCGTTCTTTTTGAATTTAGTGTGTTTTGCAAATTGTATCTTGGGCATTCTAAGTTTCTGGGCTAATGTCCACTTATCAGTGAGTGCATATCATGTGAGTTCTTTTGTGATTGGGTTACCTCACTCAGGATGATACCCTCCAGATCCATCCATTTGCCTAGGAATTTCATGAATTCATTGTTTGTAATAGCTGAGTAGCACTCCATTGTGTAAATGTACCACATTTCTGTATCCATTCCTCTGTTGAGAGACATCTGGGTTCTTTCCAGCTTCTGGCTATTATAAATAAGGCTGCTATGAACATAGTGGAGCATGTGTTCTTATTAAGAACTCTTGAGGTAGATAGCCCCATTTTACAGCTAAGAAGCACAGAGTGACTGTGCCGAGTTATGAGCATATAGAACTTTAGGTGGTAGTGCCAGAGAGCCTTGAAAAGCCTTTTCTTAAAATGATATGCAACAGTATGTGTCTTAATCTGTGTGTGTTTATGGTACAAGTACACACGTGTGTGCTACCATATCCCACCACCAACTACCATATCTGCATTTTTTCCATTGAGTTCAGGGAATTAAACTCAGTTCCTCATGCTTGCAAGATAAGCACTTTACTGACTGAGCCGCCATCACCACCACCCAGGCTTAACATTATACTTTGATGGAATAACATAGAACTAAAAAGGATTGACAAACATAAGTTCGAATTCCCAGATTTTCTGATCTTTCTCTAGTAAAGAGAAGTCAGCATTGAATGAAGACAGAACTCCAAGCTTCTAAGATCTTGGGCTTCTTGGAGTGGCAGGGGGATTTCAAGGCAAAATTGGCTTTCAAGGAGAGTCTGTTCTGTCACCACAAGGACTGTCCTCTCATCCTCTCCCAATGGCATTAGGCTCGCCTTGAAGATCTCTTGTTGGGAACGGCTTCAAGCAGAGGAGGCAGCTCTGGGGGATGGGTTCATAGCCAGAATCTGCCCATCCTAAATCTGGCCCAAGCGATAGAAGGCATCTTTGGCCTGGAGAAGTGTAATACAAAGAAAATCCTAATTGCTACAGCTAAGTAATTAGAAGATCCAACCTATAAATCAGAGTGCAGCAACCCCTTTAATTACGTGGACAATTAAGTTGGTGAGTAACGCAGTCTCTCCCCCGGCTGAGCATATTTAACAGCCGGGAATGGCAACAAGTTTCAAGCTGATTTATCATGATTTTGTTTGGTCAGATGATTTTTCTGCATTTTAATGTGTTTTGCGGTTACATATTTGCTGTGAACAAACAATGCTTTTCTCAGGTAGTTCAGCACGAGGAGGGCTGGCTGCATGGCTTGTTTACTATTCCTCCAGGCCTCTCCAAAATCAAACAACATTATGTACTTATTTTTAAGTAGCTGCACTAAAAATCTTAAACAGTCTCCTTAGAGTCCTTCCTTTTCTCTCTCTCTCTCTCTCTCTCTCTCTCTCTCTCTCTCTCTCTCTCTCTCTCTCTGCCAGTGTGTACGCACACAACAAAATATTTGGAAAAAAAAAACTATCTATTTTCTTGAGTCTTGCTTTGAGACTAGGATGTAAAGTTTTAATATGGAACTTTAACAACGGCACAATCAAAAAAACACCTGCTAATTAATTCTGAGGGAGGGGTGAAACTCCCGTGAGTTGAGGGTCACACATTATGTGTACATGTTAAAGTGCTATGTGTATATGGCCACTGAAGTTTAAAACTGTATTCCCCCGGGGCTGGGGAGATGGCTCAGTGGGTAAGTCTACTTGTAGCACATGCCTGAGGACCTGAGTTCAAATCCAGAAGACCCATGCAGAAAGCTGATTGAGACCACACTCACACCTGTGATCCCAGTGAAAGGAGAAAATGGATGACACGAGAAAATGGATGGGAATTATTGGCTGCCAGCCTAGCTCAGGCTCCGTGAGAGACATTGTCTCAAAAGGATAAGGCAGGAATAAAAGAGCAAGACTCCAGACATTGTTTTCTGTTTTCTGTGTATATACGTGGGTACATGAACATGTACGTACATGTATAATAAATTACGTTTATTTATAACAATATAACAAAACTGTTAGTTGTGCTCTCTAAAGGTTTTTTAGGATTCAGTGGGGCTATAGGAAGACACCAGGCTATTTTGTATACTCTGGGTGATGACTATAGATACTGCATAAGAGGCTCATAGCCTAGGATCTGGGATATAGGCCACACCACGTGCTATTTTAATTATAACCAGGATCACTCTGGCTTTCCTGCTCACAGGACCCAAAAGAAGCACAAATAGGATTGTATAACCCTGGGTTCATCTGTGCAGTTTCACAGAGTCCTTTCTCATAAGATCAGCAGAAGGAATATGTCATTGGCCGGTTTATTTCTTTTACATAAAGAAATAAATATAAAGATTTGTTTTATATAAAGATTTGTTTTACTTTTAATTATGTGTATGAGCAGGCATGCACATGTGAGTGCAGGCACCAGTGGAGACCAGAGGTGTCAGATTCCCTGGGGGCTGGGAAGATAATTTCGTGGTTGAGAGCACTTACTGCTCTTGCAGAGGAACAGTTTGGGTCCTAGCACTCATGTCAGGTAGCTCACAACTGCCTGTATCTTTTTTCAATGTCTTCTTTGTTTATCCTTTCCTCTGATGTCCTGTGTCCTTTTTCTCTGAATCTGCCCTGTGTCCCCTCAACCAGCTTTTCGGGTGCTCTTGCTTTCTTTGCCTCAGAATGCCCTGGTGTTTCACCTTGTTGATTGGCATCATCCCAGCCTTATGGAGTAAAAGCAAGGCTGGCAGCCAAGAGCCAGCCAGGGAATTTTCCCTTTAGGAAGGGAAGGGGAAGGTTGCATACCTTCTGCTCCAGGTTAATTGTCTGAGTGGCACTATCCTGTTATACATTTGCTGGCTACAGTTTGTTTGTTTGTTTGTTTGTTTGTTTGTTTGTTTTTAATCAGCTTAAGGTATTGGAGTGCTGAATTTGTAGAAGAAATGGTAGGCAAGTATGAGAACAGAGAAGGCTCTGGGAGAAAGAGAGAAAGGCCAGCCAGGAGGATCATGGGAGGTTCCAAAGTGGTTCTGAGGAGAGAGGAGAGTATGAAGTCTCAAGGGAAACCTGGATCTCATAGCAGTGTGAATGATGTTAATAGTGAACAGTAGGTACATGCTGAACCATTGCTCATTGTTCCTCACTGCCCTGAGCACATTTACACTTTCCTTTTTATTCTGAAAGCTGTCACAGGAGGTAGCACTTCATTATCTCCATATCGAAGATGAGTCCACTGAGGTCTAAGGGACTTAGTCAAAGTCCACACACTGACAGGCTGGCTGTAGGGGATTGGAGGAAGTGCTTGCCTAGGGCTCCAAGGACCGTTTCCACATTGTGTCTTCATCGTCTAGGAGACAGGTCTTCCAGACGGAAATCAAGGGGACTCTTGGCTGCATAGCTGTTTCCAGAGCTGAGGTCTAGGTATGGTTTATGCTAAACAAAGATCTTGAGATGGACAGGAAAGAGTGCCTAATGGCATGAAAGATGTTACAATACTAGAAGAAAAAGCAGGGACCTTTCTGCAGCCATCTGGAAAATGCAGAATTCCTCACAATGGACCCAGTTCTAGTTGGGCTAATACCAGATATCTTTGTAAGTGGAAGAGCCTTCCATATTGAAAGACACAAACCAAGAGAGATTATGGTGGTATGGGGTGAACACAGATTGCTTTTCGTTCTCTTAAAATGCATTGCTTGGCAACGTACAATATGTATATTTAGAATAAACCCTCAAAGAATTATAGTGATATCCAGGGCTGGGGAAAAAGCTTAGTTGTTAAAGGGCTTGTAGAATAAGCATGATGGCCTGGGTTTGATGATACTCATGTAAAAAACTGGGTGTGGTGGTACATGCTTGTGATCCAAGAGCTGGGGAGCTGGAGAGAACCATCTCTGCAATGCTTTCCTGAGCCAGCCTAGCTAAACTGGTGACTACAAGTTTTGGTGAGAGATCCCATCTCCAACAACAAGAATAGGTTACCTCTAGTCCCCCTATTCATGTCCACCCCCAAGAAGAATTATACCAGTATTACAAAATCAAAGGATTCGAGGTAGAAGCACTGGGAACATTGTGTCATAGGAGCAAGACGTCACAGCAAGACTGAAAGGGAAAGAGCAGTAATGTCCAGCTACGTTTGTTTTGCTGTTATATGATGACAGTGTGTAAAGTATTGGAAGACTTGACTGAAGTTCTCATAGCCTGTTCTTTAAAAATGCTCCTGAAACTCAGAATCACTAACCCTAAGCCAGCAGCAGCCTCAGGGAATCTTGCCACCACTGTGGATATCAGAACCACCCCACTTGAAAACTCAGAGAAGCCACCGCAGGAGATTCATTTGGGGAATTTTCTATGGCCTCTTTTCATACCCAGTGCTGGCTTTGGATTAGCATCCAAAATGCAGGTTGCTTCCTTCTGTCTGGCTCTGACTGGGAATCTGTTGAGGGCTGTCTGTCCTGTTTAATGCTGGGAATTTCACAGGCGGTAAGCAGCATCTGGGCATCTCGGCCTCCTTTGATGTTTAGCACAATTTACAACGAAAGCTTTGGGAGACATTTAAAACCGTGCAAGGTCCTAAATCATTAAAGGAATGCGGTGCTAGACTTAAAAAAATGATAATTGAATGCATTCAACAATAAAGCTGCCAAATTTTAGTAGCCAGTTTGCTAGAGGCTCTTTGGAAGAAACCGAGCTAAACTGGAGAAATGAAGAAGAAAAAAAAATGAAGAAAAGAAAGAAATCATTAGGAAAAAAAATAAAATGGCCAGCCTTTTCAAATAGGAACTTGTTGTTCTATAAACCAAAACATATTGAATGGGAGAGGAAATGAAAATGGATTAACTGACAGCCTTACACATGCTAAGTGACCAGAATGTCGTCATCCTGGGAACTGATAGTGTTGGACCACCTGGGCCCCCTTCTCTGCCCCTTAAACAATGTTGGGACCACACTGCTAATAGCCCCATCCTCATAGGATTAATAGCCTAATGTAAGATTTTTTAAATTTATTTTTACTTTTAAAATTATGTGTATGTGGCTGGGGAGATGGCTCAGTAGTTGAGTGGTAGTTGTTCTTTCAGAAGATCTGATGCCCTCTGTTAGCCTCTGTAGGCACCATGATGGTACATGGTACACAGACATACATGCAGGCAAAAAACATGCATGCACATATAATAATAATAATAATAAATTCTTGTGTGTGTGTCTACATGAGGGTTATGTGCGTGTGAATACAGGTATCTGTAGAGTCCAGAAGAGGGTCCTGAGATTCCCTGGGGCTAGAGTTACAGGTTGTTACATGCTGCCTAATGTGAGAGCCAGAAACAAAACTTGGGTTCTATGATGGAGAACCACCTATTTTTCTTTCATCTCTTACAGTATTTTAGAACAAATCCCAGACTTAATAATGATAACAACCAGAACATTTTGTTTTCTTACATTGCTGGGGAATACAAACATTTTAAAAAACAGCTATTCTTCAATAGCATACCACACCCAAAACAATGCACTCTGATTCCTTAATATCAAGAATCAAGCGACTGTTAACATTTCTACTTTTCTCATAAATGTGCTGGTTTTATTTTTAGAAGCTTCTTCTTTCATTTATTTGGGTTTAGTTTGGGTCTGAACTGTTATTTTCCAGGAAGAGCACACATTATTTGTTAAATCTTTTCTGCTTAAATTCCCGTTCTGTCTCTTTGTTTTTAAATTTCTTTTCTACTCTGTGTGTGTGTGTGTGTGTGTGTGCGTGTGCGTGTGCGTGTGCGTGTGCGTGTGTGTGTGAATTCTCTTCCTCGATTGTTCTCAATAGATAAAATACTCAGGCATTTTCTTTCATTTGACACAGAGCTTCCTGATCTGACTATTCTAGCTAACCAGATTGCCCTAGGAATCTCCCGCCTCTGCCTCCTGAGCTCAGCAACCACAGGCAGGCCACCATGCCTGCCTGGCATTCCTATGGGTACTGAGAATCATAACTCTGGTTAGTTCTTGTGCTTGTACAGGCAAGCACTTTACCTACTAAGCCATGTCTCCAGCCCTCTTTCTTTTAATTTATTCTATTTTGAACTTTTTAAATATGTAGATTTAAATATGCTCTATGTGTTTAAACTCAATAAAGTTATTCTCCTGATGCTCAAATTATTGGAGGTCGACCAGTGGAAGTTTCACACTGAGTCTTAAATCCTTTGACGAGTCCCGACTATCTTTGCTCATGACTTTGCTTCTGATGTCTAAGTTGATCCAGGCTCACGTTTCTGTATCCTGCAGTCTTCTGTTGCTCTGAGAGGCTCTATTTTGGTGTTTGAAGACCACAGTCTTTTCAAGGTGCCCTCTCTCACCAGTTGGCCATTAGTACTCCCCTGTAAAAGGAAAATTTTAAAGATAAAGCATAATGAGTTTATATTAATCCTTCCAATGGAAAAATCAGGGTATCAGGGCTTTATGTAAAGCTCTTGCCTTACATTCGTGTGTCTTTTTCCATTGGCATGAATCCTGAATCATCTACTCCATTTGTGTCACGTGAGTCTTGTCACTGAGTGTATTCCTCAGGAAAAGGTCAGAGGAAAAATGTTCTTTTATTTTCATAATAACTCTGTGTATTTGTACTTTAGCATGAAATTGGATATGAAACATAAATCACATTATTTCTTTGATTATCTTGAAGGTATCATTTCATTTTATTTGTGCACAACTAAAAGGCACAACTATCCAACCATTTATTGCTAGTCTTTCATTTTTTTCCCATGTGATTTCGTCTTCTTTACTTGAAGTAGAGATTTTTTTTTCTTAAAGTCCAGTAATTTTTAAAGGAGTGCTAAGGCTTAAAAAACAAATTTTTAAAAGATGTATTTATTTAATGTATATGAGTACACTGTCACAGTCTTCAGACACACCAGGAGAGTCCCAGTCTTCACACACATCGGATCCCAATACAGATGGTTGCAAGCCACCACGTGGTTGCTGGGAATTGAACTCAGGACCTCTGGAAGAGTAGTCAGTGCTCTTAACCACTGAGCCATCTCTTCAGCCTAAGTCCAGTAATTTTTAAGATTATATATCAGTATTGTTTTCCATTCCTCATACTCTCTTACCCATCTCCTTGATCTCTTTTTCCCCACTCCTCCCTCCCGTATTGTCTCCCCATCCAGGGCAACATTATGACTTTCAGTATGTAGTTCTAGAGCAATGACCCTTAACCCTCCTAATTCTGTGACGCTCTGATGTAGTTCAGTATTTGGTCTCCTTTGCTGCTTCTTTGGGTTTTCTTGAGAATGGAAGTCCCTATTACACATGTCACTTTTTCTTCTTATATCCTAGATCTGCCATTACAAGTCTTTCTTGCCTTTATTTCATTTTAACGTTTTTTTTTCCCTTTTGCCTCTATCTTAGAAGAAAGTAAATAGTTGTGCAATATGCATTTTGCAGTACACACTATGCACTATTTACAATGCACTGCAAATTGCAGTTACTCTCTTATGCACCTTTTTTCCAGCTTGGCCTTTGTTTATAAAGTGGTTAATTATTTTACTTCTAATTTTCCTTGACTTCTATAACCTATTTTTTTTTATCACTTTCTACATTGCTTCTAGTTCACTGTGAAATGTCAGCTGAATTGCTCTCTGGGTTTTGTGGGTATATTTTACCTCTGACTTCCTCCTTCTCTTCCTCTTCCTCTTCCTCCTGCTCCTCCTCTTCCTCTTTCTGGTCCTACTTCTTTTAGAGGTAGACATTGTGTAGAACCTCTACTGTAAGCCTCTTTTCTTGGTCATTATGGTGTCTTGTTAGTTTTCTTTTACTGGCTAGTAGGTAAGGTCAGCCAAATGGTCTTGGCCTTGTTTCTTGGCTCTAGAGTTCCCTCTTCTACCTATTTCCTTACTCCTTCCCTCTTTTGACTCTTCATTCTCTTCCTCCTTTCTCTTCTCCATCTACTTCTACCCTCCATTTAGGAACACAGTTTCCAGCCACACATTGGCTTCCTGTGGCTTTAACACTACACAGTTGCCTAGCCATTTCACACCACACAACCGCCTAGACACTTCACACTACACAGTTGCCTAGCCTCTTTGTGCTCTATGGGTGCTTAGCCATAGTTTTGTACAGGTATTTCCTCTGCTGGCCCTGTCCTGTTTTGGATTCTAGTTCCAGTGTTTCTCTCTGGAGAGCTGCTTTCTCCTGGATGGAAATCATGTTGTTTTTTTAGGGAGTTTAATTGTTCTCTGAAGACCCTTCAGATATCCCTCACAAACTCTTGTACTCTCCTAAGAACTAGAATGGGCAGGGTCACACCATGTCTTCTTACCCTGATAATCTTGTTCTGAAGTATACCTGATGTACTTTGCTTCCTCCTATCCAAAGACCCGGCACAACTTTGAAAGTTGCGATTTGTTTAGAATCAATGGATATACTAGCCCCTTAGTTCCCCTAGAACATCCTATAGGTTTGGATTTGATGCCACAGTGAAGACAAAAAAAAAAAAAAATCAACAATGGGTCAGATGGGAAAGAAATGTGTAGAACACAATTCTTGGGAAAGAAGAACATGAGTGGGGTGCGGGGTGTACTTTTGAACTAGGTGGTCAGGAAAGGTGTCTTAGGAGACACTGCAAAGCACAAGGGGAGAAAGGGTCAGGCTGTACAGTTCCAGAGAGAAGAGAGCAATCCCAGGGTCCTGTGGCATGAGCCTGCTGGGATGGTGTGGGTCACAGTGAGTAAGTGAGCCTAGTGCTGGATGGTAAGGGATAGAAATAGAAGTTGAGGTAGGAACTAAAGGCTGTGGTAAGACTTAAGAAACTGGGGTCAGGTCTCACAGATCAGAACAGGAAACTGGAATTTTGTCAGGGTAAGCTGGGAGGTGAGAATTCAGATGCAAGGTACCCAGACAGAAACTGAGAGCCACTGCCACATGTCAGGGAGGGTGGTGCTGGTTGGATCCTGGGAGGCCCAGTTTGGGGCTCAGGGGCCTGTAGGCTGTTTGTTCTAGAGTCAGATCTGCCTGATTCTTCCTGGGAGTTTTAACAGTGTGCTACTTTTATGATAATTACCTGCTAAGGGTTTATAGGCATCGTGTGTTTGATGTAACAATTTATGAACCGACTACATCATTTCACGGCTTTCATCTTAAGGTTTTGAAGACAATGACAGTTTCTACTCTGAAGAAGCCAATTAATTAACTTGATTCTGCCCTTTCATCAAGGTGTGTGTCACTATGTCCATTTCAGAGCTGGTTATACTGAGGCTGCCTGATTCAGCCAGAGGTCCTTGGAGCTCTCATTTCCAGCTGCTTCCCCTATCCCCACCCTAACCTGACCTCTGCATGTTACAAACAGAATATTTATTTTAGAGTGGCTTTGGACTTTGCCACTTAAATGTAGATGGAAATGCTTTGGTCTGGAATATTTGTGAAACAACTTTACCATTTGTATGTGTATCCACTCACACACTTGATTGTGAGTGTGCCCATGCTGCAGCACATGTGTGCAGGCCAGAGCCCAACCTCAGAAATCCATCCAAACTTTCCACTTATTTGAATCACAACTTCTTGGTTTTATTCACTTTGTATGCCAGGATAGTTGGCCTCTAAGCTTATGTGTATTCTCCTGTCTCTACATTCTATCTCTTTGTAGGTACACTGGGATTACAGATGTACACTACTCTGTTCAGGCTTATGTGGGTTCTTGCGATTTACATTCAGGTCCTCATGCTTGCATGGCAAGAGCTTTACCAATGCACCATTTCCCACAGCTCCAGATAGGACTTCTTTTTTTTTTTTTTTTAACTTTAAACATTTTAAAATGTTTTATTTTATGAATATGGGTGTTTTTCTTGTATGTATGTTTTGTGCCATGTGTGCATCTGGTGCCTATGGAGGCCAGAAAAGGGCATTGGACCCCTGGAACAGGAGTACAGATGTTTGGGAGTCCCCATGTGGGTTTTTTTTTTCCTTTTTTTTTTTTATTAGGTATTTTCCTCATTTACCCCATGTGGGTTTTGATAATCAAATGTTGGTTCTTTAGTAGAGCAATCGGTGCTTTTAACTGCTGAGCCATCTCTCCATCCCAAATCTAACTCATTTTCTTTTTTTTTTTTTGATTTTTAATATTTTTATTACATATTTTCCTCAATTACATTTCCAATGCTATCCCAAAAGTCCCCCATAGCGCCCCCCACTTCCCTACCCACCCATTCCCATTCTTTTGGCCCTGGCATTCCCCTATATTGGGGCATATAAAGTTTGCAAGTCCAATGGGCCTCTCTTTCCATTGATGGCCGACTAGGCCATCTTTCGATACATATGCAGCTAGAGACAAGAGCTCCGGGGTTCTGGTTAGTACATCATGTTGTTCCAACAATAGGGTTGCAGATCCCGTTAGCTCCTTGGGTACTTTCTCTAGCTTCTCCATTGGGAGCCCTGTGATACATCCAATAGCTGACTGTGAACATCCACTCCTGTGTTTGCTAGGCCCCGGCATCGTCTCACAAGAGACAGCTATATTTGGGTCCTTTCAGCAAAATCTTGCTAGTGTATGCAATGGTGTCAGCGTTTAGAAGCTGATTATGGGATGGATCCCTGGATACGGCAGTCTCTAAATGGTCCATCCTTTCATCACAGCTACAAACTTTGTCTCTGTAACTCCTTCCCTGGGTGTTTTGTTCCCAATTCTAAGAAGGTGCACAGTGTCCACACTTTGGTCTTCATTCTTCTTGAGTTTCATGCGTTTATCAAATTGTATCTTATATCTTGGGTATCCTAAGTTTTGGGCTAATATCCACTTATCAGTGAATACATATTGTGTGAGTTCTTTTGTGATTGTGTTATTTCACTCAAGATGATGCCCTCCAGGTCCATCCATTTGGCTAGGAATTTCATAAATTCATTCTTTTTAATAGCTGAGTAGTACTCCATTGTGTAAATGTACCATAATTTCTGTATCCATTCCTCTGTTGAGGGACATCTGGGTTCTTTCCAGCTTCTGGCTATTATAAATAGGGCTGCTATGAACATAGTGGAGCATGTGTTCTTTTTACCGGTTGGGACATCTTCTGGATATATGCCCAGGAGAGGTATTGCTGGATCCTCCGGTAGTACTATGTCCAATTTTCTGAGGAACCGCCAGACTGATTTCCAGAGTGGTTGTACAAGCTTGCAATCCCACCAACAATGGAGGAGTGTTCCTCTTTCTCCACATCCTCGCCAGCATCTGCTGTCACAAACTACAAAGCTTCTGCAAGGCTAAAGACACCATCAATAAGACAAAAAAACCACCAACAGATTGGGAAAGGATCTTCACCTACCCTAAATCAGATAAGGGACTAATATCCAATATATATAAAGAACTCAAGAAGGTGGACTCCAGAAAGTCAAATAACCCCATTAAAAAATGGGGCTCAGAACTGAACAAAGAATTCTCACCTGAGGAATACCGAATGGCAGAGAAACACCTGAAAAAATGTTCAACATCCTTAATCATCAGGGAAATGCAAATCAAAACAACCCTGAGATTCCACCTCACACCAGTCAGAATGGCTAAGATCAAAAATTCAGGTGACAGCAGATAGGACTTCTAATAGAAAGTTTGCTTTCCAGCTAAACTCGGAAATGAAGATATGAGAAACCCTCAACAGTGGGGCTGTTTCATACTCATTAATATGAGCTGATTTCAGTTCTACCTTTGGAGAGAAAAGGATGTTTTCCCATGGAAAGCCAGTTTTACAGATGTTTGTCTAGCACAGCAATCCTGAGTGCGACGCACTTGTGGTTATCTGCCGTGGTGTCCTCAGTGGGGTTAGGGATGTGTATCAAGCTGCTTACTTCTCTTACCAAGAGTTTTGGGTTCCTAATTTCAGACACTATTTTTTCTGCTATGCAAAAAAAGTAGCATATTATTTCTTTGCTGGGATACAGCCCACTGAGCTGTGATCTGAAAGGCCAGTGCTTTCTGCAGAGGCATGGACAAGAGCTAGGCCTCATGGGTGACTTGAGGCATTTTCAAGAGTAATATGTATACTGTATGCTTTTCTTGTTTCTACTTTTTGATGTGGGTCTTTGGTTAAGGGTTAGGAATTTCCAAGTGAATCTTAGAAGTGTATGCTCCCAAGAACTAGATCTTATCTAGTTTACCTTGACTATTGTCTTTTAAAGTCATTAGCCTATATGCCTGCATAGGATATATACCTCCAAGGACGCAGGAAGGCAAGAAAGTTAAGAACTTTTGGACCCAGGGCAGGCTTTAAAAGCTGTTTTTCCCCCCTGCAACTTTCTACCGTTTCCTGCTTTCTTAGGGAGGAGGGATACAAAGCAGTGCCAGGCACGGCTGGTCTGGTGTGTGTTCTCTTATTGGTCTTGGTTTCAGCAACAGGCCAGCTGGCTGGTGGGGGGTGAGGGGGATGAAGTGTATACTGCTTGGGTTGCTTTCCTTTTCCAGTGCAACCCAACCTCAGAGAAGTAGCATCTGCAGCCCTGGCTGTCGTGGGCTTTCAGCCTCTTGGATAACAAGATAAAGGGCAAAAGCTGAATTTTCTTGTGCCAAGAAGATCAAACCCAGACTGCAAAGAGTGGCTAATGGTACCCATTAACCTCTGTCAGTGCTAGAGTCCTGCAGTGGGAATTTTGCCAGAAGCAGCCCTGAATAGAAAACAAGGTTTGGCTGGCTTCAAATAAGCACAGAATGGGGGCATGGGGATTTATAGAAAAAGAAGCTAAGCTGTTCCATGCCTGGTCTGTGAAGACGAACTCAAGGCTGAGTCCAGCATGTGAGAAATTGATGTGATGCAGGGACATGGTTGGTCCAAAGACAAGGAAAGTTCCTGCTTGTTTGGGTCCAGCGGTGGAAGGCAGTTCAGATGAGAACTGCATGAACATGGTGCTGGCTGGAAGTTCAGATGAGAACTGTGTGAACATGATGGGTCAGGAGGGAGGTATCTGTCTTCTGAGTGTTGTTGCTATACTGCCTACTCCTGGAGTATGGGGGATTCATGGACTTCTACTGACACTCAGTCTTGGCTCTGTTCTTCATGCTAGTGAGGACAGGGTAGGCACCATGTGTGAAATAGGGAGTATAATGAGCCTGAGATGTCATGTGCTTTGTGGGCTAGGAAATTGAAGCATGGAGTACCCTATCATTTGAAAGCTTGTACTGGGCTCCAAAATTCACCCCATAAGAGAGTCCCTTTCCTCTACTTTGCTAGGTTAGCAAACCTGGGTTTAGCATCTCAGCTACTGAGTCTGTGGACTAATGTTTTTTGAATATTTACTATAACACCAGTCAAATAATCTAACCTAGTTGCTAACAAAAACAATCTACCCCAAAGCTAAGAGTCATAAAATAGGTCGAGAGCCAGATAGGTGTCTGTGGAGTAGCAGGATCTTAGTATCTGAACAGTTCACTGTTATCAGAATGGTCACTTCTGAATATTGAATTATTTGACTCCCCTCCTTAGTATTTTAAGTATTTTCAATCCTTTAATATGGAGAGGTCTAATAACTTCTTGCAGGCTTCATTTTTGTTTTTATGAAATATGAACTATACCAGGTAAACAGACTTCTAGATGGGATTATTGTCTTGTGCCATCTGCCTTTTAGCTAGAGAAACAAAGTGCAAATTATTTTTTAAAAAGTCCTTTTTTTATTTTTTTAAAGGAAATCTAATAAGCAGACCTTCAGTGGGTGAACTTTAGTGTGTTTATTTTTCTAGTTTTATTATTATTTTTAACTATGTGCCTGTGTGTGGGTATGTGCATGCAAATTCAGGTGCTCAAGGAGGCAAGAAGGTGTTGGATTCCCTGGAGCTGAAGTTACATGCAGCTCTGAGCCATTCCATGTGACTGCAAGCTCTTTTAACCACTGGGCCACAGCAGCACCAAGAACAAGATTTTTATACTTAAGCTATAACTCTACAAGTTCAAGATCAGAGTAAAGAAAATAATATATGAGACAGAATAGAAAAGTTCAGAGGGAGCAGAGGACCTGACATGCAGCAAAGAAGAGAGCCCCTTCCTGAAAACACAGACATAGTGGGGACCAAGGTGTGATTGGCCTACAGGGGAAAATGCATTCCTTGCAGCAGTTTACAGGCAAGAAATTGTCAAAGTTACATGTAAATTCTGCTACAGCCTCAATGACCCGAGCCAGGACATCGTTTTCTGGTTGATCTCATTTTATCGTCTTTAAAACGGACCATTGTCTATAAAGCCTTCTCAGTTTTAAGAAAACTCTCCCCAATCAATTTCAGTATTCAATAGCTATCAATTCCCAACTGTTCCAGTGCAGAGGCAAACTTATCACTGTGGAGTCTGTGGGGCCAGGACAAAAAGCCAGGAAATGGTAGAAACTTCCTTGTTTATCTGACTTGGCTCAGGGACAATCCTTTTGACTTCCTTTCCAACACGAGTTTTGTACTAGATTCTTTTGGTAACATTACAATTATATTTAGGTTACATTTGAAATATCTACAAATAGTCTCTTGGGTGGCAAGGAGTGGGGCGGGAGAGGGATTAATAATTTCTTGGAAAATGCAGGAATTGGTGGATTTGAAAACCACTTCCAGGTGCTATTGAACTTAGGGTCACCCCCAGTTCCTGATAGGTGTTATAATGTCTAGAATGTTTCAGAAACATTAATGTGGTGAGAACTGAAGGGATCAAGAATCCAGGAATCCCAGGAGAGAGCTAAAGGGAGCATCTTATTACTAGATTGAGATTCTTTCAAAACAGACTTTTAAACCACAGACTGTTTAATTTGCAAATTTGAGACAGCATCACTTGGAGGTACCACACAGTATCTTTGAGCCATTTTAGTTTGTTTGGAATCCTCTTTCAAATTAATATCTTCCTACAAATTAATACCTGTGTTGACAGGAACCAGAAAATTCGGACTGAGTCAGGAGAAGCCAGAAATGTTTAGATTGAGATATGAATTTGGCTATGAACCTTTGAGGGTTCCCAGGCAGAAAAGTGACTTCAAGTTTTTAAAGGTCTGGATCTAAGTTTGATGCCTACAGCAAGAAAGCAGCACCCATTCACAGCCTTCACCTGAATTCATTGTACACCCTATCTGTGGTGAATGTAATGTTGGCCAAATGGCAGAATTGGAAGGGAGTTTGAAAAGCTTCCACTCCACACTCTTATTTTCCAAGAGGAAAAAGGAGACTCATTTTTTGCTTCCCTTTCTATGTGTGAAAGCAACAAATGACTTAGGCTCTTGACATAGATTCCAAGCAGACAGTGTCCTGTTTTCCAGGATTGGGTAATTGACCACTGGCCAGTAGGGCTTTGCTGTGTGATGGCTTTTGCAATATTGAACTCCAGCATTGGTCAACACAATGCCTATCTATGGCATGCATGAGTCTATCATTTCTATCCATGTCCCAGTCCCCTTAGAACTAAAAGCCACAGATGCTTCAACATGTCCAAGAAAAATTGGGGAGACTTTTATTAGCTTTGGTTTTGACTCCATTCTCATAAAGTATGCAAAATGTGTCATTTATAAGAACAGCCCAGAAGAACAGTTGCAAATTATAATATAAAACAAGAAAACGATGTCACAGAAACAGAGACCTGGCTGTGGCAGATGCCCTGTCAAAGGAATGATTTATAATCTGGAAATACAAGCAGCAAGAGAGGCCCACCAGCTAGGACTGCATCATCCGAGGCAATCAAACCCTGCAAATATAAAGCAATTTTGTATTCCCATTTCCAAGGGCTCCCCACAATAAGGACTCTTGTATGCCCAAGTTTAGTATTCAGAGCAGAAACCACAAACTCTAACAGCCCCTCCTGGTCAAGATAGTTAATCACAGTTCCCAGGCGCAGGCAGGCTGTCAGAGCATTGCTCCAAGCGGCTGGGGATTTGCCTGTGTGTCAGCTTCTCTCTCTGAGAGCTAGAAAACGATGGTGGGTCAGACATCCATTTGCTTTGTATATTGATATAATTTCATCAGAATTTATGATGTGGGAGTTATTGCACAGGCAAGAAATGTAATCTAACCTTCATCTCACACAATGCGGCAAAGATATTATGTTCTCCAGAAAATATATCCTGACTTGTTGAGTCAGATTATACACATGCCATCCTAATGGACTTCAATATTTCCTTGGACAAGTCATTGCTATTTGTGTGTATATTAAATTGGCTTGTGTAGAAACTATTTTTTAAATAAATAATGAAGAATTCTAATGCTATTACTTCTTTTCATTTTTCTCAAGTCCTGGCATGTGCATGCATTCTGGTAAATTTTAAACATCTGTGTATAGCTTATCCTAATTTCTCCAGCTCATATTTGGATCTGACTATTGCATGACACACATACATGATTCTCTTTAATCCTTATGAAGAGTTCATAGGACTCCAGTCCTTAAGCAGAATACATGTCAACAGTCTTCCAAGACTATTTCTTATAGATGATCGTTACACTGAGACCATCAGTCCTGGCGTTGTTCAGCTCTGAAAATAATTTTGATCACCTTGAGTTTTGTAGCTTTTCTCAGTGGAAAATTTGGATGTGAAATATGTCCATAAATAAAGGGCTTTCTAGATATCACTTAAGTGTTTCATCTAGAGCTAAACATTATTTGAATCAATTTTCAAAATTAAAGAAAGAAATGACAACTTTAAGATGCAGAGCACTGCATCTTAGCAGTGGCCTGCCCATGTGTCTGTACAAGTATCTTTTTGTCATGTTTCCTACTTTCTCCTAGAAATGTTGCTCGGAAGAGTGACTATTCGCTCACTGTTCCTGGTTGATCCAGGCAGCAAGCATCACTACTACAGTCTCTCTACACTCCTCTTCTTCCTCCTCCTGTTCATCTTACCTATCCTTTCTTTTTTAAGTGTGTGCATGCGGTGTGTGTGTGTGTGTGTCTGACTCTGTATGTTTGTGTGTATTGTATATGTGTCTGTATGTGTGTGTGTGTGTGTGTGTGTGTGTATGTGTCTGGGTCTCTAAGTGTATGTGTGCATGAATTTGTATGTTTGTACATATATATATATGTGTGTGTGTGTGAGTCTGTATGTGTATGTGTATATGTGTGTGTCTCTGTGTATGTATGTACATTAATATGTAGGAATATAGGTACAACACAGGAGTAGGGGGCAAAAGTCAACCTCAGGGGTTGGTCCTCACCTTCTTTCTTGTGTGAGACAGAGTCTATTCATTTTTTTATCTACTATTTTATTGACCCATGAGCCTTTTGGGATTCTCATATCTCTGCCTCTGATTTCTTCTTCAGGACCAATGGGGCTATAAATGTTTGCTTAACATACCTGTTTACCACTTTTCATGGGTTCTGCAGATTCAAACTTGGATCCTCATGATTGGATAGCAAGTACTTTTATCCACTGAACTATCTCCCCAGTGCTTTATTTCCCCCTTCTTATGATGCCACTAGGATTCAGTCTTGAAAGTTACATGCTAATGGCTTTATCTAATTATATCTATCTCCTAAAGACTCCATATCTAAACAGCAGAGTTGTTAATGACTTCAACAGGAATCCTTAGAGAAGACAAATGACATTCAGTATGTCATATATCTCTGCTCCTCATCTTCCATTATTATTCATATTTTGCAAATGAAGAAATCTGTCTTCAAAAAAGTTGAATGCTTTCTTAAAGGGCTCATGAATAGCACAAATTGGCGCCTGCATATGGATCAATGAGCGTCATTCTTGGGCTTTTCCCCAGAGTCATGGTGGGGTGCCTTTTTGCTGTTACTTGACCACCTAAGTCCATTCCTGCTTCTTTCTTTGCCCTAGAGAAGCTCAAAAGTTCTTTTATAAATCACAACCAGAAATCTGTGGGAATGGTCAGTGTTGAGTAAAACACTTGTTTCCTTAGAGAAGGGTCAACATGAGCAAAAATGGCTTTTCCTTCAGCTTCTCCTGAACAGGATTCTAGTGCCCAAAGCTATAGCAGCTATGCCATAGGCATGAGGTGGAAACTAAAGCATGCTAGCGTTTGGCTTTGGCATGGCTAAGCAGCTAACCTGTTGCCCACAGTTCCATACCTCCATATGTCTTGTAGAAGAAAAACTAACTCTTGCTTTATGCACAGTTTTAGCAAAATGTCCCCTAAGGACATCCACCACTCACCATGTGGAAAATCCATTTGTTTCTATGTTTCTAGTAGAAAATATAGGCAGATAATTTTCTTACTCTTGAGTCAATCTTGGAAGTGGCCGACTTGAGGAAAGAAGCCGCATGTGGATAATTTAGGTGATCCTGGTACAGTGCAAATATCCAAGGGTGGGAAAACCAACCGCAGTTGCTATCACCTCATTATATTTCTTACTAAACCTATTGTTGCTATTTTGGAGGCTTCTTGACCACCAAATGATGACTGATTAAGTAAAATTACTGAGTGGAAAGGCTCATGGGATTTAACTGCACAATTCCACTCCACTAATTTTATTCATGTTTATTTTCATCTCTGCAATCCCATCAAGATGAAGTTGACGATACTAGCAAACTAAATTGTTAGACACCAAGCTGTAAATGAATTTAAGATAAACAAAGATTAGATAGATAGATAGATAGAGAGATAGATAGAAATAGAGAGATAGATAGAGAGATAGATAGTATGTCCTATAGAAACCCTGAAGTAAGGCTCAGTTCAAAAAGTGTGTCTCAGGCCATCCAGTAAGGCCACTGTGACTCAGCCACCTCAGGGTATCTGCTCTCCTTCTTTATCAGCCCTGTGTTTTATATTTACTCATGCACAACCCCTCCAGCTTTGATGTCTAACTAATGATTTCTGTCTCTCAGCCTTTGGTTGTTTCCTGGGGGCTATTTTACCAGGGACTCTTTCCCAAGCCTTCCAAATATTTCTCCAGAGGATATTGTCCTTCCAGTTGCTCCTCACTAACATGGGTACAGGAAGCCAATCTCTCCTCTATACTTGAGCATGGTAAGTTTGTACTTAGTTGATATAATTGCTGTTCGCCTACTTATTCAGCAAGCAGGAAAAGAGTGAATACAGTATGGCACCTGACTTTGAAAAGTCCACTGTGAACTGCAGAGATGACATTCACACAGCACTGTGCTATATAATGCATGACTGATGATAGACAAATGCACAGTGCATTCTTAGGGTCTGAGAACTCTTCTGGTCTCTAAGCATTTACTAGAGTACAAGTTCCTTTTCAAGTAGGGCTGTTTTTCTTCCTGTCCTCTCTCTCATTCCAGTCCTGTTCATCTACCTGGTTTTGAATTGCTCCACAGAGAGCAGTCACAACGTGCGTATTGCCTCCTGTGCCTGCCTGTGTAGAACCTACTCTATAAATCCCCAGGGGTTGGGCATATGACTCTTCATCTCTTTGCCTATGTCAGCATCTACAGTACAATGCAGGTCCCCCAGAATATTTATGAAATGATGTCTCATTTAAAGCAAAGCTTTTTTTTTTTTTTAATGGAGGGACTGAAAGGATTATATGGCGCGCCTAAGACAATAGCCCAAGCAATTGATGAGCAGCAGAAGTCACAGCTTTGAGATTTATGGTCACCTGCTGTATTGGCAGAGTCAAACAAGAGTGGTACATGAATAATTCCCAACTTCATCTAAAGTAGAATGTCTTTAGGGCATTTTCTGCCAGATACCTTGGGACAAATCTGACATATGGCTTGTGCATTCTAAAAATTGACGCTATTTGTATAAGCTTTTGCGATGTCGAAAGGTTTCTTATAAGCAATGTGTCATCACACACCTTTCAGGGTCCCCATTGGGGTCCTATCCACTGGCCAGTGTCTATGCACACTCTTAGATGTTTAGAGAATCACTTCTTCCTTGACTGTTCTGTGAATCTGTTTCTACTTAAGAGCACACAACAATAAAACTGGCTATTAAATTAGTCTGGCCTTGGTGACATATATGTCCATTTCACACTGATCAGAGGACTAGAGTTACATTTTCACCAGTTTTCAATGCTGGGGGGGGGGGTTGTCTTTATTTTCTCTTTTCATTACGTTTGGTGAACACATTTCAAGGGATTGGACTGCTCAAAATATGATGTCAGCAATATTGGTAATATTTGGGCAAGAATCTATCTCTATTGCGGTGGCTTTTTTAAAAAAATCATGTATGGATGAAGGGCAAACACTGGGCTCACAGCATGGCAGGCAGGACTGCCTCCCTCTTCAGCTCAACCTTGTCCAGCAGGTAGTCCCGCTGACTTGCTCTGGATTGAATGACAGAGTGCTCTGAAAGAAAGCTAGAGGCAACTCTCATGGATCTTCTTTCGGGAGATACTTTAAGAATGCTTAAAAACAATGCCAATAATCATGAATGCCCGAGAAAAGGGATGGAATTTGGGATGTCTACAGTGGCAAGTGGTACTAAGGCATGATGTACTAAGCTAGTTAGCACACAGAGCATCTGAGCCGGGTAAAGTCAATTAATATATTATCTCATAGCCTGTCATTTGGTTTGCTGGTTTTTCATCCCTACTGTTACCCCCACTGAAAGCTAATCTAGCTGCATGGCTGATTGCAACGTCTTTTAATCATTTTATTACCATAAGCCATTCCTATTTATCTACCCAATCTTGGAGAAAGAGTTCCTTGATTGTAACATTTTTATAATGGTGAGTAGATAGTCAGGGATAGAAGGAAGTAACAGGTAGAAAGGAAGTCTGAAGAAATTTTGGGTGTCATTTTACACCCTGAAATTACAGGCACTTGTCCTTGTCAAAGTCTTACATTCTTCTGTTAGGGAAACCATTCTGACCCGTGTGTGTGTGTGTGTGTGTGTGTGTGTGTGTGTGTGTGTGTGAGTGTGTGTATCTGTGGGTATCTCTTGTATGAATGTGAGTGTGTGTTTGTGTGTGAGTGTATGTGTCTGTGTGTGTGTGAGTGTGTATCTGTGCTTGTCTCTGTGTGTGAATGTGAGTGTGTGTTTGTGTGCCCTTCTTCCAACCTTGAGCAGGCTAAATTTAACTTAAGTGTTTGCCACAGTTGGACCTTAAAGACCCAGGTGGAGTCTTCTGGCTTGCCACACCTGCAATTTCCTACAGGAGTAGACTTCCCTCTGAGCTTGCTTTGCAACATAATCCAACTGAAACAAAGGATGGGGTCTGTGGGCTTTCCTTATATAAACACAGTGCTGAATATTAAACTTTGAGCCTTGATAAGAAACTTTTGTCTTGGCTTCATCCTTCTCTCGAATCCCGTTCCCTTTTCATTTTCCAGCCCCCCTTTCAGGTAACCCAGTTTGTCCTCGGCCACTGGACAGCTATGTGTTTGTGTGTGTGAGTGTGTGTGTGAATAATGGTTACTGAATACAGTCCAAAATGACGGGACTAAATGAAAACAATAAATATAAATGCACAAAATTGCTCCCATGAAAAGGCAAAGTGGAAGGCTCAATTGCAGCTCTCCAGGACATAGGATAGTTTGGCTTGCTACTTTTATACTTTGTGATGATATGAAACCATATTTTATATAAACTGTACTTTGAATTTTAATATTTTCCTGGGCTTTGTAATAGTATGTTCTCTTTGTAGCTAATGGGCACCATGCCTCAGATACAGCTCCCTATTTGGTCCCCCAGTTAACAAGAGAGACAAGCAACATACTACAGTGGGCAGTGTGGCTAAGCTAAGATGCTCAACAGGTGAGGTATATTAAATTGATTTTCTGCTATGATATTTTCAAGCATATGATCATTTTTATTGGGAGATATTCCCATTGAAAATGGAGGCATATTCACATACAAACCTAAGAAGTGCATAATAAAAACAATAAGTGATTTTTATGTGAAAAATTGTTTACCTGTGATAGAACTGCTTAGAATAAATGGTTTGGAAAGGTGAGTATAAACGGAGCATGTAATGATGTGGATTTGTTTTATGTTAGCACTAGTATTTAAACATCTTGTTTAAGATTTCTGACACTTACTTTGAAAATAATGAAAAGAATTTTTATTTCACTTGGAAAGAGTAAATAGATATGACCCTTAAAATATTATTATAAACATCAAACCCATCAAATGTAAAGCCATACTATAAAAGAAACAGAGGTTTTTCTTTTAAGACTAGAATGCTATGAATTGAATTAAATCTGTGGAACTGGAAAGAAGCCCTCTCTGATTTTATGTTTAAACATAAAAACATAATAAGCCATAAAACATCACATACAATAGGGAAATGAAAGCTTACTTAATAAAGCTTGAGAGCGAGGAGACTATTCTTCCTCCCTTCCTGTATGCCCCACATAACTGCCACGTGAGGAAAAGACTAAGAAAAACCAAAGGTCAAATCAGTAAAAACTGACAAAAGGGAATAGAATCTCAGATGCTTGGAAGACTGAAGGTGTTCTAAAGATGGAGGCAACAAAAGTAAATCAATAAATCAATAAATATTAAATGAATCAACAGCATTACAAGCAATCTTGAAGAGAATGGAAAATAAAAACAAAATTTAAAAAGTCTGTTATAAAATAGAGTTCTATAAAAATAACAAGACATAGTATTTTTTTCTGGACATATAATGACCCTAATCAGCATTGTAAATATAAAGATTCTATTTAACAAGTAGGTCAAAAACATTCTCCAGCTATTTAAATATGAAAACTCCATAGTATATTTTGTAATTAAAAATGCAAATGAAAAGTATCGTTTATGTCGCTTCATTTAAAACTGGACTAGCTAATAGGGGATGATCATAGGGTACTATTAACTGAAACAGGCAAACAATAATTCTTGGCGTTAGTAGAAATTAGTATATGAGTAACATCCATAAGTTACGAAATATTCATATTCTCTGGCAACTGCTCTTTGGAATCAATGTGGAAGAAACAGGGAGACACATCTGTATGAAGCATGTCTATTGACAAACCACTTTATAGCAAATTTAAAGACAAGGAAAAGAAAGTAGACAAACGTTATTATGACTCTGTAGGAACTAGAGAGATGGCTCAGCGGTTCTTGCTGCTAGGACCAGAGTTCATACCAAGTGTTCACAAACATCTGCATCTCCAGGGAATTTAATGCCCTCCTCTGGCCTCTTCATGCACACACACACACACACACACACACACACACACACACACACTCCACTAGATAAAAATAAATAAATCTTTAAGAAACCCCCAAAATATAACTAATATGTGACAATAAAGGGAAAATTTAATTGGTTACATTAAATAAAAGAGTATGTCACAAAATTGTTTAATAGTTGTGGTACAGCTATATAACACATGAGTAACTTCCTGAAAGTCAGTATGAAGAAATTATGGGTGTCGTGCTGAAATTACAGGCAATTGTCCTTGTTAAAGTGTTATATAATTTTGTTAGGAAAATTCTTCTGACCAGTGCTTATGCATGCGTGTGTGTAGAGCCATGTTAGTAATTACATGACCTTGAAGAGGTTACTAGGGACTCTAAAGCCTTGGCTGTGCCATGTGTATGGAGGAGATGATGGCAGGATGCACTTGGGGTTGTTATGAGACCAGATTAGGTAAGGCAGGGACCACACCCAGGTCTCATGTGTGCCACTGAGTGGAATGTCGTCAAGGTTGTGAAAGTAGCAACATCTTCAGGATTGACGATCATTGCCAGTGTTGATTCTCACTGGTCTCTACGGATCACAGAAAATGTTTCATCTTTCCCATCGTGACCATTAAAGGTCACTCCCACTCTTGCCTGTCTGTCTGATTTCATGTCCAGCTTTCCAAGATGAGCTACTGGCTCTGGCTAAGCCTCCCTGGATTTTCCAGCCATGAACAAATACTGACCAAGTCACACTCGGTCATTGTTTTCAGTTGATTCAGGTACATTCATGTTCTAGAAGGAGGAGGGTCTATAGATAAGTGAACACACAATGCAAGAACATTTCTAAGGGTCACCAGGCAGACTGATCTTTACCATTCTGCACTGGTACAACTGGATTGATTGTTGGTGGAAGGCTGAGACACACGATTGGTTTGTATCGTACCATATCTGTTTTTGTTTTTGTTTTTGTTTTTGTTTTTGTTTTTTTGTTTTTTGTTTTTTGGGTTTTTTTCCCGAGACAGGGTTTCTCTATATAGCCCTGGCTGTCCTGGAACTCACTTTGTAGACCAGGCTGGCCTCGAACTCAGAAATCTGCCTGCCTCTGCCTCCCAAGTGCTGCGATTAAAGGAGTGTGCCACCACTCCCAGCTATTTTTTTCTTTCTTTTTTCTTTTCATATCTGTTTTAAGTATTCAGTATCATACCATGTGTGCAAATCTGTAGTTAAGTATTTAAATATTATGGGAAAGATCAATGTATATAATTTTTTCTCTGAATAATAAAACTTGTAAATAAATTCTAACATCTTTCACTGCTCAGAGTTCTACATACACCCTATCTTCAGATTATAGCCTGGTCCGTCTTTCTTTCTTTCTTTCTTTCTTTCTTTCTTTCTTTCTTTCTTTCTCTTTCTTTCTTTCTTTCTTTCTTTCTTTCTTTCTTTCTTTCTTTCTTTCTTTCTTTCTTTCCTCCTTCTCATCCTCATCCTTCTCCTCGTCCTCCCCTTTCTCAGTATGAGAGAGGAAATACACATATTTAAGTAAGTGTGGTATATGTGCACACTTGCACATAAACACACATAGACATCTTTGGTTGTACTGCTGTATCACTTCAATTTATTCCATTGAGACAGAATATCTCATTGAACCTAGAACTAGGTTGATAGCCAGTATTTCTCCAGTCTCCACCCACCCCTCACAGCACTGGGGTTCTGGACACTTGTGGCTACATCTGATTTTTTACTGTAGATGGTGGGATCCAAACTCAGTTCCTGGTGCTTCTGTTGCAAGCACTTCTACTCACAGAGACATCTTTCTAGTCTGTGCCTTCTTCTCTGAAAATAATGATCTGTTTTATGCAGATCTCTAACTGGTCCCTAGGGCAGAAAACATGTTGCTCTTTGCTTTCTTCATTTCTTTTCAGAAGTTCCATAAGGACTGAACATAAGCTAAGCCTCCTAGAAGTGCTCACTTGAATCAGTGGACTATTAACTAACAAAAGACCAAGTATTTACCATCTAGTTTTCTTTGAGAAGAGATATCAACATTGACCCACTCATCATGACCAAAGGACATTTTTGGAGATTACCCACTGTAGTTCTCAGCTGGGCCTATCTATAGCTTAGTTGACAGAGTACTTGACTAGCATGCATAAAGCCCTGGATTAAATCTATAGTACCACATTCACTGGACCTAGTGGTGCATACCTATAATTGTGGGACTATGGAAGTGGAGACAGGACCAGAAATTAAAGGTAATATTTGGCTACATAGTGAACTCAAGGACAGCCTAGGTTAAAAGAGAGAGGGAAATGGGGAGTGGGAGTGGTGGTAGAGGGAGAGGAAGGGAGGGAGGGAGGGAGGGAGGGAGGGAGGGAGGGAGGGAGGGAGGGAGGGAGGGAGGGAGGGAGAGAGAGAGAGAGAGAGAGAGAGAGAGAGAGAGAGAGAGAGAGAGAGAGAGAGAGAGAGAGAAATTTGAAACAACAAGGGTTTTAGCTCACACTCTGGCTAGGAACAATGGCGCACACACACAGCTATGGCATTGGGATTGAATTTGATTTTCTACAACAAAGCCATTTAAGAGCACTGGTTGCTTTTCCATAGGATTTTAGTTTGATTCTCAGCACTTAAGTGGTGGCTTATAACTGTCTGTAACTCCAGTTCCAGGGGAATCTAATGCCCTCTTCTGGTCTCTGCATGCACCAGACACTCCCATGGTATACAGAGATACATGCAGGCCCTTTAAATAATAATAATGGTGGTGATTATCACCTGGAGGATGATGTCGTTTAAAATCTGAGGATAAAACTTTGGGCTGTTTTGCCTGGTTGGCACTTTCTAACATAATGCCTTGCTAACATTAGTACTTAGGCCTCTAGCTTAAAACGGAAACACAAGATGTAAAGATGATAGCTAAGTGCTCCATGTGGATTGAAAGTGTAGCTTAGAGAAGAGACTGTGTCTTCACCCCAAAAGTGTGCTATTATAAAGAAATCAGTCAGCTTTTTTTCCCCCTGGCAATTTCCCAGCTCTGTATTAACTATCCAGATTAATGTCAGATCATACCCCAGGAATTATTCATGAAGATCCTTTGCACAATGTAATTGCAGGGCTTGGCATCCAGAGTGTAGTCTCAACGTTTTATAGATTAGTTTCCCTTCCTGTCCCATGGAAGAGACAATGATCTAAAGCAACTTAGTCTGGGGAGGGAAAGGAGTTGTGATTTCACATGAAAAGACATTTGTCAATTGAGAATCCCGAGTCTCACTTACATGTGCCTTGGGAGAGGGGACTGCAGTCTCACTAAGGAGATAGATGGCTCTGGGCCCATGAATAGCAACTTTCATTGTGGATCTTTCCTGGGTGAATACAGGGGCAATTTATCTACATTTAAGAATTAGTTGTATCAAACAGTAATTCCACTAATCTCTACCATCACATTACCCAACGTAATGTATTCAAGCAGATGAAAATACCTTGCTATTCCAGGCAAGCAATGACTGTCTGGCTGCAATGACCCTTGAAAGAGTACTCAATGTAATCCAAAGATTAATACTCAAGAGAAGTCTAATGTTTTACAACAGACATGAAGCTACTTCCATGATTGGCCTTACTGGTGAGATTACAGACTCCGATTGTTCAGGTTTTGACTTCCGTGTGTGCTTGTGTGGGTGTGTATATGTTTTCGGGTACATGTGGGGAAGCCAAGAAGACAGCCTCAGGTGTCATTCCCCAAATACCATCCACTTTGTTCACTGAGACAGAATATCTCCCCCACCCCTGACCTGGAACTCACCAAGTAGGCCAGACTGACTAGTGAGCCCCAGGGACCCACACAGTCTAGAAGTATGTGCCACCACATATGACTTTTAAAATATTGGTTCTGGGGGGGTCAAATTTGGGTTCTCATACTCAGTGGATAAACGACTGAACAACCAAGCAATGTCCTGTGACCCAAGGTAATGACTTTTAAAGGTGGAGAATAGCAATTAAAAATCATTTTAAGTAGTGTTTTCTTATTGTACTATGTTCACTACAAAGATAATAATCCTGGACCATTTTCTGTGGGCTCCTAAGGTACATAGGTGTTTTATTTTTAGTGTGATTAATAAGTTTATGTCTATATTATATCCATAGATTTATATCTTTATATATTTATATCCATAGATATGAATACATTCCTTACAAATACACATATGCATATATTATATGTATTGTATAAGATAAGTATTTTATTCTGGTTCTTATTAAAACCTCTTCTGGAGAAGTTAAACAGGAAACCTACTAAAATAAGTGATGTACTGACCTAATAAGAACTTACATTTTCCTCCTAATTATATTACATTAAATTAAAGCTGCCAAGGAATCTTTTGGTCCTAGGTTTGTCGTCAAGAGTTAGCAGGTTAATGGGGTTTCTAACTACAAGAATCTTCAGCTCTGTGAATTTTTTCTAGAAGAATTCTTTAACTACCTTTTCATTACATTCAAGTTAACTTTTCTTGTCTATGTACCCCAATTATCAAGTTAGTCATGTTGTTTTTTTCATGTACGAGTGGCATGTATGTCTGTGTAACACATGTGGACTGGTGTCCACCGAAATCAACAGAAGGCATTGAATCCCCTGGAACTGGAGTTACAGATGATTTTGAGCTGGGAACCCAACCCAACCTCTGCCAGAGCAGACAGTGCTCTTAACATTGGTCTATCTCTCCATCTCCAGAACCACATTTTCCATTATCTGTGTGCTACTTCATTACTGTGGTACTTGTATAACATAGCCACACACACACACACACACACACACACACACACACATGTGTGTGTGTGTGTACATGCACACACAGAGATATCTCTATATGCACATGTATAGATACATGCAAAGTACTGGGAAAACATCTGGATTTCAATCCATAATTTAGATTCTTAAACAATACTATTCTCATATGTATCTCATTTTTACTAGGCTATGTGTTTATAACTTTGACCTAAAAATGATTACTGAGAAGGCAGTGAGAAAAATTCACAAGAGTAGAATGTCTATTACTAAAAATAGAGGTTTCACACACACATTAATGAAAAAAAAAAAAAAACGGGCTATCATTGCGAACTTTTCTGTGACCCAAAAATGTTAACCTCAAGTTGTTTCCTTCCATGGAAATTCATTAAAGAAAAACACAATCCAATATGCTACAGATTCTAATAATTTATCTTGAAGTTTTATACAGATACAATGTATCTTGGTCTAATAGGCCCTGTGCAATTATTTTCTACATATCACTTTAGCTATTTGGGAGATTTAATAGGAGGGAAGATTCATTATATACTGTGCACACTGTGCATATCTGTATTTTATACCTACAGAGACTCCACTTCTTAGCAGAGAAAAATATCTCCTAGAAGAGCTACAATATCCCCAGTCACTCTTGAGTGGCCCTTAAGGGTGTTTGAGTTAGCACCTCCACATGACTGCCTTCCACTTTCATTCTGAGAACTCTTCAAGAATATTCCGCACCCACAGTGCCATGGAGTTTTTGAGCACTGGAAATGTAATTTTGTTTCATACAAATGAAGCCCGAGCACAAGGCCTTAGTGCTTCACTCTGGTGGTACTGTTGAGTTGATGTTCTAAATCCCCTGTTGGTTTTTGGCGGGCAAATATGTCTTTTCCAGTTGATGATGGTTTTCTTTTTAAATTCTTACATGGTGTGTGTGTGTGTGTGATGTGTGTGTGTGTGGGGGGGGTATGTGTGTATGGTGTGTGGGGCGTGTGTGGTGTGTGTGTGTGTGTGTGTGTGTGTGTGTAAGTATGTGCATAGAAGCTAGAATATATATTGATAGCCCAAAGCTGGAATTGCAGACACTTGTGAGCTGCTTGTGATGTGGGTGCTGGGAACTGATCTTAAATGCTGAGCCAGCTCTGCAACCCTGGGCCATGTTTGCTTTATTACATCTTTATTCTCTCTGCTTATTCTAGGGTCCATAGGCACTGAGTAGGCACATTTTAAATGTTTATTAAGTGCCTGAATGGACAAGTGAATGGTTCTTTAATGTGTGTCTAATGGGCTGAAGCCATTTATCTACTAACCTTCCCTTACAGTCCTGCAAGAAGAGATCAACAACTCCTGCCAAGCCAGCTCTTTCCTTGAGAGTCATCAGATAAAGTGTGTGATCGATTGCATGCTTCAGACTTTTGCTGCCAGAGGAGGTAAAGAAGGTATTTCTCTAAGTAATCTCCCACTGAAAGTTATATTTCTTTCCTTGGAAATGTGCCCATTCTTAATTTAGAAGCCTGAAGATTTCATCCCATTGGAGTAAATGTTAAAACTCTGGGTGAAACAAAACAAAACAAAACAGAGAGATCTGCTCTCCTTTCTACCATGCCATACTGTGAGCATTAATTTTGGATCATTCCTATAATACTCCCCACCATTTGTGAATATTTTCAATGTGCAAAGCACTCACTCATGTGTGTTAATGGGTTAAATCCTTGCAACTGTGGAGGCAAACACTGTTTTAGCTGCAAGGGAGAAACACAGACATAAAGAAGTTATTTAACTTGTTTAAGCTATTGCCCAGTCAATAGCTGCCAGAGAAGGCTTTCCACTCAGGCAGTATGGCTCTGTGGTCTTACTGAGAATAATATTTTAGTGCTGTCTGGATGTTTCAAGAAGCAACTTCTTTGGGTAGTATATTTTTTCTCTGTTGCCAGGTCAATTGCACCAAGGCAAGGGTCTATAACAGCAGTTTAGTGTCTGAAATGGAAGCATTAAAATATTTTTGTGGGTTTCACTCAAATTATTTCCAATTTGTTTTCAAAGTAGTTATGCCTGAAGATGAGACAGAAAAAAATAAGCTGGTGTTGGACCAGTATATGCAGATGATAAAAGTGCATTTATTAAGTCGTTGGGGAAAAATATTTTGTTTTTTTGTTTGTTTTTCTGGTTCTGGAGCTCAGTGTGTAGCTGGACTGACATCAAAACCACAACAAAAACTTCTTGCCTCTCAAATATGAAGATTGAATGTATGATCATAACATAACATAACAAAACAAAATAAAACAAAACCTCAAACATCAGAATTTTTCTGATTGTTAATTCTATGTCTGTTATTTGAAAATCCGTGGGTATTTGGAAACCTTGTGGCTCTGTTTGAGCTGCTTGGTAAGAATTCCTTCCTCTGTCCAGCAGAGGGCAGGCGAGGTAACAAAATCTAGCTGGGCTAAGCTTGCACTGCCTAGGTAAGAGATAGCTCTGAGCACTTCAAAACCACAGGCTGAAGATGCTGGATTGCAGGGCCCAGGAAAGAATAATAAAAATTCCTCTTTGCACTAGAAGAAAAGTAGGCAAGAAAGAGTTCTTGACAGAAGGACTCGACGCTTCTTTGTCAAAGTTTGGATCTTGAGTGTGTGAGGGAACTTGGGGCTGAAGTGTTAAATGTGAAATGGGAACTGTTTCTTCCCTGGAGTTTTGGCAAAGACCATTTTCATTTTAAAAAAAAATGAACAGGAACAAGCAGAGAGCAGGGGAGAAGAGTAAACCAGTAAGAAATCAGTGTTTCAATGGGAATGACCCAGGGGAAGTTGAAACTCTTCAGCAATAATCTGAAGAAAGAAATTTTATTTTTAATTTGTTTTATCATTATTTTCACCCTGGTAGTAGTAAGATCAAGTTAGTTACTGAATCTCGCCCTTCTCTGTGATTTCTTTTTTATTTGATCTGTGACCAACGTTCAAATGTTTGTTTTTACATTGTCACTATCTATGTTTTTGCTCTGTGGTACTCTAGTGTCGGGTCTCTGAATTCATGACGTGTTTTCACAGAAAGACTTCTTCCAAACCATTGATCCTGTGCTGTGGTTATGCGGTGTTGTTATGTGCGAACTCTTTTGAACTTGAAGTTATTTTGAAAACATGTGGTGTGAGTGCTATAACGCAAGACAAAACTTGAATTTTAAGCTGTTCTGACACTCTCTCAAGGCTGCTTCGTGAAAGCCATGACTACACAGACAGATTGGCTGTTGGGCTGCTTAGTTCTGTGGCATCCACCCTCCCTCCAGAATGTTCCTCAGAAGGTATTGTGGATAACACTGAGCACAAGTCTTCAGAATGTGGTAGTGAGACTACAGAACAATTTCATATATTTTATTTGCAGTTGAACAATGTAGCCTGGGTTCCTCATTTTGACAATGACATGTTAACCCTAACAATAACAAATGGATAAAACCTTCTCTAGGCTGGAACTAACTACAGAGCAGTAATAATAGCCAGGTTATCAGCACTGTATGGTTGTACCAGAATTACCAGATGCTTTCTCAGTACCGGTGGGTGAAAGACCTACTCTTAAAACAGACAGAGTGGAATCTCGTATTTGACAATTAAAATTCCCCAAATCCTCTGATAGTCTGGCTTCCTGTTTCCTCACCAAGACAGGTGAGTTCCTCATCTAGAACTTGCTATCATGAGCTCTCACCAGAAAGGATCCAGCCAAGTACCAATCTGTCCTTCAAAGGCACAATTCTGTTCTGTACAGAAAAATAGAAGTAGCAGCTAGAAACTTCAATCAGTGCTTTTGGACCCCAAAACTATAACAGTGCCACACCGGTGTCATTAAAGCTAACTAACCATATTAAACGAATATTAAAATATGGGCTCCTTTGCATACCATAATGAGCCAAGCTGCTTTTAAGTTTCTTCCTGTGCTTTGAGGTGAGGTGACATTTACATTCCCAAACTTTGAAGTCGGAACAAAATGCACAGGTAGAGGGTACTAGATCAAATAGTAATCAACTTCAAAAAGCATGTTGGCTGTTGGATGTCCCTGGGCTAATTTCCTCTAGACATTTTAAATGTAAATGTCTAAACTCATTTAAAAATGGTAAATTGGTCTAGGTTCAATCAAAAAGCATCCTGACACAGAACAGGGAGACCAGGCTAATTGTCATTTGTTTGTCAAATGAATTCCATTTGGAAAGCAATGAAACCTCCAAGCCAATTCTTTTAAGGTGAGCTGGTAGTTGTATTATCAGTTAAATGCAGTAAAAATGCATAATCATAGGATGATAATGGGAGCTGAACCAGTGTTAGCACTGGCTGCCACAGGGCATGGAGCGATGCAACCTAAGTGCTGTAATGCTGCCTTGCCCACAATGGTACCAAGTCTGGTCTTTAGCCTTACAGACACTTTCTTTGCATTTAAAAAAAAAACTTTATCAAAGCACCATGGCAATATAGAAAATGTCAAAGTGAAATGCACTGTAGGCAAATTGAGATTTCATTAAGTTTAAATTTATTGCTTTTGACTGATGTATTACCATGCTTGTTAAGAGCTAGTAATTTGGAATATCTGTCTGCTTGGTAAAATAGCTTTGTCTCCTTGCATATTATTTCGTATAGACTTTGAAAGGCCACAGTCATTCCAAGTCAGGACTTGGAACTGTTTTTCAGTAGTGTTTTGAAAATGGTGCTTGTGCCCTGGTAGAGATCCACATACGTCCTAAAAGTCATGTAAATTTATAGGAAATTAGTGTGGAATTTTTGTTGAGTCTTGATGTGTAAGGTATGTGCAAAGGTGGAATTGTGCAGCCATCTCTCCTGTTCTCTTCTCCATATGGATGGTTGGGATAGAGGGGTGATGGGTAGTGAGTGAGGATGAAGGATATACCATATCCAGTTACCAGAAAAATGGAACTCTATGTAGAAAAATAGACCCTCAACTGGGATATTTTACAAGCAAGGAAAGGGAGAGCTAAAGGTCCCATGATTTTGTCAGAATTACACAAGAACCCATAATTCCTTTGGTCACTTGGGTCTCTGCGTTAATGTTAGTTGTTCTAGGAAGCCTTCCTTCCTTGCTACTGGGGCTGGTTACTAACACAGAAGCTCCAAAACTTTTAATAAAAGACTGTGGTGGTTTGAATGATTGTCCCCCATAGTCTTGGCACTTGGACCCTTGGTTCTGATTGTTGGTGCTGTTTGAATGGATCTAAGAAGTGTAGTCATGCTGAAGGAAATCTGTCACTTGGGGTGGACTTTGATGCTTCAAAGGCTCACATTGCACCTCGTCTTCATTCTCTGACTCATGTTTGCACTTCAAGATGTGAGTGAGCTCTCCTCAGCTTGCTGTTCTAGTGGCTGTCCTTCCTGCTGCCATGCTTCCTCACTGTGATGGCAATAGACTTTTATCCTTCTGGATGCCCAAATAAACCCTTCCTTCTATAAGTTATAAGTTGCCTTGGTCATGGTGCTTTATCACAGCAAGAGAGGAGTAACTATTTATACAAAGTAGGCCTAGAGGTAAAACTGGTATTATGTATACATGGTAACTACAAAAGTAAACATGCACGATTACTTGATAAAATTCAGAATAGAACAGTTGAGTGACTTTTAATCTCTTCTTCAAGATAGATCTACAAATGGGAAGAAATGAATTCTTTTCAGGGCTTGAAGTTCAAATGTAGAAACCATCCTTAGTTCATGGCCATATGAAAACAGTCAGTGGGTTGAATTTGACTTCAGGTCAAGTTTACAGATCCCTAAGCTGACATGTTATGCTATTCGGTTTTCTCCACTTGACAGAAGATTCGGAATCACTCCCTGGCTCAACATTTTGATTATGTCAACCCACATTAGAAAAGAAAATTCTATGAGAACAGAGACCTTATTGGTTTCCCCCTGCATCCCCAGGTCATGGGAGAGTGGTTGCCAGAGTCACCAAATAGTGGCAATCATTTGGTTGATATTCAACGAGCACAAAAAGAGTCTACATCCTATTGCCAAATGATTAGATAAGAAGACACTGTGTGGCAATGGTGGTGTGGGGCAGGGCTGCCTTTAATCCCAGCACTCAGGAGGCAGAGGCAGGCAGATCTCATAAGGTTGAGGTCAGTCTGGTCTACAGAGCGAGTCCCAGGACAGCCAGAGCTACACAGAGAACCTCTGTCTTAAAACAAAGCAAAGCAAAACAAAATGAAGACATGGGACCTCCCAAGGGACAGGAAGTGCCATTGTTCTGTTAGATTCTCCACTATTAAAATATTACAGGGGCTGGAGAGATGGCTCAGCAATTAAGAGCACTGACTGTTCTTCCATAGGACTAGAGTTTGATTCCTAGCACCAATATGGCCGCTCACAACTATCTGTTCCTCTAGTTCCAGGTAATCTGACATCCATTTGACCTCCACAGGCACCAGGCATGCACATGCTGCACAGATATACATACAAGTAAATCACTCAAACACATGAATAAGAAAATCTTTTTAAAAATATATGCATGCACACACATATAGTCATATATGTATATTGTTTATGCAGCTTTTAGAGGGCACATATCTATCTACTTGCTTACTTTGTGTATCTCCACATATTCTAAGTGATTGTTTTTAAAATCTCCTACATGAATATACTCACATCTAATATAAGCCATCTACCTGCTGGAATCTCCTCCGAAATTTCAGGATCAGAAGTAGAGCCATGCCAGGGCAGATGTTCAGAGTTCAGTTTACTTATGATCATGACTGTGGAATAGTTAAAGAGCCACGTGCTGCAGGATAGTGAAAGCATTGAAGATATGCTGTGTTCTGGCTAACTAGGGCTTCCTTATATTCATAAAATTAGGATGGAATCTAGGGACTAAAGATGGGCCTATGTCATACATAACCCGAAGTTCAAGTTATTCACTTAATAAAGCCCTTTGACAAAGACAAAGATGAGAATCTATTGGAGCAATAGCAGGTCCAGTGTCTTTTTATCTGTTCCAGGTTCCTTGGAAAGTCCAGTGTCTTCTTATATATTCATCTGCCAGTGTCCAGACTCACTCTACACTTATTCAATAGCAATAATGAATGTATGTTACCAGTGCTGTCCGTGGAACTATTTGCAATTTACTAAGTTTTAACTGACTAAATTACTTAACTAGACTTTTCCCCTTGTGCTAGACATTTTGTTTGTATATGGCAAAAAAAAAAAAGCCACCCCCAAGTGAGAATTTTGTATTAAAAAAAAAAAAAAAAAAAAAACGTTGGAACTAAACTTACTTTCTTTCCTTCTATGACTCTGGTTACAAACTGAGGCTAGCAAAGGCTTTGCAGAGGACGTGACCCTAACACATCCATGATGACTACTTGGAGATGGGTGCTACTTCATAAGACAAGGTGTTAAAAGGAACTTTAATCAGAATTGAAGCAAGGCATTGCTTAAATCTTGCTAATCAGAAAATTAAATCAATTCTCATATTCTTAATTAACTGATACTCCATGAAAGGTTATCATATTCACATTGAGGAGTTGTATCTTTATCAAAAATTCTGTGGCTTTCTCAGTGTTATCTATAGTTTTTTATATTTAGTAAAATGTTACTGGATAAAGGGATTATATTTATAATATATTTATAATTCTCACAATGATCCATTGGGGTTCACATCATTAACTCCATTTAGTAGAGTTGAGGAACCAGATAACTTGCCTGATGTCTAGTAGCTGTAAAAGACACAGGTGTTTGTGAACCCTAAAGCTATAATAGATATGCAAAGGACCTATAGAGTAAAAAGAGATTAAAATACTAAAAAAAATAAAATGAAATAATAAGGAAAACAAACAATTACTCAAGCAACAATGACAACAAAAAACTAGGTAAAGCCCTGATATGACCTTATGGGACTAGGAACCCCCAAAGATGCTAGTAAGTTTGTTTTCTGTTGGCCATCTACTGATGGCCATGCATCCTACTATCAAGAATAGTTTGTTGGGGCTGTAGAGATGGCTCAGTGGTTAAGAGAACTAACTGTTCTTCAAGAGTTCAAATCCCAGCAAACACATAACCATCTATAATAGGATCTGATGCCTTTTTCTAACAAGCAGATGTACATAAGGATAGAGCACTCAGATATACATAAAATAAATATATATACTTAAAAAAAAAAAGACTAGTTTGTTTCCCTAGTGAGACTCCCTGGACAAAGCTATCTATTCTTTTGCAAGTAGCTTATCTATCCCATGTGGTTTCTGGGTTAGGGATAGGAAATATGTCAGCCTCTCCTTTAGGCTCTAGGGCCCCATCTGGTGCATACCTGTGCAGTTCTTGTGCATGCTGCCTCAGTCTCCATGAGTTTATATGAAAAAAAGAAGAGGAGGAGGGGGAAGAGGAGGAAGAGGAGGAGGAGGAGGAGGAATAGAAGGAGAAGGAGGAGAAGGAAGAAGAAAGTAAATTCTTGGACTCTGTCCTGAACCCACTGAATCAGAATCCCTGAGGCTGGTTCCCACACCCTGTATCATCAGGACCTCCTTTTGTTCCTGTACAAGCATACTGAAGAATCTCTACTTTCCATATGTGCTAACCCCCATGTCTGCTGGGGCTCACAACCTCCACGCTATTACACCTCCAGAGCATAATTGATGTCCTTTCCTGCTGCATTCTTTGCTCTACTTACATTACCAAGAAACAGTTGACAACAATAAGCAAAAGTCCCAAATTGTTTAAAAAGCCACCTCCTCCAGGTGTACCTTAACAATTGCAGCATGTGGTCAGTTCAATCTCACACATTTTAAGCAATGAAAGGATTATATGATGCTAACCACTGGACTCAGCATTAACTTGCCAAGGCGGTAGATTCCTGAGTTTAGGTGAGTTTTATTGACTAGTTTTAGAATTTGGTATAAGTTAACGAGTTTCTTTTCAAATGTGATAGTCTATAGATAATATCAATGATAGTTTCTTAACTCAAGGGCCTGGATGAACATCCTTAAACTATTCTGAGTAAATGGTGGATTGCTGGACACCATCTTAAAAATTAAAAAAAAAAAAAAAGTACCTTCTTTGAATGGTCATTAAGTGAAGGACTTGCTGTGTCTTGGAGAATTCCTGACTCATTTGAAGGTACACGTTTTGAATTCAAGAAATTATGGAACCCTAAGTGGCTCATAAAAAAATTATTAGAGTGCTAGTTCTTGAGGGCGTGTCCTTATTTTGATCCTTCTATCTTATGACGTCTTTGGGGAACTATCCCAGGTTGGGTAGTTGGTGAAAGAAATTTAATGTTCTACTTGGCAGGGTCCTGTCATTCCACCTTCGGAAACATGAAAACCCCGGCCTGAATGTATCTGCCAAAGATCATGCCCATTAGATTAAGTCAGTTGGATCCGGAAAAGACAATTTGCAAATTCGTGTACTCATTTATGGAAATGTATGTTTCCAGGCCAGAGCTAGCCAAGGCTACAAAGAAGTGACAGTCAATTCGGCCTCTCATCCACCTGCGCCTGCCTACTGGATCCCACTGGGATGATCTTACATTCAGTTTAAACATGAGCTGTAACAATTTGTTTTAGAAAGGGAATTATTTCATGCCAAATTAGGATACATGAAACAGTGTAACCTAAATACACCCTTTCAAAGTAGCTGTTAATGTTTTTTTAAGAGGGAAAAAGAAACACATCACCTTCAGTAGGTTTTACCTTTATCTCTTAATATGTTTTTGAATAATGAATGGTCTGCAGACCATGTTTATTGCAGCTCTGAAAAGAGAGACTGCCACTTGGGCAGGAAAAAAAATATATAGAAGTTTCAAATCACTAGCAGTGATAAGTGGCCCTGCGCGAATAAATTTGAAAGAGGGAGGTGCTACAAAGTCTCTCTATTAGCATCATGACACCTTGCAAGAGGGAACTTGTGCTGGGGAAAAGTTGGGAACAGTGTGACACATGAGAAGAGAGAAACCTGCAATCAATTGCTTTCAACTCTGCACATGGGCACACAAGTGGACACCCCCCACAGCTCAGCCTCAGGCCTGGAGCTGTCTAGAAGTAAGACAGGAAGGTTACCAGGCTCTGGGTCTCTAACTCCCGTCCAATCTACAGACAACACCTCACGTATCTGAACAAAATATCACCTGTTGGTCATTAGTATCAGAGAAATTTGCATAGCTGCCTCTGGAGTGAGAAATCAGCCTTCACAGAGGCAGACGCTGGAAGCAGATAAAGCCTAAGAAGAATGCCTCTTTTTTTTTTTTTAACTTTAGAGATTAATGCAGATGAGAACCCATCACAGCCATTTTAGGGAGACACTTCTCCATTACAGATAACTGGAACGGGGACTATCGACTTACCTAATAATGGGCCTCTTTACTCCAGACACCGTCACTTATCAGCTACATTAGTTTAAGACCTGCAATTTTGAACTTCACATTATTGAGCTTTAGGAAGATTGAATTACTGAACTTTTGTTGGTGAGTATCTCTGTAAAATTTTCTGAAAAGGATAGTCTCCCTTCTTTAGGTGAAAGTGAAGCCAGACTGCATACTTTATTGATATTTACAGGCATACAACTGGTTGTGCTAATGCACTCTAATGTCTGCCTGCTTGATAGGAGGACTGCTGCTCTGCTTTGCCCCCACCCCCACCCCCTTTTTTATGAGATAATGTGGAGGACTGTAGTCTCTTTGTAAGCTTAGTCCTCATGATTGCTTCCCCCCTCCCCTTCCTTCTTTCCCCCAAAACCTTATTTATTAGAAGGCTTACACTAAGATTCTCTTGAAAAATGCTCCATGGTTGCCTCTGCCATGGGCGTAGTCTCTGCAGAGTTTAAACACCAAAAACAACCCCAATTTGGCTCAATTCCTCTTTTCTTCCCTCCCTCTCTTTTTTTTCTGGTGTGTGTGTGTGTGTGTGTGTGTGTGTGTGTGTACAGGCCAGAGGGCAGTCTCAAGTGTTACTCCTCAGGGCTGCAGTTCACCTTGTTTTTGTTTTTATTTTGCTGTTGTCTTTTTTCTTCCTCTCTCTTCTAAGCACCCCACCCTCCACCCCTTCTCTAGTTCCCTACAGAAAAGAGCAGGGTTTCCCAGGGATATCAACCAAACATGACATATCATGTTGTAATAAGACCAAGCACGTCCCCTCACATTAAGACTGGACGAGACAACCCAGTAGAAGGAAAATGTCTTCTAAAGCAAGCAAGAGTCAGAGGCAGCCCCAGCTCCCACTGTTAGGACTCCTATAAGAACACCAAGTTACAGAACCATAGCATACATGCAGAGGACTCAGATCAGACCCATACAGGCTCTCTGATTGTCAGTTCAGTCTCTGGGTCTTTCACTGGCCTGGGGCTTGCTGATTTGGGTGGGCTGGCTGGCCTCCTATCTTCTCTGTCTGGTATTAGGATTACAGGAGCCACCATGACTGCTTTTTTTTTTTTTTTTTTTTTTCTAACTAGCTCTCATGCTGGTCTTAAGGGTTCAGGTAAGAAACAGAGGGACATGGACACCATTCCATAGGCAAGCTGTTCTTACACAGGCTGTACAAACACCCATGCTGAGGAAGAGATTCAGTCTCCAAGTGATGATGACTGGCTGTTTTCAGAGTTATCTTACAGACATCCCCTTTGCTAGTTCCAGCAGGGCTTTGTATTCTCTAGTTAACAGAATCGTAGCCAGAGCCTAGAACTGACGTTCTAGTTTTGAGCAAGAGTAACAAATGCTGTTCTGTGCATACTGGGCAGAATTAAGGGATGACTCACTTGTTCTTACATTTGCATACATGAATAAGCTAATTTTTGGCAAAGATGGAAGTGGGGCCAGAGAATCCCAACCCTTGTGGGTAGTAATACTGTGACTTCCCTGAGAAAGGAAAGAATAGGGAAAGAAAATGACAAATGGGCCATGTGTATCTATCTGCAAGATGGTAGAGATGGGTGACACTTGTCATACAGCATACACACACACACACACACACACACACACACACACACACACACACACACAGAGGAACTGGAGAAATGGTTCATCAGAGTGGATGTAGCAAGGGTGTGTACTGTTCTTGCCAATTACTGAGTTCAGTTCCCAGCACCTATTAGGGACAGCTTACAACTGCCTGTAACTTGATCCCAGGGACCAAAAATCTCTGGTTTTTACAGTCTTCTGCATTCATTTGTGCATACCACCCCCAGACACACACATATACACTATTAAAAATGATAAAATGCCATTTTATTTTATTTTATTTTATTTTATTTTATTTTATTTTATTTGAGATAGAGTTTCTCTGTATAGCCCTGGCTGTTTGTAGATCAGAGAATCCCAACCCTTGTGGGTAGTAATACTGTGACTTCCCTGAGAAATGAAAGAATCACAGAACTTGAACTCACAGAAATCTACTTGCCTCTGTCTCCTGCATGCTGTGTTCAAAGTGTGTGTCACTACTGCCCAGTGATAAGTAAGTCTTTTAAATATTCAAATGTAAAAACCCAGTGTATGTTAAAGTCTGTTTCTACTCTGGTAATTTTTTTAACAGAGCTTAGGTGTTTGGTAGTCCCTGCTAAAACAGAACTTGGTCACTTGTGTGCTTATAATGGACACAATTAAAATTCAGTGGTCTGAAAAACTTCTAGGACCTGTTAATATTTTGATTTTCAAAGACTACTGAAAATTTGTAAGAAAAGTGAATGGTAGACAGAGGTAAGTTTCTTATACTAAGCTTTGTTCTTGCAAAACTAAAGAAACTGAAGATCGTTCTTCTAATCAAGGAACATCTAGCAAGCAATGAGTACAGCACCTGCCAATCACTGGCACAGAAATCTGCCAGGTAAGTCAGAAAATGAAGTTGTTCTCATACAATTTTTAGATCCCAATAGACGGCCTAGTTTCCATTTAAATCTAAACATTGTTGACAGTAAGCTGATTCAAGTGCTGAATCTAGAAGTAATACTCTTCGTTGGGTACAGGAAATACTATGTAACCTCAGCCACTTAGAAGGCTGAAGAGTGAGTTGAAGGCTAGCCTGAACTACATAGAAAGATCTGGATCTCAGTGAGTGAATGAAAGAATGGAAAAAGTAAAATAAAATCAAGACCTTTAGTACCTTATTGACGTTAGCTAGAAAATCTTGACATGTCTACTCTGTGTTGATTTGGAACCCTAAACCTGGAAATAAAAGGATCTTTTAGAGGAATCTTTTCCTAGCCTGAATTAGAAGGTAGAGTGGGTTCAGATTTTTCTATATCCTACTAGACACCCCAAGCTTGTGTATGTCCAGGTATTTATCACATGGATACATTACCAAGTGTGGGGACGTGTGCAAAGGCAATTATCTCCTATCTTACAAATAACTATTCCTTGGGATCCGGCCAAACTTTTCCAAAGGGGCTCTGGCTTGAAATGAAAGTTTCAGTGGGTTTATTTCATTCCTTATTTAAGTTTCAGGAACCATCTGCATAGGATTTCCCCCTAGCCATCTCACTATGGTACACCTGTGGGCACCATGGTGAGATATTCGAGATATTGAGTCTCTTTAAACAAGATACACAGTTGTCAAGTGCAGGATAAAGTACAGCTAGACTTTTTCTGAGACTCCAAATGTCCCCAGAACACAAAGGGAACAGGAGGACAGATGGGTGCAGGGACACTAATGGAGCATCAACTTCTCAGACATGTCGACTCCAGAGAAGCGAAGAAGGGGAAGGCCCAGGGAGGCAGGGTCACTCTGATAAGAACAGGGAGTCACTTTCTCCCATTGTGCCTGTTACACTTATTGGTGTGAATAAGGTTGTTTTGTTTTCAGAGAGACAGTCATGAGCAAAAGCAACAGAAAGACAGCGAGTGATAAGCAAGCTCAGGGAATCTGAGAACGGCACATTCGTGATAATATATGTTAATTTAGTTGGATAGATGTGAATATTTCCTTAAAGAACAAAGGAAGTTGAGCTATGGCTCAGATTTACATACCAAGGACTTTATATAGGCATTACTTGTGTTCAAAATGGACAGACCTTTGCAGTCATATCTTTCCATTATATTTTGTTGAGATGGCTTATTTATTTTAAATTACCTCCTCTTCTTCTTCTTCTTCTTCTTCTTTTTTTTTTTTTTTTTTTTTTTTTTTGCTTTGGAGATAAAAACTCTGGTGGAGCCAGACTTCAAATAGATGGTGTTCCAAGCACATCAAAACAAAGAAAGTGTTTCTGAAACCCAATGAAAGCATTTTTTGAATGACTCCCCCATCCATTCACAGCTCCTTTCAGCTCAGCGGCTCTGGCTCAGATAAAGCCTCAGACACCTCACAGGCTATTCAAAAGTATCAGATTCAACTGAAGGTGAAGAAAATGGGCTATCTGGAATATTCATGAGTTGGGAGCATCCCAAGTTTGGCCATTGTCTGAACAACTTCACAATTTCTTGGGGTGTATGTTACATAACAGATTTTCACAGGCACCCAGGGCTCCTATCAAGGCAAACCTTGTGATTCTAGAGCACACACATACATAACCTCTCTCTCTCTCTCTCTCTCCCTCTCTCTCTCTCTCTCTCTTACACACACACACACACATACACCCCACCCTCTCTCTATCTCACACACACATACACACACATACCCTCACAATACAGCCCCTCAAATATACACCCTCACAATACACCCTTACACAGACAAACACCCACCCCTCCACATCCACACCCACACACCCTCATACACAAATTCCCTCTCTTACCCTGTCCTAGTTCTATTCTTTCCTTACTCAGGTTATAAGGAAAACACTGCCCTATCTTTAGGGTGACTATTCTATTTCTTCATTTAACAGGTTCAACTATGGCCTTGATAACACTCCCTAAAGTTTGTTTAAATTCATGTTCTGTTTTCTAAATATGTAGAGGCTTTAACTTCCATTGGAGCAATGCCCAGGCCATTGTATCATACTTTTTTGAAACAGAGAGACAAAATGTTTACTAAACCAGGTGAGATGTAAACAGAGATTACTAAGATGCAAAAATAATCATTTCTCTTCTGTCCAATGAGAGTGGTACTGCCAAGGGTCTGTACTGAATCAGAAATTACAAGACATAAGCGGTACATTTGATACTTTCTTCTTCATAAGATTGCCATCTGCCTAACGGTTTGCCTGCAATTGAGTTCAAACATGTATCCCTAAAATCTTATGTGGGAGTCCCTCCGTGTATCCCAGAGATGCCTCCATTGTGACTTTGGACAAACAGATTTTCCCACTCAAATTTCCAATCTAAATAATCTGCGAACAGAACCTTACTTTCAAAGCCCCACCACTAAATGGAAAAGAAACAACTATTGAACCATTCTAATTAAAAATAAATGGCAAGCCACTGATGAGGTCTCAGACTGACTCTGAATCCATGAAGAGATTTGACATGGAAGGCGCTAGGGAAACCAGTGAAGTTGTCTTCAAGAAGGACGGATTACACTTTCCCAAAAGGTATGTCAATATGCTGACCCCTAGAACCAATGGATGTGAAGAGAGATTTTCACAGATAGGATCAAGAATCTCAAGATGGTATTATTTTGCATTACTTGGGTTGCTAGTTCCTAATTCTAATGACAAGTGTCTCTCTAAGAGACAAATATTTGAGCACTGCAGCACAAAAGGAAAGAGAAAGTGAGGCAGAGATTACAGTTATGAGGTCACAAACCCAGGAGAATCCAAAGCCACTCAAAACTGGGAGATAGAGAGAATGCCCTCTGAACCTTTGGAGGGAAGAATAGCTTGCAGACACCTCATCTTCAGGCTTCTAGGCTCCACTCAGCCTCATTGCTGTTGGTTACTGTGTGCCAGGAATTGCTTGTGTTTGTATGTCTGTCCTTATAATCCCACAGACAGCCACAGTCAGAGTTTACCTACAAGTTGCAAGAGCTGTGCCAGGCCTAAAGCACCGCTTCTCAGATACCAGAGTGCATATAAGAAAGACCAAGCCTAAAACATACTGGAAACTGCATTGTTATTGGGCATATGAGATCCCCCTACTTCAGGGTCAGGCAGCTTGAGTCTCCTGACTTTACTGGTGTGTTACCTGCCCCATGATTGCATTTGGGAAATCTGTGTACTTGATTGGAAGGGCGACTGGTTCACTTGTAAAAATTTCAGGATTGTAACTTTTGGGTTAGGTAGCAGGGTTTACTACTTTGTTGGCTGAACTTGGTGGAAGATAGAGGGATAAAAGCAAGGGTGTCTGCTCTGTTGTCTTGACCTGAGTCTTTCTTGACCACCTATCTAGGTCATCAGGGTGCATGGTTGGTTGGAAAAGAAATAATGAAGAAAGTTTGGATTCAGAATACATGCTAGTTCAGGGAAGACTTCCAATTCAAGACCCAACCTTCCAAGAGATTTTGGGTCTCTTTTATGACAGTCGCCAATTCCCAAGGCTGTCAGTTTCTGACTAGAAAGGGAAGAGATGGAGATGAACTAGCTGAAGTTATACTTTGGAAAGTTTTGATGCCAGGTCTAGAGCTCTAAAATACTACCTGGCTTACAAGGAAATTCTTGACCAGCGGGTCTTTCTTGGTAACTCTCTTAGCTCATTGAGTTGCCTAGTTCAAAGTGAGTACCTCATATTTGCTAACTGGATCCCTGCCCCTCACATTCTGCTTTCTTGCATCTGAGCAGAGTTCAACTTAGTTTTTCTTTCTTATTTGGGTGAGCCCTTTCTGACCTAGGTTATGAATCTTTCCAGGGGATGGGGTACTAAGTTATCCTTGCCACTGTTCTATCCGTGTGCCTCCTACACTGAACTGCCGGTGTTACGTTTCCATTCTGCCTTTCCCTTCCACGTGAGCACAAAGGTGAGCGGCATGCCTAACTGGTCTTCTTCACTCTTTGTGGGATAATGTATGGAATCATATGCATGCCATATTAATATGGCTTTAGGCGTTATGTATGCATGATGGATGGCAATACGTGGCCATTCTTGTCATGTGATAGTACTCCCGGAGATACATGAACAAATATCCTCTCCACTCAGATAGCAAAATGACCACAGACTATAAAGAAAGGATATTACAGAAGTCCAACTTTTGAGTTTTATTATGGTGGCTTACAGGAGCAGAAATAACTCAAAGACATCTGCATAATCAAAAGCCCACTGCAGTATGGATAATAGCTCATGAAAGCTGGAAAGCTGGAGCACACTGCACCACTAGTAGGTAGCTCAAAAAGAAGTGTCTTTTCCAGATAGAGCAGTTGGTCTGAGCCCCTTTTCTTGACCCCTAGTCTGGTCTATGCTTCTCTCGGGCAATACAGGTAGTCTAAGGCTCTAGGTATTGGCATGTGTGAACTAAGAGTATCTCGGCAGTTCTGACTATTTAGATATGCTTGGGGAGGTAGGGACCTAGTGCATCCGGTCATTTTCGGGACTTCCTGAACTCTTTGAATTGTTTATTTCCTGAGTTTAATTAGTGTTCCTGCAGAACGGAATGTTTCAACTATCCTTAGAAGAACATCCTGTAATTTCACCTTCCTTTTAACATCCTCTGTCTTAACAAGCTCCTCTTTCAGATGAACAGTTTTATCTTGGAGGAAATTGATATACAACAACCACCTGCACCTTAACTCTGTATGCAATCACCTGATGTCCAAAATCTGAAAGTAATTTGCTGGGTCTCATTTTAGAGCTGTATGTGCATACGTACATAAATAAATACATACATTCCATCCACACTCCCATCTATCTATCCACCAGGTTCATTTAACTACTCATCCAAATATCTACTCATCTATCTATCTATCTATCTATCTATCTATCTATCTATCTATCTATCTACCTATCTATCTATTATCATCTATCTATCTATCTATCTATCTATCTATCTATCTATCTATCATCTATCTATCCATTTATTCTTCCTATTTACCTATCAACCCATTTACTCACTTATCAAATATCTGCCCATCCATCCACTGATACCTATCTATCCAAAAATCTACCTACCTATCCTAAATATCATCTATCTATCTATCTATCTATCTATCTATCTATCTATCTATCTACTATCCATGCATCCTTCACTTTACTTAGTACTTTTCTGCAATTTGCTTTTTACTCCTTAATATCATGTCTTAGGGAGCTTTGCAATGTACAATGATCTACTTAATTTCATGGTGCCTCAATAATTGTTAATGGGCATTGCGTTTTTTCTTTGTCATGAATTAGGTAGCAAGGTACCTCCTCATACCTGCATACTTGCACACACATAAAAGTATTTCTTCTTGATAGATATAGTGACTAAGTTAAATTTTCAACTATCCTGATAATTTTGATGGAAACTCTTCCTTCTTTTGCCTCTATACTTAGCACTCTCTGGGAATTGCTTCTATTTGGAGGAACATTTGCATTTATTTTGATCTGCAGTTTCAGTTCAACTTTAGTCTATCTTGAAAAGTTTTTCCAATCCCTGTTCTTCACTCTTTCTTTTCTTTTCTTTTCTTCTCTTTTCTTTCCTTTCCTTTTCTTCTTCCTTCCTTCCTTCCTTCCTTCCTTCCTTCCTTCCTTCCTTCCTTCCTTCCTCCCTCCCTCCCTCCCTCCCTCCCTCCCTCCCTCCCTCCCTCCCTTCCTTCCTTCCTTCCTTCCTTCCTTCCTCTCTCTCTCTCTCTCTCTCTCTTCTTTCTTTCTTTCTTTTTTATTTTTGGTTTTTCAAGACAAGGTTTCTCTGTATAGCCCTAGCTGTTCTGGAACTCACGCTGTAGACCAAGCTGGCCTCGAACTCAGAAATCCACCTGCCTCTGCCTCCCAAGTGCTGGGATTAAAGGTGTGTGCCACCACTGCCCAGTCACTCTTTATTTTCTAATACCATCAAGATCAGGCACATGTACACACATTTCTGATGTCTTGTGAAAGATGGTGGTGAGCTTAGCCTGCTCTGAGGAGCCAGGTAGTGACAATTAACCTATGTCCCATGAACAACGTGAACACTTATAACCACTATATATGGAAAAAACATACTCACTGCAAAAGTGTGTGTGTGTGTGTGTGTGTATTGTGTTGAGCAGGTACCAATATTTCATCAAGCACAAATATTTCCTTTAAAGGTCCAGTTTGGTAGTAATATTTGTTTGTGGATCATTTCTGAAGATACTTTACTGCAAAGTACTGTATAGCAGATAAGTATCTATGTGGGGGTAGAACTGGGATGGATTTGAGGATAACATTTAAAGGCTTAATTTTCATGTACATTCAGTGTGAAAGATTATTCTCCCACCCCCCACATTCCTGGAGGCCCCAGAACCTACCAGAGAGTGACAAGGAGATTTAATGGACCTTTCAACTTGATAACTTGTGTCCAATAAAAGGATGTGTTGGCATACATGTCAGACGCTCCGCTGCTTTTAACATTTCCTTTAGAGATTTGACACCACTTAGATTTCTAGGGATACATGGCTGTTAATGGGACAGCCTCAGAGGACGCTTACCTACAAGTGCATGCTCGGGATTCTTGGCTGGAATTTGCTGCGTTCCACTTGAGATTCACAGACATTCTAACAACCTGGCTTCCATTGATTGAGTCCAAACAGGTCCTGTTCTCCAGCCCTGCACTGCTCCGGTTGCTCCTGCTGACAGGTGCTGCAGATGTGAGGCCTGCTGGGCCTTCCTCGGCAGCCATCTGTCAGCAAGGCCTTCGCTCCTTCAGGCAACAGGCGTGTTGATAAGAATATACACTTTCTGCAGTTGACAGACTTTGCTATTCAAAACACTGTTAAAAAAATGGCTATAGGAATTTAATTAGCAACTTCCATTAAGAGATTAGATGAGAAGAACAAAGAGAAACCGAGGGAAAAGCTTCTTAATAAAACTGGAGAAGCTTTGGAATTATTCATAGTGTAACAAAGGAAATGTAGAAACTGCTCTGTGAACTGTGTGAGGTGACAGATATATTCAGATGTTTTCTTGTGGCCTGGCTGGGCTCTGACTAATGAGGCCCAGAGTGAAAGGCAAAACTTTGGGAGAGCAGCAGTCTCTAGCTCCATCCAGGAGAAGTTAGGCCTGAGCAGTGCAGTAATCCAGTGTGCTGTCCAGTCAGGCTGCATGGCCCCTAGGGTCTGTAGCTAGTGGGTTGGTGCTACATGGATTGCTTGTTTTATCCCCATGCCAAGATGTGGTAAAGAAAATATAAAGAACCATAAGCATCCATTCTTTCTCAATAAACAAACAAATAAGCAAGCTAATAGATATATAAATACATAAATACAAGAAAATAATAAATAATAAAAGTTTTAAAGCACATGGATCATTCTAATGATTTAGCAGAATCATGCCTATGAAACAACCTTCATCTGGCTTACAATGTTAGCATGAAGTACAACAAATAGATAATTTATAAGGGAAAGAGCTGTATCTCTCATTGGGAAGTCTGAAATAGAGATGCAACAGTCAGTGAGGGTTGTTGTACTGCAGCACAAGTGGGTAAGAGGAGGAAAGGAAACACATTTATTTTTTATCAGGAGCCTGTGATAACAAACCTACTCCCTGATAACAGCATTAGTCTATTCTTGAAGGCAGAACTTTCATGATCTAATCAACTTGTAGAGGTTCTTGCCCTCAACACTGCTGCATGCAGAAATAACATATGAACTCTGGATAACATATTCTAACTTTAGCAGTAGTGGGAAAGATCTTCAGATTTTATATAAGATCGGAGATGGAGAGAATTTCTGAGCTCATTTTGTTTAAACATTTTAGTTGCTTGTATCCCCCCACCCCCACCCCATGCATCTCAGGCTAACCTTGAACTTATAAGTAGTTGAGGGTGACTTTGAATCCTTGATCTTCCTCCATCATCCAAGAAATGGAATAACAGGAACATGTCATCATACCCAGTTTGTGTAACAGTGGAATTGAACTAGAGTTTTATGAATGCCAAGCGTGCACTTTGCCAACTGAGCTATATGCCTAACCCATATATCTTAGGTTAAGTAGCAAAACACGTGGTTCATTTAGTATTCAATGGTGAATTCACACAATGATTCCTGAAATGCCAGGGCTCTTTCTGAAGACCCAAGTGAAGCAACGGGCCAAGCAGAATTGAAATCTGGAAAGCAGGTTCCTATAGGCTTAGATTTTTCAAAACCTACTTTAATAAGGGTTCTCAAACACTTCAACCCCCTTTCTATCCACCATCCAAAGGTAGGGGAAAAAAGATGGTAAATAGAACAAGGGGATGTGGACCTGTTTAGAAGTAGTTCTTTGGGCTGATTCTAATTTCCGTTTGTCAGGATGCCAGCAGTTCAGTTCAAAAGTGTCACCAAACACAAACCAGCAATGGCTGTAGGGACCACCAGAAACAACCAGGTTTCCACCGAGTCAGCAAGAGTCATTGGAGTGACCAGGACCAGCCAGAGTGCTAGGAGTCCTCTGCCATGTCTCTCAATGAAGTGAAGATCAGTCAAGACTGGAGACCAATGTGGATCTGCACAGCTAGCTATGCACATGCACAGTCACTGTCCCTTGAACCTTACTTATTCTCTCTCTCTCTCTCTCTCTCTCTCTCTCTCTCTCTCTCTCTCTCTCTCTCTCTCTCTCTCTCTTTCACACACACACACACACACACACACACACACACACACACACACACACATCACGTGTCCTCTTATGGGTCTGCTTCAGTAAAATATCATGTAAGTCTGCATCACGTGACACAACCGAAATTTCCACTTCAGGTTTCCCCTTGCAAGCAATCTTTTTTTGCCTGTGGCTGCTTTCATCAAGTGAACTGTCTTCTCTCACCCCAGAGACAGAGATAGTTTTCAGGTTATGCTGGTTTTCATTTTAATTTTGTTAAAGGCTCAAAGATAAACAGACTCACATGAGAATCTACGTCAGAATTCCATATCAGAATATGTTAGTGAATGCAGACTCATTATGCTCATTTTCAGTTGGCATAAATTCAGGTTTGGTTAGATTATCTTTATGATTTTCAGAAGTTCTGATAGCCACAGGAAACCTGAAAACAAAGATTAAGTCATTGGCTGAGTACTGTCTTAGTACTTAGTATTTATGTGAGGCTCTAGGTTCTATCATACCTTGTGTGCACATGTGTGTATGTGTGTGTGTGTGTGTGTGTGTTTGTACTTGTAAAATTTTAGATTTGAATTATAGCTGACCTCTGTTATAAATCTGTCCAATACTTATGAGTATGTGCACAAATTTGTCTAGTAAAGTAAATGAAATTCTTAGGAGATTAACTATCATTAATTCCAGAGCCAAAATTAGGTAGAGTGCATTAATTAACAACTGAGTCACAGCCCTACATGCTATGCATACATGATATCTTTATTATAGGTCCCAGTTACTAATATGTTAATTATTATTATTTTTTTTGTTACTAAGGGTGTGTGTGTGTGTGTAAAGTTGTTTAAGATGAGATAGGTGAGTGGACTTAAAAGAGTGATTAGAGAGCCAGAGAATTGCTGATGGCATGCGGAAAGAGCCAAAGGAAATTATCATCATTGTCATTTGTTCTTGTGAACTCAAAACCTTTATTATAGTTGTCAGTGTAAAATGAGCTGCATCAGAAAACGTGTGACTTCAGTGTTGCTAAACGTAAGCCACCTAGTTTATGTGGGCTGTAAGGGCTGCTTTGAAGCCTTTGTAGGTGACACAGTGATGACCTCAGGCCTTCTGAGAACTAGACTTCCTGTCAAGCATTCCAATGGGCACTCCCACCTGCCTTCTTCCCCAGGACCCTTTTCTTAATCTACCAGAAAAAAAGGTTCCTGGTGACTGTGGTTTAGTTAAACAGTCTTTATAACCAAAATAGTCTCTGATGGCTTATCCCCAGAATCAACAGATGAGGTAGGGAAATAAGTGTTACTTCCTGTAACTGCTGGCATGGGGTATTCACCCCAAGCCCATAGACTACCCTCAATCTGTTCCATTCCAAGAATAAGTGAAGCACATCTTCCTCAGAATCTGCCTCTTTAAGACCATCTTCAGAGTTAAACAAACTTCCACCTTTCCTTAATATACCTGGAAAACAAAGGTCACGTCTTGCATCCTGAAATATCCCTGCTGCTCTTGGGATTTGAGTTCTGCATTGTAAATTCCATTGCTTATTCCTGGGATGAAAATCTGTTTATTCTGTAAATATTTTCTGAGCATGGACTGCTTGCCATGCCCCAGTTTGCCCCAGTTCTAGACACTGGAGATAGAGTGGCAGGGGGATGGGGGTCAAAGCAAAAGAAAAGACCAGAAAAGCACAAATGTGACCTTCATTGCATTTACATGATGGTAGAAAGACCAACAGTAAATGGGCATAGAATGAAGAAGCTAAGTGCATAGGATTTTCATCAGCATGAGAGGGAGAGGATGAGGATCCTTCAGATGTGGTCACAAGAGAAGATTTCCTTGGGTGACATGGAACAGAATTTCGAAGGAAATGCCCTTGTAGCGCTGGGGCTACATTTAGAAGCCATTCTATAGGTCAGAACATCAAGTAGCTCCAATAGCTTCCATGTGGCGAGGATCTGTGATTTCTTTCCCAACAACAAAGGGAAATTCTCAGTATTGAGTTTTAAACCTAGAGTCAGCTCACGAAATGTGCTCATGAAAATTAAACACCTTCTTAGTTTTTTTTTTTTTTTTTTTTTTAAACAAGCTTGAACCAGAGAATCTTGGAATGGAGAAGCATCCTTGGCTCTTGATCTTGAGAAGTCAGAGGTGGCCAAAGCTATTTGGGGCTGAAGAGGGTTATCTGATCTTCAGGGAACAGCCAGTCAGCTGTCCCCAAGATTATCCTTAGAGGGACAACGATGTCCCTCCATCCTGCAGTATCTCTTTTAAACTTATGTTTAAATAGCTATACTTAAGTGATAAGGAAGGTAGCCTTTCACCTCCAGGATCCTAACTGGATTCAAACTCTAGTCTTCTGGGAAATGAGTTTGGTCGTCTAAGCTGAGCTTCGTAGACAAAAGTCCTTATCTCCAAACTCCAAGCATAATTCAGCCACCATGGTAGGACTAGAAGTCGGCTCTCAGGGAAAGAAACAGAATGAGTTCGGGTGGAAAGTAAATTACCAAAGTAGTTCAATCAAACCCGGATTCAAATCCACACGGTTTAATTGATGGTTCTTTTTTGTCTGGAATACAAGACTGATTCTGAGCACCACATCTTCTAGCTGCATCCCCAAGAGGGGGTGAGGAGCACTTAGGCAACTAAGCGTCCAAAAAATGAGGTCAGAGCTGCAAAGATGCATACGCTTTAGCACCTTAATAAATGTAAATATTCTTTGACTAGTTTCCTTATCTACCTCAGAAGAGCATGACCCCTACACACTGCAAGGGAGAGCCCTCTTTTAACTTGGATATAAGTGAAGATCTCTAAGCATATGCTAAGATGATGTGTTCTCAGGCTGATTTGGTAAGTTTTGAGCAACACATCCAATGTTGTCCCCAAACACAGCAAACCCAAAAGGAAGCAAGAAAGACCAGGTCTCCAGATGACTCTGACTCCAGAAGGAATAATTACAGGCAAGGAACTTGATGGACTCAGACTGTTGGTGAAATATATTCACGGGGAGAATGGTTGCTTTCCAGGTAGGCAAAGCCAGACATTATTTTCCCTGCCTTTCTTTCTCCTGCCCCCAACCCTCTGTGTTCCATTTACAGACTTAACATTTTGCCCACAATAAAATGGATGACAGTTTCATTACAGAATGGCATTACTTGTCAAACTTTGAATTACTGATCATAAAAATATCTGTTCTGCTTTGAAGGATTGTTGGAGGACTTCCATTTTCCTCTCTATGTATGTATTTTTATCAGTAGGGCTGTTTAGTGCAACACACAGGAGCAGGGTGCAGAGGGGAGGGAAGAAGAAATCAAACCCGGCTGTGGAGCCCAGGGCCTGCTGTATTCTCCCCATATAAACAGGCTTCTATCACAGCTCGAGACAGCAGAAATAAAAGGGAGCTTTTTGGCTCACAGCTATAAAAAAAATTATCATAGTGATGAAGTTCCTCAGCCATCAACAGAGCTGTGATAACGCTGTTTGATGATGATTTTCCCATGAATGTTAAGCAGCCGCCACTGCGGAGGCAAAGGAGCTTATCTGCACCTAATACTGATCTCTAATTCCTGCCCTCCTTGAACCATCCATTTTCTAACAGCATTAACTGGCAAATTTACATCCCATCTTAATGCTGCTAAAGAGGACAGGAGATGAAGAGCAAATGACAGCGGTGTAATGAGGGTGGCTTTTTTCTCCTTTCTCTTTAATGGCTGAAGATTTACACAATTGTCTGTAAGCTTATATAGAGAGCTTACCTGAACCTTTTCCCAGCGTGGATTCGACTTGCAGGCGCTTTTGTTAACTAAACACACATAAATATTTTTAAGGAGGTTTAATAGACCTCAAAAGAAAGCCAAAAGGATAGAAAAAGGGGGTAAAAAAATCACAAATTTAAATGTCATAAATAATATAAAATTTTGTAGAGGGCTAGTGTAATTTCTGAACAAACGGTGTTGTAAAAAAAATAGTGTTCTGAGAGATGTTCGTGTAGACAGATTTTGATTCAAATATTAAGGATGATTAATTAAAGTGAGGATTTAGAGGGAGCTGTGTTCCACATGCCACCAAAACCTGGGATTTCTCTGATCATGTAACATCCATCAAAATACTACCTGTTCACTAACAGGGTGTGAAGAGATAGAAGGGAATTTCAATAGTAAATCTGAATGTAGGGAGCTACAATAGCTGGATGTGGGGAAATCCCATTTGTGTGTCCAGATGATAAAGTAAACCAAATAAAAATCACCATGGACGAGCCATTTAACATCACAGGCTGGAAACCTTGAAGTTGTCTTTGACTCTCCCGTCCCTTTCATCCTCTTTATCCAATCCATTACCAATCCTGCCTTTCCTTCCTTTGAAATGATTTAGGAAAGAAAAAAAAAAAAACTCCTCTTTTTTTTTTCCTCCCACCACCCTAAGCCATTTGTCTAGCACCTCTCAATTGAAATAGGGTAGGCTTCCTCTGCTCCTCGCCCTCCTTCCACAGTGTTATTAAAATATACCTTAATATTCCTACCCTGTAATTTGAGTTGTTAGAAAACAAACGAGCTTGTCATGTTACCGTCCCCGCTATCCCAACAACAATCCTCACAGCATCTGCAATAATGAATCTTGGACATGAATTTGACGGAAGGTATAAGACCCATGAATTGAAATATCAAAAGAGAGGAAATTAGAAGAGGAAAGGATGGCGAGCTGTGTCAGAGCAGAAGTTGGAGAGCCTTCTCTCCGAGGCCAGAGAGCAGGGCTCTCAGTGACATATTCTTCTTTGTTTGGTTTTCACCACTCTTTCAAGATGTTAAAAACCCCTCATAGCTCAGGGGAAAAATAAAAGGAAGCTGCATTTTGCCTGTGAATGGTAGCTTGCTGAATTCCAATTAGAGGACTAGTATCGTTAAGGTAGAGTCTTCCCAAACTGACCCTTAAATTTGATGTGAGATAAGCAAAGCTGGGTATGGCTTGGCAAGCCTGTCACCCCAGCACTCACCAGCACACAGGAGGATCAAAAAAGTTCAATGCTATCCTGGGCTATGTTAAAGAAAAGCCTAACAGTTTTTTTTTAAGACATTGATATATTAACTTTAACATTCATAAGGAAAAGCAAAGGACCTTAAATACTGAGAAGGGTTGCCCAGCCTTTTGCCAATGTAGCACGATATTGTTATTTTTACAATTTATGTTCAAGGACTGCCTGACTGATTTACTAAAATTGGAAAAAAAATATCTCATGATGTTGTAAGTGAGTCTATGGTTTTGTATCAGATCTATTTACAACCATCAGCACTCACATGTAGGCTGTTAGACACGCCTACTAGAGCAATCTTGAAAAACATTGGTCAGAATTAGGTGACTCCCACTCCCTGATTTTACAACTTTCCACAGAGCTATAATAAGACAGTGATACACTTAAGTAAAAATCAGTCAAACACAAAATAGAGAACCGAGAAGTAGACTCACAGTTATGTGCTCAGTTGATTTTGATCAATATTTTTGAGCAGAGTGATACAAGGGAGGGAAGGTGGGCTTTTCAAGGAATGAAACTAAATATGGATTTTTGTTTGAAAAAACATCTCTGACTTCTTTGCTTCTAGGACACTCACATCTTTCAGAGTTTCTCCTCCTAAAGTAACTGGAAGCTTCGTCCCAGGCTTGACCTGAGGTCTCTCTCAGCCCTGCCTTCTAGGGTTTCATGACTTCTTCTTGCCATTCTCCATAGTAAGCTTTACTGGATGTTACTCTTCACCTGACTTGGGGAACTGTTAGTGTAGCCTGTAGCTTCCTCACCTGTGAGACCATGAAGGAGCTGCTAGGAGACATGGGAATTCCTACAGAACCAGGAGAATGGGACCTGGCAGACAACAGATTTGTAAGCTCTTTTGCTCTCTCTCTGCTTCTCTTTCATCTTTGGACCTATTATTTTTTTCATGTTGCCTATACCCAGTCACTTTCCTGCCCCAATAAGAGATAGCTGTCAACAGAATATGGCCCAGAGTCATCATAGGAAGTCTCAATTGTGGATTGCCCAGATTAAATTGGCCTATGGCTATTTCTGTGAAGAATTGTCTTGATGAATGATTGAGGTGAGAGGGATTGGCCCACTGTGGGTAGTACCATACCTAAGCAGGTTGTCCTGGACTGCATTTAAAAAAAAATGCAGAGCAGAGAACCAAAGATCAAGCCAGCAAATAGCATTCCTCCTAGATTCCTACTTCAGTTCTTGGGTCCAGTTCCTGCTTTGATCCTGCCTTGAATTCCTGTCCTGGCTTCTCTCACTGATGGAGTGTGAGCTGGAAGAGGTCCTCTCCTCTCCTAAGTTTCTAATTGTCAGGGAGGTTTGTCAGAACAACAGAAGACCAAGTTGGAAGAGTTCTCTCCTACCTGAGATGTTGATAACTGTATTAAATGATAAATAAATAACAAGCCCCTGTGGCTTGCTTTGTTTTCGGTCTAATTGCAGGAAGTGTTTTCATTTTAAGCCCCTCCCCCAACCTATAAGCTCCTTTTACTTAGCCTATAGAACTGGTCAGACAATAGATGCCCAAGTACTTCACAAAGTTGTTTGTTTCTAATCTTGTAATAGAAGAGCATTATGTGACCTTGCTATTTAATTCATAGGTACATTGTAGGAATATAGATATGAGATGTAATTTAATGGAAAAAATCTATAAGCCAAACCAGATCAAGCATTCATCTTTGTGTCTTAATATGTCCTAGGGTTGTGATAAGAAATCTTTTCAGACATCAATTACTGCCCAACATACATCCCATTTCCTCTCTCTCTCTCTCTCTCTCTCTCTCTCTCTCTCTCTCTCTCTCTCTCTCTCTCTCTCTCGGCCTTGAACTCACAGAGATCTGCCTGCCTCTGCCTTCCAAGTGCTAGGATTGAAGACATGCACCACAACTGCCTGGTTAGACACTGTTTCTATTTCCCTAAAACAAGGTGAATTTTTCATACCTAGTGCTGGTGTACCAAGCATTTAGAGGAAAAGTGAACCTTTGATCTTATAGGACACTTGGAAATGTCATTATTGACCTAGTTAAATGTGTTCTCATGTAAAATATATACTGCCAAACTTGTACCAATGAGGGTCTCAGGAGAGAGAGAATAAGTCCATTAAAAAAAAAAAAGATCAGCAGACCTCACATTTTGAAGGGGTTGTTTGCAAAATTATTAAACTATTCTAATCTGTCTAAAATTGGAGGTTATATTGGTCACTAAAATGTAGACAAAATTCTAATTTTTTTTCACTTTTGAGCTAAGTAATCATAAACAAAATTATTACTGATGTAACACTTATAACCAAAGGTACAGTGTGCTGTTATCATGCTAAACTGCGCACAGAGAGCAGTACATATCAGAGAAAGGATAAGAATTCATCTATGAAAAATTTATTGAGCACTAACTATATACCTGCATGGGAGATGGAAATGAGGGTTTGATACTAGTAATAAGAGCTAGGGCACAAATAAACACCAAACAAATGAAGTCATTCCAGGTAGTGGCAAAAGCATTGACTGTAGGCAAACAGGAAGACAGGCTGGAGAGTGGCTGGACCTGGTGTGTTCTTTGACAGAAGGAGCAAACATTAAAGATACTTATTTCACAGATTTCTACAAGATTACCACTGTGGAGGGCGATTTTATTGCCTTCTTTGTACGCTTCTGTTGTTTATCTTAAAAAAAAAAAACTTGGACATATTCTACTTCCCTACTCAAAGGAAAATTATAAATACAAAACTTTATTCTGAGAGCCACCAAATCCAGATTGTGTTGACCCTCCAAATAAAGATACCATAGAGATTTAAAATTCTAATGATAGACTACTATGTGTGACTTTTTTATATTCATGGATTCTGATGTCTGGTGGATAAGGTAGGATTTTTTCTAAGTCATGTAGAGATATACCTAGCACCTAGCTTCTGCTCTGTAAGCGTTTGATAAATTAATAAACTGATTGATGAGATGAAATGATGCCTAATTCAGTTTAAGCAAACAATATTGGGGAAAATTATCCCACGTAACTTGTTTTCTAGGCGTCATGGAGTGGATATAATGTGCATGAGTTGTCTGAAGCTCAGGTTAAACTCTATGTCCTGTTCATCTCCTCTCCTCCTATCTCTGTTTTAAGTGTTTGTGCTAGTGAGCATGAATTATACACAGCAGCTGGTTTCATTACGGCATTTTACCTGTGCATAGTGTATTACTATCATGCTCGCTCCAGACCATCTCTTATTCCTCTTCCATTCCTACCATGCCTCTTCCCCTCCCCAATCTTCTTCTCCTCTAACTTGGGTCTCCTCCTGCTAGTCTCTATTTCTATGAAACCCAGAAGCTTTGGCCTTAAGAAACTTAGAAATCTACCTGGATCGTTGCAAACAGCAAGCTGCCCATGAGACTGATATTTCTTTCTTTTTTTTTTAATTAGGTATTTTCCTCAATTACATTTCCAATGCTATCCAAAAAGTCCCCAATACACTCCCCCCCCATTCCCCCACCTACCCACCCCCACCCCCTGGCCCCGGCATTCCCCTGTTTTCTTTATGCAGCAAAAAACAAGTTTTAAACATATTTAAGATTTTTCTCAATTGTATGTGTTTATGGTATGTGATATAGGTTGCATGGAGCATTTTCATATAAATGTATTGCACATTGAGCATATTTCTCCCATTCTAACCTGCCCTTCCCCCTTCCTCTCCCCTCCTTCTACCATAGCCCTTAAATTCCCAAGACAGTTTCTCTTCTACTTCCATGTTATCTGTACAGATATAACTTTATGTGTCTATATAAATGTGTAAGAAATACAATTGAGAGAATATATATATGTATATATACATATGCATATATATATATATATATATATAAAACTCCTGTTTATGAGGCTAGCTTAATTCACTTAATATCTCCAGTTGCATATGTGTTTATGAAAAACAACATATTTTCAGTCTTATTAATGGCTGAAAAATTAGATGTTGTATATATACCACATATTCTTTTATTCACTTTTTATTTAGTAATCATTTTATTTGTTTACATATCAAATGTTATCCCCCTTCCTGGGCTCCCCTCCACAGACCCCCTACCCTACACCCCTGCCCTTTGCCTCTAAGAGGGTGTTCTGCCAACCACCCAGCCACTCCCACCTCACTCCTCTAGTATCCCCCTTTCTTTGGGGCATCAAGCCTTCACAGGACCAAGTGCCTCCCCTCCCACTGATACCAGATGAGGCCATCCTCTGCTTCATATGTAGCAGGAGCCATGGACAGGCCCATGTGTATGCTCTTTGGTTGGTGATTTAGTCCCTGGGAGCTCTGAGGGGTCTGGTTAATTCATACTCTTCTTCTTCTTAAGGGGTTGCAATCATCTTCAGCTCCTTTAGCCCTTCCCCCTAACTCATCCATTGGGGTCTCCAGGCTTAGTTCAATGATTTGCTGTGAGTATCTGCATCTGTATTAGTTGGATGCTGACAGGGCCTCTCAGAGGACAGCCATACCAGGCTCCTGACTGCAGCACATCTTGGCATCAGCAATAGTGTCGGGGTTTGGTGTCTGCAGATGGGATGGATCCCAAGGTGAGGCAATCTCTGTATGGCCTTTCCTTCAGCCTCTGCTCCATTTTTGTCCCCAAATTTCCTTTAGAAATGGGTTAAATTTTTTTAGATGGGTGAGTAATCCCATCCCTCCACAGGGGGCCATGTCTATCTACTGGAGATAGTCTCTGCAGGTTCTATCTTCCTGCTGTTGGGTGTTTAGGCCAATGTCATCTCCATTGGGTCATAGGAGCCTCTTGCATCCCTGACATCTGGGACTTTCTAGTGGTTTCCCAAGTTTCCCACCCCCACTGCCTCTTATTTCTATTCAATTTCCTGATCCTCTGTACTTCTCTCCTGTCTCTTCCCATACCTAGTCCTGCCCCTCCTTTTTCCCTCCCCCTCCTTGTTCCTCCCCCTCCCCTCTTCAACTTAGGTCTCTCCCTCTGCCTCCCATGATTATTTTGTTCCCCCTTCTAAGTGGGTTTGAATCATCCACAATTTGGCCTTCCTTCTTGTTAAGCTTCATATGGTCTGTGGGTTGTATCGATACCACATGTTCTTTATCGATTCCTCTGTCAATGAACACCTAGTCTGGTTCTATAACTTAGTTATTGTGAATGGTGCTGTAATAAAGACAGGCATGCAAGTATCTCTGACATAATTTGATTTGGACCCCTTGGGGCAAACACCCAGGTGCTATAGCTGGGTCACATGGTAGGTCTATTTTTATTTATTTATTTTTTGAGGCACCTCTATACTTATCTCTATAGTGGCTGGTACTACCTAAAGTTACTTCATCTTCCCATAGTATCATAGGCTGGTGACTAAGACTGTAGCAAGAAACCTTTGAGTCCTTTCAGATCCAAACCACTATGGCTTCCTCTGAACAACCCAATAAATTTCATACTTACCCCTTATAAATGGCTGGAGGGATCTCAGTAACAGGCTGAGGAAAGCAAGCTGTTTTTATGTTCTTCCTTTGAGTGGCTGGAGTGGGTCTTTCTGAGTGCTAGTCGGGCCAACAGAAACATGCATGGCCCCAGAGTCAGAGCCTGAGGGAAGTGTTCCACCTGAGATGTACAGGAGAGGCAAGGTTGGGTGGTTGGAACATGCATATTAGGCACCTCCCTGAGGATCTAGTGGGTTTTTATATCTGATGCCTAGACTACAACAGGTCCATTAAGTCCTGTGGTCTCTTTCGATGCAGCGTGGACAAGTCTGCCCATCTGTCCTTTCTGTCTCTGCCCTCTGTTCCCCAGTTCATCAGAACCTTATCCCAGCCCTCCTAGAATGTACCAGCTCCTTTCCTTAAAACTACCTGATTTCAGGTGCCTGTAGCTGGAAGTAGATTCGCCTACCAGTGCCTTGGACTCCTATAGATATTGACAATCATGTCCACTGAGGGTTCTCTAAGCTGCACTAGAATCTTCTATATGGACTGGTTGTGGGAAGTGCAGCCTGTGGGACTTGTGTGAGATGCTTAGCTTGAGCCTCAGCTCGGCCTGCTTTCTTCTTGACTACTTCCCTATGTTCTTCTACCCCACTTTACACATCTCTGTGACCCCTGGCTTATGGACAACTGGTTCCCACTCACAAGCATCCAGTAAGTTAACTCCCAGCATGTTCCCTGGCAGAAGTCTGGCATCACCAGACAGCATCCCGGCCTAAACTTTACTGCAGGTAGCAGTGTTGTAATTAATGGGCCAAACTGGAAAGGGCATTTGCAGATTATAATAATATCTCTACTATCATGCAGCGTTTGCTGTCCACAATCTAATTTTGTATGAGAAAGCCCTGTGAAATAGATAGATCCAAGATTATCTCAGTTTATAGAGGAGAAAGCTAATACTCCAAGCTATTTGTTCCTGAAAATTCAGTCATTAAGTTCCTCTACCAAAGCAATATAAGGAAGCAATTAAGTTTTATTTGTGTGTGTATGTATGTGTGCGTACACACATACAGATGCATATGTAAGCCTGAGAGTGATTGTTGTTGTCTAGATACCATCCCCTTAAAAATACTTGTAGTTTTATTTAGTTTTTGTTTTATTTTTTAAAGATTTATTTATTTTGTATGCAGAGTTCTGCATGCATATATGCCTACACACCAGAAGAGGACACCAGATTTCATTATAGATAGTTATGAGCCACCATGTGGTTGCTGCAAATTGAACTCAGGACCTCTGGAGGAGCAGCCAGTGCTCTTAACCTAAGTGTATGAGTGGATTGTCTGCTTCTAGAAATGTGCACCATGTGTGTACCAGTGCCTGTGGAAGTCAGAAAAGGGTGTCAGATCAAATAGAACTGGGGTTACAAGTGTTGTAAGCCTCCATATGGACGCTGGGAATTAAGCCCAGGTCCTCTGCAACAGAAGCAATTTTTCTAAACCAGTAAGCAATCTCTGTAAGCAATCTCTGTAGTTCTATCCATTGATTTTTTAGACAGTGTCTTTCACACAAACACTGGACTTCAAGCACCAGTGATCTGCTTGTCTCCACCTCCCCAAATCTCAGGATACAAGTGCATGCTATACGCCTGGCTTTTTAAAGTGGGTTTCCAGGGACAGTGCTATGATTCAGTGGGTAAAAGTGCTTGATGCACAAACCTTATGACTTGAGTTTCATTTTCAATGCCCATGTAAAAGATAGACTCTACAAAGTTGCCCTCTGAACACTTCTCATATACCATGTTATGTATGCCTCAACACACCATGCAAACACACATACATATACATACAGCACTAATAATATAATAATGGCAATCTTTAAAAACAATTAAGTGGGTTCTGGGGATTGACCCAGTGCTTATGCTTGTATGGCAAGCACTTAACTGGCTGAACCATCTTCCCAGTCTGGCCCAGAGGCTCTTTTCACTAACTTGACCTGATATCACTGGTGTGTGTGTGTGTGTGTGTGTGTTACATGGCAGAATTATTTGGTACCCAACTGGCTTAGGACCCTGATAAGAACTGGGCTCTGTTTATTCATTTATTTGGTGAATATTTATGAGAAGCCCACTATGTGCCAGATACTACTCTTCTCAGGCTGTAGGTCAACAAGAGACAAAATGCCTGGTCCTGACTGGAGCTAGAACTCAGCGGTAGAACTCTTGCTTAGCATGTATGAAACCTTGGGTTCAATACCCAGAACAGACAACAGCAGCCTAGCCCTCCCAGCTCCAGCTCCTAGCCTAGCCTAGCCTAGCCTAGCCTAGCCTAGCCTAGCCTATCACATATGGTATGTATATGGTGTATATGTGTGGGTGTGTGCACATGTATGTGTGATGGCATGCATGTGGTGGTCAGAAGGCAACTCCCTAAAGTTGATTCTCTCCTTCCACCCAGTGAGTTCCAAAGATCAAACTCGGGTCAACCAACGTGACAGCAAGTACCTTCATCCACTGAACCGCTTCACCTCTTGCTTCTAGTATTCTGCTCCTGAAGAATATAGTACTCAGATCTATGTTAGTTAGGATGCTGCTTCTCTTCCCCTCTTCACATGGAGACAGCAGTAGCATGGCTCTACACCTGTCTGCTTTGGGTCCGTGATTCTGTGGCCAGTATCTCAAGGGCCCTTATCAGGTAGGAGCTGAGTCTCTGCCTTTTTTGTTGGTACTTCTAAGAGGCCAAACAACCCCAGCAAATTTGGCCAATGTGGTTGTACTGGCTAGTTTTGTGTCAACTTGACACAGCTGGAGTTATCACAGAGAAAGAAACTTCAGTTAAGGAAATGCCTCCATGAGATACAACTGTAAGAGATTTTCTCAATTAGTGATCAAGGGGGAAAGGCCCCTTGTGGGTGGGACCATCTCTGGGCTGGTAGTCTTGGTTCTATAAGAGAGCAGGCTGAGCAAGCCAGGGGAAGCAAGCCAGTAAAGAATATCCCTCCATGGCCTCTGCATCAGCTCCTGCTTCCTGACCTGCTTGAGTTCCAGTCCTGACTTCTTTGGTGATGAACAGCAGCATGGAAGTGTAAGCCAAATAAACCCTTTCCTCCCATGACTTGCTTCTTGGTCATGATATTTGTGCAGGAATAGAAACCCTGACTAAGACAGTGGTGAAAACCATCTCAGAGGTAAAGCAAGCCGTAAACAGTCATGGGTGTCACTGTAGTTCCTTCGTTCAGTTGCTGCTGGTGGTAAAGATGTGGCCTCTCTCTTAAGACCAATATTCCAAGTGAGGGAAAGTGGAAACAGAAAACTATGGGATCGATTTGTAGCTGGATTAAAAGAGAAGAATCAATTCAGTAGTGAAGCTTATTTTAGAGGAGAAACACACACTCTAGATTTGGGCTAACATATGCATTTTTGTGGTGCATATTGCTCTTCAGCACAGGTCACAATACATAGTTGATTTGATTCACAAAATAAGACTACAGGATCTGTTACATACTATAATTATCTCTGAATCTTTTGTACAAGGGACACATGAAAACTGGACTTTCTGTGCTGTCAGAGATGCTTTCTTTCTCCCCTCCCCTTTTCTAATCTTCCTTAAAATATTGGTGTGAATTAAACTCACCGAGGAGGAAGCCAGCAAACATCTTCTATAATGCAGTTTTGAAAATAAGAGGAAAGTTGTTATTACTCCCATCTGGGACACCATATGTTTGCAGACTGGTGTGGGAGTTACCATATATCTCTGACTCCAAACTCAAGACCTGGTTAGATAGGTTTAAGACCTCTCCTTTCTTGCTCCAGACATATAAATGCAATTGACTAAAAGCAAAACTATGGATACCTATCATCTGCTAAAAAAAAGTCCAGGAAATCATCACCAGCAAAGTCCAGGGGCTTTATTGGATCTGATTACACATAATGCTTATAGTGGGTAAGGACAGCAGAGACTTTGGATGGTGCCTTGTTGGCCTTTGTAATTTTAATAAAGCCATACCCCATCTGGCTACTGTTGAAAGCAGGAAGTCCAGCAAAGGAAGTGTCCTCTGAACTTTTATCTTGAAACATTAGAAGCAATATAAATATAAATTATACATGTTATACATATAGTAAATATAAATTATAGTTACACGCAGAGGGTCAAAGGTGGATATACATTGCAGAGTGGAAAGTGCTGTTTAACACATTGTAATATTTCTGAGTCAGCTACTTAAGGCCAAAGGGGTCTCCTCATTCACCATCTTAGCGTGGATCTGAAGGCAGTGTGCTCATCTGGGATCAGAACTGTTCAGCAGCTTTTTGCCCATGCAAAAGAGACTCCATGTGACTACAAATGGAAGAGAAGGAGAACAAAGAATCTTGACAGAGCACTGGACTCCTGCTGGTTCCCTCTGCACTTCTGGGATTTTGTAACTACAGAGTCTCTGAGGCATGCCCCTTAATGTATGTGTCGTGATGCACTTTTACAATATGATTAGTGCTTCAAAGTTCAGGAAAACACATATTGTAGTTGTCATGTCCCACAGTGGCATGTGACAGTTTGTAAATGATGAAGACAGAATTCCTGTCTAGTAAAGGTAACTACAGTACAAATTTCAGCTTAGTCTATGGCTGGGGAATGCACTTTGCCCAAACTACAATTCTATGTCTTTCCAAGACTAAAAAGATCACAGGTCTGACTTGTATTGTAAAAACCACAAAATTGAACCCAAAGAAAACTGAATATATAAGAAATTTAGGAGCTGGCATTATATTAGAATTAACAGATTTCTTACGGTTTGACATTCCTAAACAGGCACTAACTAGTACAGCTACTTTCTAAATTGGCCATATAGCATATACTATATTTTTGTAGTCCCTTGAAAGATTGCTGAAGATATGAAAATAGAATGGGAATTTTACAGTCAGGATTGTTTGTCATGTACAGAATTCCCTCTTTGTTATCTGTTTTGAAAGCCTAAGACGTCCAGGGTTCTACAATGACCCCGTGTCATATAATGATTTGTGATTTTTAAAAAACGTGTGTGTGTGTGTGTGCATATGTGCTTACATGGGTATGAGTGCATGTGTGTATGTGGAGGCCAAAGACAAATCTGACTGTTGTTCTGCAGGCTCCACCACTATGTGTTTAGTTTAGTTTTGTTTGTTTTTGTCTTGAGACAAGGTCTCTCACTGGCTTGGAACCGGCCTAGTAGGTCTCAATGGCTGGATAATGCTTCACATTTCTCTGCTTCCTCAGTGCTAGGACTACAAAGCCTTTTGACTACAATACCTTTCAACATCTTCATTGTTTATTTTTTTATCTATATTGAAAAAAAATTATTCTGTCTCTGTCTCTCTTCTCTCTCTCTTCCTCTCTCTTTCTTTTTCTGTCTCTCTCCACGTATGTGCAAGTCCCACAGAGTCCAGAAAAAGGTGTCAGATACCCTTGAGTTAGAGTTATAGGCAATTTTGAGTCTTTAAGTGACTGCTGTGACCAAACGCAAGTGCTCTGGAAACAGAAAGAACACTCTAAGTTGCTGAGCTTTCTCTCTAGAAACATCTGACATTTTCAAAATGTGGGTTCTGGGAATTGAATTTAAGCCCTCATGCATTCAAGGCAAGCACTTTGCTGATGGAGCCATTTTCCCCAGTGGTGATTATAATCAATAATTTAACAGGGATAGAGAAGCAGAGTGGAACCAGCACCACCTACAGATGGCTCCAGAACCCATTGAATCTAAAGGTAATATAAATAAACCCTCAATAAATATGAAGGTCCTCTGCATATATATTATGGCTGTGTGGCTTGGTGGTTTTGTGAGATTCCTAACATTGGGATTGGGAGCTGTCTTTGACTCTTTTGCCTGTTTGTGAGACCCTTCTCTTCCTACTGGGTTGCTTTAGCTGGCCTTGATGTAATAGTATGTGCCTGGTATTTTTATACCATGTTTGGTTGTTGTCCCTGGGAGCCCTGCTGTTTTCTGAGGATAGAAGAAGGTGGAGGTCCAGGGAGGGAGAGGGGGTGGGGGTGGAGCAGAGAGACTGGGGGAAGGGGAGGGGAAACTGCAGTTGCTATGTAATATATGAGAGAACAAAAAATGTGAATGTTTGTTAAGATTTGAAAAATGATCCAGCAACCACATGGTGGCTCACAACCATCTGCAGTAAGATCTGATGCCCTCTTCTGGTGTGTCTAAAGACAGCTACAGTGTACTTATATATAATAAACAAATAAATCTTTAAAAAAGTGTTTTCTAAAAAAATGATTAAATAATTATTTTATACTACAGTTAAGGTTTTTTATTGTACATGAACAAATTTCTATAAAATTTTTCGTAGACTTAGTCACCTAACAAAAGTAGTTTGCTTTAGTTTTGTTAAGGACTAGTGAAGAAACTTTAAAAGTTGAATCTAATAACTCAGACTGCTTGGGTCATAAACAATTCCCAGCAATCAGAGCAAAATACTTAAAAACAATCGGTGCACATAATTTTGTGGTAGACAGTTGGCCTCAAAACTGGACGTGTCTCTCACTTGTATATCAGTGTACATATGGGCATGCTGTCAATGTACAGAAAACAAGTCAGAGTTCTCTTATTTATTACTGGAAAGCTAATGTGGCTTCTCTCAGACTCTGCCCAAAATCCTATTGTTTTCATTAAGGCAGAGTCTATTTCTTGCTTCTCTTGAGGATCAAGCTAGGAATGAGATATTGAAATCCAAAGCCCAGCTATGGAATCTGAAGTGAATCCAGAGAATCCTCAACAGAGACTCTTGGTAAGAGTTCCAAGGGAGCAGGGGGAGGATGCAAAGTTAGATCACACCACTAGAAAGAGAAGTGGGTAACCAAGGAGCTGGAGTTGGAAGCAAGAGAAAGCTCTTGGGTTTATACTTGGCTTTGGGTATAGTTCTTTGAGGTCACATATTCCCCTAGATGTATCCTACTGTCTCTAGTGCTGAGGGATGTAGGAGAGCTGTGAGACACTTCCACACTTCATTAAGACCCTGCCAAGACTAACTTAGTTCTACGACCAAGGAACAGTCTGGGGCCAGATCTTGGTTTCTGCTTCTAGTCTCCAATAGAGGGGCCCATGGCTCCTCAAGCAAAGTTTAAACTTGCCACTTGTGACTTTTTTTTAACTAGGTAAGATTTAAAATATAATAATTTATTAATTTCTAGAGGCTCTTATACATATATACGATGTATTTTGATCATATTCACTCCTACCTTTCCCCTAACTCCTCCTAATCCACTCCTATCCTCTCCCAAATTAATGTCTTCTCTTTTATCTTTTAAATATGACTCCAGGTAAATGGGTATGTAAAATAGGCATAAATATTAAACTTTTACCAATAGTCCCAAAGAAATTAATTTAAGTTATTCTTTGATATACATGTAACTTTACTGTCTATTAAATATTTTTATGATTTGCATCCTAATGAGAGAGATGTGCATGTTTACATAAAGTTACTAGATGTTGGATATCAATACACAAGACATAGAACAACTTCAACATGTTTCAGAGTTGATTGATATTTTCACTTGATAATTATCAATGCTGAGCCACTTTACATAAATATATACTCCAAAACAGCAAGGGTACGTTGAGGGAGATTTTAGAAA